>NW_027187295.1:2798894-2880897 GCF_028583685.1 Petaurus breviceps papuanus | reverse complement strand
CCTTATCCCACACTCTCCTGTAGGGTGAGATACCATATTTAGTGTGTATGTCATTCCCTCCCTAAGCCAAATTCAATGAGAATAAGGTTGGCCCATTCCCTTTTGCTTTCCTATTCTTCCCCTCCATTGTAACCATTTTCCCTTGCCTCTTCTATATGAGATAGTTTACCCCATTATGTCTCTTCCCTACTCCTCTTATTATATTCCTCTCTCACCTCTTAATTTCACCTTTTAAGTATCATCCCTGCCTGCTGACTTGGTCCTATGCCCTCTATCTATGTATACCTTTAAACATATATACATACATTCACACATTTATTCATAGACATGTATACCTTGATATATAGACATATAAATGTATATAGACATATATATACACACACATACATGTACATATTTCTATTCCCTTCAATTATTCTCATACTGAGAAAAATTTCATCAGTTACAATTATTGTTTTTCCATGTAGGAATGTTAATAGTTCAACATCAATAAGTGGCTTATGATTTCTTTTTCCTGTTTACCTTCTCAAGATTCTCTGGCTTCTTGTATCTGAATGTCAATTTTTCTATTCAACTCTGTTTTTTTCATTAAGAATGCTTGAAAGTCCTCTATTCCACTGAATGACCATATTTTCCCCTGAAACATGATACTCAGTTTTGCTGGGTAAGTTATTCTTGGTTTTAATCCCAGCTCCTCTGCCCTCCAGAATATCATATTCCATGCCTTTAGAAGCCTCAGTGTAGAAGCTGACAGATCCTGTGTTATCCTGATTTCGTTTCCACAATATTCAAATTGCTTCTTCCTGGCTGCTCATAATATTCTATCCTTAATCTGGGAATTTCAGAACCTGTCTATAAATATTCCTAGGCGTTTTCTTTTTCAGATCTTTTTCAGGAGGGGATTAGTGGATTCTTTCAACTTCTATTTTGCCTACGGTTCTAAAACATCAGGGCAATTTTCCTTGAAAATTTCTTGGAGCATGTTTTCTAGGTTCTTTCTTTGATCATGGCATTTCAGGTAATCCAATAACTTTTAAATTATCTCTCCTGCATCTATTTTCCAGGTCAGCGGTTTTTCCCATGAGATATTTCACAATGCCTTCTATTCTTTCATTTGTTTGGATCTGTTTAACATCATCTTGATTTCTCATAAAGTCACTAGCTTCCCTTTGCTCCATTCTAAATCTGAGGGAATGATTCTCCTCATTTAGCTTTTGAGCTTCACTTTCCATCTTACAAATTTGGCTTTTTAAGGCATTCCTCTCCTCATTGCCTTTTTGAACCTCTTTTGCCAATTGAGTTAGTCTGTTTTATAAGGTGTGATTTTCCTCAATCAGGCTGTTGACTCTCATTTTGTAATTTTCTTGCATTGTTTCCATTTCTCTTCCCAATTTTTCCTCTACTTTTCTTATCTGCTTCTTAAAGTCCTCTATGGCCTATGACCAGATCGTATTTAACTTTGAAGCTTTTGGTGCAGGAGTTCTGACTTCACTGTCTTCCTCCTGTTTCATCCATTTTTTTTGTCCTTTTTGTCCCCCAAATTGGAATCTAATGTTGGATTCTTCTGTTTGCTTTGTTTTCTTTGCCTGGCTATTTCTCCCCTCAGTCACTTAACCCCTGGGCTTTTTGCCACAGTAGGACTCTGCCACCAGACAGGGGAGCTTCCATCCCAAACACTGGGGTTTTCTCATCTGCCAGAGGTATTAGTTGGGTGCCCTCTCTGAAACCTCCACAAGCTCTGGCAAGCTGGTCACAAACCCCAGGACCTTCACCCTAGCCTGCAATCCAGATCCAAGCAGGTTAAAGCAAGAGCAATTACTCCTCAGAGTGGTTGCTTGACCCCCCTACAATCTTCAGGCCAGGAGCTTAAGCAGACATGTGGCAGCAGCTGCATGGCTGCTGCACCTCAGCTGCTTCTTGCCCCAAGGGCAAAAACCCACTGCACTCCCAAAGTAATGTATCCCAAAGTCCACACTTTACTGACTTCTCACTTTGTCCTTAGCATCTATTGGTTGATAATTCTGGAAATCACCACAGCTGCTGGTGATCAGAAGTCCCTCCAGCCACTAGCTGGTCAGGCTCGCCCTGAGGCTAAAACGTTTGGCTGGCACGAGGCTTCCAGCAGCTCCCAAAGGTCTATGAAACCATGTATACCCTTTGACCAAATAATACCACTACTTGGTCTGTATACATAAAGAGATAAAAAAAAACACTCCTTTTTGTCTTGTAACTTTAACTAGTGCCCCTTTTCTTTCATGACTGAAAAATATCACTCCCCTCTGCCCTAATATTGCTTCTCACAATTATTTATGGACAGATTTTCTAATCAGGACCAATGGCACCCAGTGCCAACAAATGAACTCCTGTAATCTCTTTCTGACAATTTATCTAACCTGAAAACTTCTATGCCTGCTGCTGCTTTGTGGTCATTGTTAATGCCACTACGTGTGTGTGCTCTGGACAAGCCTCGACCATGTTATCACAAACTTCTGTAGACCCCCCAAATTTTGTTAGACTGTAAAAAATGCCTCACCCTGACCTTTTGTTGTATCTGCTGCTTCAAAATTTAATTTGAAGTATTATTTTAAAGTTGTTGGAGGCAATTGTTCAGAAAAGTGCAAGTGGATTGCTCCCTCTAATCTGCCATCTTGGCTCCACCTCCCTTTATATCTATTTTAATCTAGATTGAATTCCCTCTTCAGGATTAGAGAGAGAGGTCAATTGTAGAACACTCATTTTGAGGGCTAATATTTTCACATTTTTAAATTTATGTTAATTACAGAAATTTTGATTCTTTTGTACTTTTTCATATAAATATGATTAATTCTGTTCTTCCTAATATGCTTTATCATTATGCTCTTAGCATTCCTATTTTTCTACTGTTTTTTTCTTGTATCTTCCCGTCATAATAAGTGAAAACAGAAGCCTTTAGAAATCATCATCAATAAATGGTCATGGAGCGGCCAGGTGGCACAGTAAGAGCACTGGCCCAGAGATGGGAGAACTGGGATTGGTTCTGGCCTCAGATACGTAACACCCACACAAAATAATTGGCCTTGTAACCTTGAGCAAGTTACTTAACCCCAATTGCTTTTTAAAAAATGGTCATTTTAATAGGTAATAAAATATCAATTTTAACAACAATTTAAAAAATTATTAGCTTTGATATCTAATTCATATGTGACTACCTGGGAAACAATTAAAAGTATATGTCAGTTATAATTTTAAAATTTGAATAATAATAATAATAATAACTAGTGTTTATGCAAATTTTCACAAATGCCTTAGTAAAGTTTTAAGCTTTTATGCTTTAAAATAATTAAAGAATAAAACTTATTTTATCTTTCAATACTGAAAAACTATAAAGCTTTAAAATTATATTTTGAATTCTTAAAGCTTAAACTGAACTAAACCTTTTGGAGGCATCATGTATAGCATTTAAAAATTTCTGAAGCACTTCACCAACTCATTTTTTAATATCAAATTCATGTTATATGCTTAAAAAAGTGAAATTAGATGGTGACTTTATTCAGCTCCTTTTTCCAAGCAAAAATATATAACATTCCATAAAAGTGCAACATGGACTTTGTGTATTAATCTTTAATGAAAAATATTTTCCCTTTTCTCTTCAGGATCAAGTTTGAGAAAAATCTCTCCCTAAAACATTTTCTAAGTCACTGTGGGAATATCTGGAAAGCTCAGATATGTAATAATGGGTTTACTCACTTAGAGATTCCCTACTGTGAAAATCATATCAAATTCTGCTATCTATGACAGCTTTTGTAATGCAGGCTAAGTGAGGGTAATTGTACATCTGAACTATCAGCAAATAATTTAAAACACTTAAGAAGTCTTTTAGTTCACCCAGAGGGGGGGTTTGTTCTACCGATGATGTATCACATTTCTTACACACGGCAGAACACAATGTAAATGATGTGCTTTATTCCACTGAGACAAGTCACAGCAGCTTATAATGAAACCTGGAAAGTGGAAGCTTATTGCTTAATATAAATAACAACAACAACAACAAAACAACAATAATAAAGTCTAGTAGTTGTCTTTGTAGCTGAGGGTTTTTTTTTCAATATTTGGAAATTTTCTCTATTTCCCTCTTATTGATCAGTTTTGTATAGAAAAAAAATATATATTTTTTTAATTTTATGGATGTTGTTTGGTTTGTTTTTGCCAAAGACCTTTGTTAAGGTAGTCATGACATTTTTTATTGCTTTGGAGATGAGGAAGAATAAAAACAAGAATGAAAAGAGAAGTATTGAACCTAGATTTGGGGAAACATTTGTTTTGAAAACCAAATTCAGAATATAATAGAGATATGTGATACATAACAATAGAATAATAACATAATAGATATATATCATGTCTAATAGAGATGTTGATTGGGGGGGATTTTATTTTTCTTTATATTATAACCAGAACAGTTAGAATTACCACTTGTTATTTATGTGTTCATGGGACAGTCACTTAGACTTGTAGGTCATATGACATAACGTTATCAGAAGGCAATATACTGAGTGAACTGAAAAAGATGGGAACTCACAGTTGCTGAAAGTATTAAGATAATATTCCTAGGTAAAGAGGCTGTGGATCTCTGTATGGCTTGGAAATGCAAAAAGAGTGAGTGTTAATGCTGAGTGTAAACTTATCTATTCCATTAGTGTCATGAATTCTTGCTGCTCTTTCACAGTACTCATTCCCACACAAGAAAATCAGCAACACTGACCTGATACATATAGACATTAGATTAACATAATTTTCAGTCAACTAGTATTTAAGTGGCAAATCTCTGGAAAGATGTCAAATTAAAGACAACCCAGCTGAACTGTCTCAACTTTCTCCTCCAAAACTCTCAGAATTTTAAACTTGATACTAGTCATATGAACTTTGCAGATCACTAAATCTTGATGAATCTTTATTGCTTCATGTGTAAAATAAGTCAATACCTGTGGTACGTACTTTGTAGAATTTTTACTATGGTCAAATAACAATGCAAATGATTCTCTTTGCAAAACCTGAAACACAATATAAATATGTTGTTGTCTGTGGCTGTTGTTGTTGCAGTTGTTTACTGGAGGTTATTGAGATGCAATGGGAAGAGTACTAGATTTTTAGCCAGAGAACCTGGGTTCAAATTTTAACCCTATTACCTTCTCCCTGGGTTATCAAAGGAATAGTCACCTAACCTCTCTGGGTCTCAGCTTCTTCTATAAAATGAAAGCGTCTGTGTATAGGCCAAGTAAGGTGGACTAATTATCCATAAAGAGATAGTATTTATGATCAACATAGCAATTTGTTTTGGTAGACAATATATATGTAATATATATATGTATGTATATGTATATATATATATATTCAACTTTTTTTCTTTCTGTTTTCCTAGTGGGAAGGAAAAGATGGTAGGGAGGGAAAATAAATGCTTGTTAATGGAAAAAAAATAAAATCAAGTGTTCCATATTGGATGATTTCTCAGGTCTGCCCTAGCTCTAAATCTATGATCTTTGATCTCTGCTGTGTAAAATAAGTACAACTGTCATAAATTACACTAATAAAGGTCTTTGGGAGATAAGGGGCTAGTATCCTTATTCTATATATGAAGTTAAGACAGGATTTTGCTTTGCAAATATCTTCTCCTCTTGCATGAGACACTCGATTATTTTATAAGTATCTTAATGTATATGAGCATTAAAATATGGTCTGTTTAATAGATGTTGTCTTTCTTTTCCAGGAGCTTATATTAAAAAGAAGCCTGACATCATTGGAATCAACACTGATAAATGCATTTAAATTCTCAAGGAATATATCATGGGAAAATGGAAAGGCTTTCAAACAAATGCTTTAACTTCAACTACATTTCATAAAATAAGATCGAAGGAGAGACAGGAAGATAGAAAGGAGGAGACAGAGAGTTATGGAAGAGTGGGTATATGTTGGCAGATGTGAAATTCCCAAGATACTGTGAGATTATATGATATTAAAATACATTTTAGTTAAGAGGTTGAGTGTTTTAAGTAACATCATCTTTATTGCAACATGTTCATGTCTCCATAGCTTCTCTACTTCACTGACAACTGTCAAGCAATTTTCAACATATGGTAGCTTCTGTCACCAAGATAAAATAGGAAAAGTCAGTCATTTGAACAGACTATTTATAAGGTCATTTTTTAAAAAAATCTAGAGGCAGTTCCTTCAGGTATGTTGAATTGTGCAACCTGTGTTAAATTGCAGAAAGCAGTGATAGTCATGCTAGCAGTTAAACTTAACAAAAACATACTAATTAAAGTAACATTTTCACAGATCATCAAATTTCTTTTATATCAATGAAATGCTACTTTTCAGTTATCAATTTAAGATGAATTAAAAAAAAACTAATTCAAGAAAGAATCCAAAAAAAGTACAGAAAATGACAATGACAGAACACAAATGCTTTTTCTATACATTTGAAAAATCCTGTGTAATGCAGCTTCTCAGAGCTATAGAACCCAATGAAGCAATGAATGGTAAAAGACATATTGGTCATTTTGTTTCCATTGAATTGATTTCTTATTATAAAATATTGGTCTGACTTTTTGTTTTTAGCCACAAATGAACCATGGTAACCTTGGTTTGGCATCTTTTACAGCCAAATCCTTGATGTCATTCTCTAGTGATAACAGCTACAAGTTCAATCAACATAATCTGTGAGGAATAATCAAATAGTAGAATTGACTTATAAAGTACTGAAGTATTTTGTCAAAATAAACTTACAGATTGCTGATGTTTTTCTTAAAAAAAAATTAAACATTTAGCTAAAACTTTAAAAATTTCAAATGGGGATTTTTTTTATGTTAACATTTAATACTATGAAAATGCTTATAATACAGGTAAGGGCAAAAAGGGGTGGGGCGGTTAGGTGGCTCAGTGAGTAAAAGTGATGGCCCAGAGTCAGGAGGACCTGAGTTCGGTTACGGACAGACAAAAGAACTAGCCCTGTAACCTTGGGCAAGTTACTTAACCCCAACTGCCCTCCAAAAGGCAAAAAAAAGCAGGGGGGTTGTCTTTCCTTTATTCTCACCAGATATGCCAGATATAATCTTTTACTCTGACTTAGATTTGAACCTGAATAATAATTCTATTGTTAAAGGTATGGAAAGATAATCCATTTGGAAATGTTTGAAAGAATTATGTGCACATAATATAAAGCAAAAGCAAAAAGCAGTCTTTCCAGGTCTTTGACTGTAGGTTTACCAAGGAAATTCATATTTTAGAGCAGTGCCTAGCATAGTTCTTTGCCTGTAGTATATTTATTTGATATTTTGTTAGAAATATTCAGTTTTGTGATTTCCTTTTTTTCTGTAAATACTTTTACATTATACATTAGTCAGGTTATTCAGACGGATTGTATCAGATGGACTGAAAAACGGTAATGAGGACAAAAAACCAAACAAGAGAAGGAAAAATATCAGGTATTATGCTTCCACCTGGATAAAAACTCAGTTCTTTCTAGTTCTTTCTCTAGATGAACATATTTCTCTCCATCATGACTTTTTTTGGGATGGACTTATATCACTGCATAGCTGAGAAGAGCCCAGTCTACCAAAGTTGGTCATCACACATACGTTGTGTCTGTAATTGGGTACAAATTTCTCCTGGTTCTACTCTACTCACTGAGCATCAGTTTGTATAAGCCTCTCCAGGTAAATATGAAGATGGTCTGATCATCGTTTCTTATAGCACAATAGTATTCCATAACATGCATATACCACAACTTGTTCAGCCATTCCCCAATTGATGGGCACCCCCTTAATTTCCAATTCTTTGCCACTACAAAGAGAACTGCTATAAACATTTTTGTACATATGGGTCTTCCTCCCACTTCTATGTTCTCTTTGGGATACAACCCTAGGAATGGTATTGCTGGGTCAAAGGGTATGAAATTATTTATAGCCCTTTGGGCATAATTCCAGATTGCTCTCCAGAAAGGCTGGATCAGTTCACAACTCCACCAGTAATGCATTTATGTTCCAATTTGCTCATATCCTCTCCAATATTTGTCATTTTCCTTTTTTGTCATCTTAGCCAATCTGACTGGTAAGATGTGGTACCTCAAGAGTTGTTTTGATTTGCATTTCTCTAATCAATACTGATTTAGAGCATTTCTTTATGTGCTTATAGATATCTTTAATTTCTTTCTCTGAAAATTGCCTGTTCATATCCTTTGACCATTTATCAATTGGGGAATGACTTGTATTCTTATAAATTTGATTCAATTCTCTGTATATTTTAGAAATGAGTCCTTTGTCAGAGACATAGGTTGTAAAGATTCTTTCCCAATTTCCCACCTCCCTCTTAACCTTGGTTACATTGGCTTTGTTTATACAGAAGTTTTTCAATTTCATGTAGTCAAATTATCCATTTTACATTCTATAATGTTCTCTAATATTTCTTTAGTCATGAAGTCTTTCCTTCTCCACAAGTCTGACAGGTAAACTATTCCTAGTTTTAGGAGACTGCTTACAGCATCAACCTTTATACCTAGATCATGCACCCATTTAGACTTGATTTTGGTATATAGTGTTAGATAATGGTCTATGCCCAGTTTCTGCCATACCACATTCCAGTTTTCCCAGCAGATTTTGTCAAATAGCGACTTCTTATCCCAAAAACCAGGGTCTTGGGGTTTATCAACAATAGATTACTATAGTCGTTGACTTCTGAATCGCATGGGCCTAATCTATTCCATTGATCCACTCCTCTATTCCTCAGCCAATACCAAATAGTTTTGATGACCGCTGCTTTATAATACAGATTGAAATCTTGTATACCTAGTCTACCTTCCCTAGAATTTCTTTTCATTAATTGTCTTAATATTCTTGACCGTTTTTTCTTCCAAATGAATTTTCTTACTATTTTTCTAGCTCTCTAAAGTAGTTTTTTGGTAAGTTAATTGGTATGGCACTAAATATATAATTTAATTTAGGTAAAATTGTCATTTTTATTATATTAGCTCGACCGAGCGATGAGCAATTGATATTTTTCCAATTAGTTAGATCTGACTTTATTTGTGTCAAAAGTGTTTTGTAGTTGTGGTCATATAGGTCCTGGTTTTGTTTTGGCTGGTAGATTCCCAAATATTTTATGATGTCTACAGTAACTTTAAATGGGATTTCTCTTTCTATCTATTGCTCTTGAATTTCATTGGAAATATATAGGAATGCCAAGGATTTATGTGGGTTTATTTTATATCCTGAAACTTTGCCAAATTTATTTATTGTCTCAAGTAGTTTTTTACTTGATTCTCTAGGATTCTCTAAGTTTCTCATCATATCATCTGCAAAGAGTGAAAACTTGGTCTTTTCTTTGCTTATTTTATTCCTTTGATTTCTTTTTCTTCTCTAATTGCTACTGCTAACATTTCTAGTACCAGACTGAATAATAGGGGTGATAGCAGACAACCTTTTTTCACCCCTGATCTTATGAGAAATGTTCAAGCTTCTCCACATTACATATAATATTTGCTGATGGCTTTAAATAGATGTTACCTATTATTTTATGAAAGGCTGCATTTATTCCTATACTTTCTAATGTTTTTAATAGGAATGGATGTTGTATTTTGTCAAAAGCCTTTTCTGCATCTATTGAGATGATCATGTGGTTTCTGCTAGTTTTATTGTTGATGTGATCAATCATACTGATGGTTTTCTTAATATTAAACCATCCTTGCATTCCTGGAATAAAACCTACCTGATCAAAGTGTATTATTCTTGAGATAAGTTGCTGTAATCTTTTCCCTAGTATTTTATTTAGAATTTTTGTATCTATATTCATTAGGGAGATTGGTCTATAATTTTCTTTCTCTGTTTTATCTCTTCTTTATTTAGGTATCAGTACCATATTTCTGTTATAAAAAGAATTTGGTAGAAATCCTTCTTCACTAATTTTCCCAAATAGATTGTAGAGTATTGGAATCAGTTGTTCTTTAAATGTTTGATAGACTTCACTAGTAAATCCATCTGGCCCTGGAGATTTTTCCCTAGGGAGTTGACTGATGGCTTGTTTAATTTCTTTTTGTGAGATGGGGTTATTTAAGTAATTTACTTCCTCTTCAGTTAATCTGGGCAACTTGTATTTTTGTAAATATCCATCCATTTCCCTAAGATTGTCAAATTTATGTGCATACAATTGGGAAAAATAATTACTAATTATTGTTTTTATTTCCACTTCATTGGAGGTAGATGCACCCTTTTCATTTTTGATACTCATAATTTGGTTTTCTTTTTTCTTTGTTTTTGTCATATTGACTAAGGGTCTATCAATTTTTTTTTCATAAAACCAGATCTTGGTTTTATTTATTAGTTCAATAGTTTTCTTAATTTCAATTTTATTAATCTCTCCTTTGGTTTTCAATATTTCTAATTTAGTATTTAATTGGAGATTTTGAATTTGTTCTTTTTCTAGGTGTTTCAATTGGATGCCCAATTCGTTGAACTCCCTTTTCTCTAATTTAATCATATATGCACTCAGGGATAGAAAACATCCCATAAGAACTGCCTTTAATGCATCCCACAAATTTTGGTATGTTGTCTCATTATTATCATTCTCTTGAATGAAATTACTGATTGTTTCTGTAATTTCTTGTTTCACCCAATCATCATTCTTTAGGATTAAATTGTTCAATTTCAAATTAGTTTTTAATCTGTCTTTCCATGGCCCTTTTTTGCATATAATTTTTATTGCATCATGATCTTAGAAGGGTGCATTTAATATTTCTGCCTTACTGCATAGAATTGTGAGGTTTTTATGCCCTAGCACATGGTCAGTTATTGAGTATGTGCCATGAACCACTGAGAAGAAAGTATATTCCTTTTTACCCCCATTCAGTGTTCTCCAGAGATCTATTATACCTATCCTCTCTAAAATCCTCTTCCCCTCTTTAACTTCTTTCCTGTTTATTTTGAGGTTAGATTTATCAACTTCAGAGAGGGAGAGTTTAAGGTCTCCCACTAGTATAATTTTGCTATCTATTTCTTCCTCTAATTACTTTATGTTCTCTTCTAGAAAATTGGATGCTATACCACTTGGTGCACATATGTTAAGTAATTATATTGCTTCATTCTCAATGGTGCCTTTTAACAGGATATACTTTCCTTCCTTATCTCTTTTAATTAGGTCAATTTTTGCTTTTGCTTTACCTGAGATAAGGATGGCTACCCCTGCTTTTTTTTTTTACTTTAGCTGAGACATGATATATTTTACTCCAGCCTTTTACCTTTACTCTGTGTGTATCCCTCTGTTTCAGATGTGTTTCTTGTAAACAGCATATTGTAGGATTATGATTTCTAATTCATTCTGCTATCTGTCTCTGTTTTATAAGAGAGTTCCTTCCATTCACATTTACAGTTATGATTGTTTTCTGTTTCTTTCCCTCCATCCTATTCTTGACCCTGTTAATGTCCGTATTTTTCTCCTCTTATCCCTTCCCCCCTTAATAGTTTTCCTTTTGAGCTCTGCCTCCCTCAGTATTGCCTTATCAACCCCCTCCCTTTTCCTCCCCTTTCCACTTACTTCTTCCCTGCCTACTAAGCACCCCTCCTTTCATAGCCCCTTTCCCCTTCTACTGCCTGTAGGATATTTTTAGACTTAATGAAGTATGTTATTTCTTCTTTGCACCAAGAGTGACAGAAACAAATCTCATGTGAAGCTCCTCTCCCTCCCCTCTTTCCCTCAAAAATGATACTTTTTGCATTTCTTCTCCACAGAGTCCTATACTTACCTGGTTGTTATTCCCTCCTTGCACCAGAACCCTTGAGGGAACAGCTCATATGATTCTCATATCCCTCCCTTCTTTTCCTCTTCTGTACTGTTTTTATGCCCCTTTGTATGGCATAATTTACTGTTTTCCACTTCATTCATTCCTTTTCTTCCATTGTAGTCCTTTTGTAGGACTTAATAAGATTTTTTTAATCGTCATTTTGTGTATTTTATACTTATTACCCTCTACTTGTCTATAACCAGTTTGCTCTTATCAAATAGGGTGTGTGTGTGTGTGTGTGTGTGTGTGTGTGTGTGTGTGTGTTTTCCTTGTTTACCTTTCTATATCACTGTTGCATATCATAATTGGAGGTTGAATTTTACATTGAGTTCTGGCTTTTTTACTAAGAAGGTCTGGAACTCTGTTATATCATTGAATGGCCATCTCTTTGCCTAGAAGAATATGCTCAGTCTCGCTGGGTATGTGATCCTCAGTTGTAACCCGAGCTCTTTTGCCTTCCAGAAAATTGTATTCCACTGCCTCCGATCTTTCAGTGTAGAGACTGCCAAATCCTGTGCAAACTTCACTGTAGACCTTCGATATTTGAATTGTTTCTTTCTGGCTGCTTGAAGTATATTCCCTTTTATCTGGTAGTTCTGGAGTTTGGCCACAACATTTCGAGGACTTTTCAGTTTGGGATCTCTTTCAGCAGGTGTTAGGTGGATTCTCTCGATTTCTATTTTACCCTCAGGTTCTAGTATCTCAGGGCAGTTCTCCTTAATGAGAATGTTGTCCAGGCTCATTTTTTTATCATGATTTTCTGGTAGGCCTATGATTCTCAAATTATCTCTCCTGGATCTGTTTTCCAGGTCAGTTATTTTTATTTGAGGTATTTTACCTCTTTTTCTATTTTTTTTCATTCTTGTTGTTTTGCTTGACTAATTCTTGGTTCCTCATAGAGTTATTTGTTTCCATTTGGTTGATTCTAGTTTTTAGCAAATCATTTTCCTAGGTTAATTTTTGGAGCTCTTTTTCCATATCATATACTATTCTTTTCAGAGAGATGTTTACTTCATTACAATGTTTTTCTAATTCTGCTATTTTGGTTTTGAGAGAATTATTCATTTTGTCTTTCTATCTCTCTCATTTGGTTTCCAAAGTTCCTTTTGATCTCATCTAGGAGAGCTTTCTGTGCTTGGCTTCCATTCCCTGCTGATGATTCAGCTGTGGGTGTGAAGTCCACACTGTCTTCCTCTGAGTTTGGTTCCTCCATCTGAGGATAGTAGGACTCCAGAGTCTTTGTCTTTGTAGTCTGCTTTCTACCCATTTGGGACAGGGCCCTAACCATGCCCTTCCTCTAGGGATCGCAAGCCTTTACTGTAGAGGGTTTTGCCCTGGGGTGAGTTATTATGTTTTTGGGGCCAGAGGTGGGGTTTGGAACAGGTGATGTTCACTCTGTCATCTTGGTCTTTGGAGGTCCTGATAGGGACTTTTTTTTAAATTTCTGGGCTATGAAGTGGTAGCCCCTGGAGTATTTGCTGTGCAGGTCAGGGGCCCCTGTATTTGCTTCTTATCTTGCTCTTTCCAGTCCCAGCCCTTTGGTGATAGGCCTGGTAGTGGCCCTTGTGCGTGGTGGGATGACTTGCTCTCTGAGTTGATCAGGCCCCTTTCGGGCCTGCCTCAGCATCTGCCAGGTGTGCCTTCCGGGCCTGCCTCTGTGTCTCCAGTTTTGTGATTTCGTTAGTGAGGGGAATGCTCATTTTAAGTGAGGAGTCTCTACTAGTGCAGACAAATATTTCCTCTTCACCTTAAAGTTTTAGAGAGTCGTCTCCAAAGTTGGAATCTCCTACTTAGGGTGCTGTAACACAAAGCACAAGCAACTTCCAGGTTCAGATTGTGAGAATAGCAAACTCCATTTATTCAGTGACAGATTAAGGCAAGATATTCACAGAAAATCAAAATACAGCATTCACCATGTGTAACTCAATAATTTAGTAAGTCCTCAATTCAGTCACAAAGTACTAAGGTCCAAGTACTTTACCCCTGGAAAGTACATTCATTTAGTCAATCACAAAGTCTTCTCTCTACTCAGCTGGAGATTAGTTTCCAATCATAAACAAAGTACATTTATTTGGTCAGTTACAAAGCACAAATATCAGAGTTCTCCACCCCTGGATCACAACTGAATTATAATTATCATCAGTTACCACCAAGTACCTTCTTAAATGTACAGTGGAGAGCATAAAGGCCATCTACCCCTACGCCACAACAAGGTTAAGCTATCATAACAGAATTCAATATCCAGGGAGATATCTTTTCTTCATCTTGACCCAAGGCAAGTCCTCAGCAATCCTTCTTGCTGGGAAGACAAGGTTTAACTAAGCCACAATATACATTGCCAGTGTCCTCCTCAACTCACTTTCTGCCTGCAGAACAGTCCATCAGCAAGTCCCTCCTCCAGGATTTCTGTAAACATACAACAAGAAAATCCTCCTTCAGGGATTCTGAACCAACAGTAAGGTTCCAGGAATTCTGCAACCACAGCACTGTCCTTTACCAGCAGATGAATCTGGGAAAGCAATATCAAAACAAAAAGAAAAAAATACTGGTACCACAGTCATGCCTCCTATGTTCTTGGCAGCTCAGGGTGGCAGTTCTCAAAAGTGCTGGGCAGCTCCAACTGGCCCTCAGCAATCTGGGTGGCTTTGGCTGGAAGTTCTCTCTATCTTTCAGCCATTCTGGCCACTGGCAATTCTCTCTCTTTCTGCCTCCATGATGCTTATCCCAAAATTTGTTCTGGTCTCTCACTCCTTGGGCCTCTCTATACACATCACCAGCTTCCCCCAGTTCAGCCCCTTCTCTTCACGTCAACAGGTCCATCCCCCAAGTGGGATTCACAAACTCTGGGTTTTGCCACTCAACCTGAAAACCAAGCCAATACCAGAGGATCTTAAAATTATATTACAATTAAAAGTGGGGACAATTCCAAAAGGCAACCAATCAAAGATGAGATGGGTCAAATTCTATCCTCTCCAGGATAAATATGGATGTACTTCAAATGCTGAATTTCCTAATTTTTGTTGAAGATACCACTACCCTTTCCAGAATCACAATGTTGGTGTCAATTTTGACTCCTTTGCCTCCCTCACCACACATATCCAATCAGTTGCCAAGTTTTATAGATTCAATCCCCACAAAATCAAAATCTCTTATCTTTTCCTTTTTTTGTACTCACAAAGCCATTACCTTTTGTCTAGCCACATTCCATTTGGAGTAATGCAACACCCTCTTAATTTTTCTTCCTTCATCACATATTGCCCCATTCCAATCCATCCTCCATAGGGATTTCAAATTAATATGCTTCCTAAAATATGGGTACAGTGACCATGTCTCCCTGTTACTCACTTAACTCCACTGGTCCGTATCTAATCAAGGAAAAATATGGATTTGTCTCATTCTTTTAAAATATTCATTTTTTAAATTTATATATTTATATTTTTCCTTATATATTTTGTATGTAATTTATATATTTTATAATGTATCAGAAGTCTGCCCACTATGGCTCCACTAGAGGCCACTTTGACCCTTATTCTTACTGTTTTAATTAAGCAGTTTTTGTAATAGAGATATTTTAGCTGTTTCAGCTGGTAAGGAAGAAAAAACAACACCTATTGCACTAAGAATTCATTCTCACAGTTCTAGGCTATATATTCAGCTCAGATGAACATATAGAAGACAATAATTATAATTTTTCCTTTAAAATTAGTAAAAAAAATGGAAGATGCTTAGTATAGTCGATAAAGGCAGATGTAAGCCAATCTACAGTTGCTGCCTTTGCCTCTCTCTCAGTCATACATAGGGGTTTATTGAAGTCCTAATAGTAGCAAATGATGGGAATAGTGAGATTCCAGTGGTGTCATAAAAGCAATATTTTCCATGCAAGAGCATAGAAGCATGTACATGCATGCAAGTGCATGCACACACACACACACACACACACACACACACACACACTGCAGTTGTTTCTATTTCCCAAATATTGGATGCCTTGTAATCCTAGAGAGACTTGGTCAGTTAACAAAAAAATTATCTACATAATTTAAGTCTATGTGTCTCTGGAGTCGCTGAGTCCCCTATTTTACAATATTATTTTCCAAACAGTTAATTCTTCCATTGTGCTGTCACCCTTATCCTAATACTGTGTAAAAACCAGTACTTAATGGGAGTTGTAGTAAAATCCAGGGAAAGCCCAATATACATCTAAAATGTGAGAGCCCTTGACCTTATAATGTGTCTTATTAGTTTATTCTTCACTCAGAGTCTCCTTCTTCCAGGTTAATTTAAACTCAAAATTTGAACTTGAATTCTTGGTATTCCTAATCTCACTAATAGATGAGCTAAGCTGCTAAATAAACATATATATATATATATATATATATATATATATATATATATAAATGTGTGTGTATACTCACATTTATTTACTCATACATATAAACATACAAAATGCTAAGCAATGTGCTATTACAAAAGTAAAGATAATGCTTGCTATCAAAGAGCTTAAATTCTAATAGGAATATGAAAGTGTAAATTCTTCTAGTACTGACTTTTCTGAACAGGCATTTTTGAACATTCCCCTTCATGAGCACTCTGAAGAATGAAGTGAGATGCACCTGAGCCCAAGGCCTAGATGCAGTGGCAGACCGAAAGAACTACCAATCAGAAAAGGAAGAAGCAAGGGAAAAATTTCTGAAAATCAAAGGTTAAGTACCCTAAGTCATAGTTTCTAGACTGGAAATCATAGTGGTTGATGAGGAGGAAGCCATTTAGTGTTATACCAATTACAATGACAAAAATTTCATGGACATAGAGCATCACCAACATAATCTTAGGGTACCATCCCCTAAAAATTGGCAAAGACCTTTCAAAGAGAAAATGCCTGATTACTTGTACTGACTCCTAGGTTTTCTAATAGTATTCACCTTGATAAAGTAGTCACAGAATTTGGGACACTTTTATTTACACAACTGCTAAGGTTATTTATATATTGACAGCAATGATATCAGTTGATTTCTTGTTAGTTTGAAAGCATATATAAGTGATAGCTCATTAAAATGTTGCTGGGATTTTTTTCCCTCTGTGTTAAATAGAAACCTGTTTAATTCATTGCTTTTCATCCCTCACAATTCTATTCCAAACTCAGGAAGTTCAAAAGATAAAGTGAGTAAATGGGAACAATATAATTTATTTGTTTTAGTGTATTTTGAAGGAAAATGTAAATATGTTCATTATGATCCAGGAGAAAATCTTCAATAATTCAGGGCTTTTGAGGTGCTAATTTTTATTTTATTTTATGGGATGGCCCTCTGGGAAGGAAAAATAATGTCAATAACTATGATTAGGCAAGAAACAGAAGATATAAATAAATACCTTTTTTGTAAAAGTAATATTGCCATACAAGAAAATCATGTACTACCTTTTCTTTATCCTCTATATTCCCACCTTCCTATAACTCTGTAGCTATTACTCTTCTTCCTAATAAAACTGACTCAAAAATTTATACTTTTCTTACAATACCAAGCACAAATACTTTATTCAGATGAATAGGAATTAAGAGCCAAATGTGAAACCATGACAATATTCTGTAAGAAGAGGATTTAATCATATGTGTAATTGTATGACAAACAAGTTTTTCCTTACTCAGTAAGTTGGGGGTCTTCATAAAATTACCTGTAGGATTCTGAATTCTTATTAATTTCAAATAGCTTTTATAGAGCTCATTGAAACTGAATTTTTAATAGGCTTTAGGCAGTCTAAAATACTTTAGCCTAAGCATTAGCAATAATGCTAAAAAAGTAATTAGATGAGACATTGTCCCAGTGCACTAATAATGTTGAAACAGATCTAGGTGAATGGTTGATGATGCAGCTTGGCTTCTAAAATAGGAGAGACGCACCTAGATATTTCCACCTTCATTTTCAAAACAATTTTCTGCATGCCATCTTTGGGGGAATAAACCCCATAATCCTCAGAAGTGGAATTACATATTCAACAATTTAGGTGAGGTGGAAATGGGCTCAGAGAAAATATATAGCACAAAGCCATTTCAATATCGATTACAGTGACATGGAACTGAGCTGCAAAATTTCTGAGGAAGCTATTACTGTTTTTTTCACAGGTCCACAGGATCTCCAGCAGTGTCAGGTAAAATTCCCTTTCTGACTGATTTTCACTCTCTAAGAGCAGAAACTATATCATTATGCATTCTGCAGACCAGTAGTTTTCAAAACACTTGGCTCTGTGGACCACTTTTTACTTTAATGGTTCAAAGAGCTTTGAGTTCACTGATGTTCATGCTGTCCTACTTGTTACAGATTGCAACCTGTCTAGAACTTCAGAGATGAATTTCAAGAGTTGCTGTAGCTGAAAAATCTATTATCTTGCGGGCAACCTAGTATTGAGATTTTATGAAATTTTCTAGTTTGGGAGTAATATATACAAAGAAAAGCAAAAAATAATAATAATGATAATCAGGTCCTCAAAGAGCTTACATTTCTAATGGAGAGAAACTACATAAATACAAAGATTGAAATACATAAAATAGAGAGAGAGCAGATATAAGGTACTTATATCTACTGGCAACTGAGGGCTGATTATGGCCTCCTGCAGAAGCATCTTCAAGCTGTGTCTTGAAGCAAACTATAGCTTTTAAGAGGTAGAGGTGATGAAGTAGAACATTCCAGGAATAGGGGACAGGCAATTGGCATTTGAAATAGGGTAGAAGCTATGTGACTGAAGAAATGTTTATGTATATGAGAGATGATGTGAAGAAAGAAATGACAAGACTTACAATTATCCAAGAAAATTTTGAAGAACTCATGATTAAAAATGCTATCTAGCTCCAGAGAAATAACTGATGGGAGTTTGAATGCATATAAAACCATCCTTAGGAAAAAAAAAAAAACCTTTATCATTCTTTTTTAAGCCTGCATTTCCTTTTGCAATATGATTAATATGGAAATGTTTTGAATGACTATACACATGTAATCTATATAAATGTGCTTGTCTTCTCAGAGGGAATTGGGAAAGAAGAGAATCTGGAATTCAATTTCAAAAAGGAAATGCCAAAAAATGGTCTTTACATGTAGTTGAGAAAAAAATCAAATAATTTTAAAAAGAAAAAAAAGATATAAAAAAGATCATTTAAAAAAAAAAGTAAATGACAAGATTTGGCAAATGATTTGCTATGAAAGATGAATGAAACTGAGACCCTATCACAACCTGGCTTCTATCTGCCTTTTCAGCTTTCTTGGATGGTATACCTTTCTCCATACTACACAATTCAACTTTATTGGCCTACTTTTTCTTATCCATGACATTCCAAATTTCCTATCTGGGCCTTGGCACTAGCCAAACCCTGTATCTAGAGTACTCTCCCTCCTTTATATCTGCTTGCTAGAGTTTCTGTTTTTTCTCAAGAATCACCTAAAGTAGTAACTTCTGTAAGAAGCATTTTCTGGTCCACAAATTGGATGGTATCTCCTCTTACACAGTTTATGTAGACTTTGTATGTGTTTTTTTTCCTGACACCCTCACATCCAGTACCTCCCAGCTTTAGACTGTAAGCTCTTTGAGAATAGGGAAAATTTTGCTTTCATATATATCACTAGCACTTAGCACAGTGCTTGAAACATAGCAAATGTTTGTTAACAGATGGTTTTCTAATGTCTACCTCATAAATAATGCCATGTATTTTCTTCTTGGTTAATGTACTGTAGCAGTAAGCACCCCAAGGTCTCCAGGGTGGCTGCCAACACAGGTTCTTGGATCTGCTTTGTTAAAGGAAAGCAACTCAAAATGGGTTAACAAGCTTACTTTACTCAGTCAAATATGTATCATTTACCTAGTTCAGGGGAAAAAGGTCAGCACCCTGAACTTCAGAGTATACAGGTAGAATTATCAAGACAGAAACAGATCAAGTAGACAGATTTCCAAACTGTCCAACCATTACATCCATACCAAATCAACATCTGGGTTTTTCAAAGCCGAGGGGGTGGGGTGGGAATGAGGGCTCTCACCAACCGGCTTCCCAGAGTTTCATATGATCAAATCACAGAACATTTCTCAAAGTGAGCCCCCCCAAAACAAAGCCTCAAATCAGGGTTTATATAGCCTTCTCCTGGCTCAGAGAATGTAACAACTTTCTTGACCCACTGGCCAATCAAAAAGTATCTACTGAAAAACAAGCCTCCCACCCCAGGCTCCAGGTGTACTTTAGCCTAGGGGCAGGGAAGATCTTTAAAATTTACATTCCCATTACATGTATACACCATACAAACACACATATGTGTGTATATCTATGTATATATGCATGTATGTATATATAATATATATATGCATGTGTGTATAAGTATGTATCAGGAAATGTGGAAAGGTAGCTAAGATTCAGCTACCTTTTATAAATTAAAAATTGAAAAAGCACCATATCTGAAAGATTATATTTCTTTGGTAAATCACAGCATTCAACATTTGGATCATAAATTTCACAAGTAAATAAACATTATGGCTCAATATGTTGTCAGTCTGTCAGAAAGAGGTTATTATTAGGTTAAATCTGTTTGCTGAAGCTTTTCTTGGCTCATTATACTTAGCACACATCTATTGTTCTATGAATTCCTGAACCTGTACTGTGTAATGACACTGCATATGAACTCTTCACCTAGGCTGTTAAGATGACAGTTCCCCAGTGGCACATTGCTTTTGAAAGTTGTCTGTCAAAGTATAATTAAATATCTTCCTAATATGACCTTAATATCTCTGTGTCACTTTCGCATTTTTTCTCCAGTTGCTACTCCATCTCTGTCAAGAATAGGAGAAAGAATCTCAATGTGGAGTGATACTTTCTATCAGATTCAATTCTTTTCAAAAGCTATTAATGGAATAATAAAATAACAGTTTGGTATGTCTTAGCTGAATTCACTAGAACAGATTTTGAATTGCGGAGAAAACTCCAACTATCACTTGCCCTAAGGTTTTTATTTTGAAGCCTGTAAAGAAGTATTAAGACTTCACAGACATCTCATCAAGACATAATTACTTCAAATTTATGGAATGCTATTGAGCAGCAGGCAAAAGTATTTTTAACATCTGAAATGCAAGAATAGAAAAAATAAAAAAGTTAAAAATAATTATTTAGATTTGGCATTTTTCTTTTCCTAAATTCAAAAAAGTCAGAAGAATGAGAGAAAGAGAGACAGAGAGTCAGAGAAAGAGAAAGGGGGGGAGACAGAGAGGTGGAGACAGAGACACAGAACAAAGTAGCAGGATATAAGATAAGCCAACCACAAAGAAACACTTGTATGATTTATTAAAAAAAGAAATTATATTAGTAAAAATACATCACATATGTAGGTTTTAAGCACATCTAGAAATATTAGAAACCAAGATAAGCTCAAAAGAATATAAACCAAGGAAGAACTTCCTTAATAAAGAGATACCTCTTACTATTGGATAAGTCAATAAAATATAGTAAAACTGTCAGTCTATCAAATGAAATTGCAATTTGTTCAATTCTGATAAAAAAATTCCAGTCTTAAATTTCAACTCAAAACAAAATAAAGAATGGAACTTTAAATGAAAAGATAACAGAAAAAAAACCTATTAAAAAGAGAATTATACAAATTCAAGAGGGACTTTCCTGAATAGATTTTAATAAGAATGCAAATAATGGTGATGACAATAATGAGGATAATAATGACTGGAGCAGAATAAAATTATTATTTTTAATATTTTACTTTTTTCAATTACATGGAAAAACAATTTAACAATTTTTAAGTTGCAAATTCTCTTTATTCCTCCTTCCTCTCCCCCATCATCAAGAAGGCAATTTGATATCAGTTATACAAATGCAGTCATGAAAACATATTTCCACATTAGTCATGTTGTAAAAGAAGACAGACCCAAAAAGATAAGTACATAAAAAAATTTTAAAATGTAAAACAATATGCATCAATCTGTATTCAGACTCCAGTTCTTTCTCTTGATGTAAATAGCATTTTTCATCATAAGTCTTTTGGAATAGTCTTTCATCACTGTATTGCTGAAAACAGCTAAGTCAATCACAGTTTATCATACAATATTGCTGCTACTGTGTACAAAGTTTTCCTGCTTCTAATCACTTCACCTTGTATCACTTCATGTAAGTATTTCTGGGTTTTTCTGAAAGCATTCTCCTGCTGTCATTTCTTAAAACACAATAGTATTCCATCACAATCAATATACCATAATATATTCATACATTCCAGAATTGAAAGGCATCCCCTCAATTTCTGATTCTTAGACAATACAAAAAGAGTTATAAATATTTTTATACAAATACTGCTTTCCATTTTTTATTTTATTTGTATCTCTTTGTGATATAGACCTAGTAGAGCTTGTTGTTGTTGTTTGTCCCTCATTCTTGAAGAGGACCATGATATCAGGTAGGTGATGCCATAACTTACAAATGAATTGGATTTAAGTGAGGGAGGGCTATGCAGTGACCAGCCTCACTTTCTCCTCTGGAGGCCTCTGGGTCCAGTGTTGAGATACAGATTAGAATGACAAGAGATAGCCTATGTTGAATCAGTGTATGCATAATGTTATAGCCTTTTGGATATAATTACAAATTGCTCTCCAGAAGTTTCATCAGTTCAGAACACCAACAATAGTGTATTAGCATCCTAATTTTCTCACATCCCCTTCAACACTAGTTATGATTATTTCTTTGTTGTTCGTCATTCTGATATGTGATGTGGTATCTCACAGCTATTTTAATTTTACATTTCTCTAATGAAGAGTGATTTCGTACTTATTTTAATCACTATAGTTTGATTTATTTTTTTGAAAACTGTTCGAATACTTGGACAATTTATCATATGGGGATGATTTGCATTCGTATAAATTTGATGTATTTCCCTATATATTTTGGAAATCAAGTTTTTATCAGAGAAACTTGCCATGAATTTCAACACCCTATAAAGTATTTTTTGGTAGATTGGTTGATATGGCTTTAAATATATAATTTAATTTAGGCCAAATTGTCACTTTTATTATATTAGCTCATCCAGCCATAAGCAAGTTATATTTTTCCAATTATTTAAATATGACTTTATTTGTGTGAATAGTGTTTTGTAATTCTATTCATATAGGTCCTAGGTTTCTTTTGGTAGGCAGATTCCCAAATATGTTATATAGTCTACAGTAACTATAAATGGGATTTCTCTATTTCTTGCTTTTCGACTTCGTTAGAAATATATAAGAATTCCCATGATTTATGTGGATTTATTTTATTTCCCGCAACTTTGGCAAATTTATTTATTATCTCAAGTAGTTTTTTACTTGATTCTCTAAGTATATCACCATATAATCTACAAAGAGTGGTATAGCTTTGGAGCTGCAGAACCCACAAAATGACACAGAGAAGCTAACTTCCCACTGAGGACACCCCGGCAGGCTGGCAAGCATCAGCCAGCACAGCACTCTGGAAGCCGAACCCAGGCCAGCGTGATCCAGAGGTTTTAGACCCAGGGTGGTCCTGACCAGTCTCTGGCTGGAGGGACTCCAGATCAGCAGCAGCTGTGGTCATTTCCAGATTTATCAACACAAAGATGCTAAGGACAAAGTGAGAGGAAAACACAGTGTGGACTTTGGAACCAGTGGTCCGGAGTGTGGCAGCTTCTGCCCCCCAGGGCGAGAAGCCACTGAGATGCCTGGCAGAGCCAGCACTGCGAGGCAGCTTCAGCTCCTGGCCTACAAACTGTAGGGGAACCAAGTGACTTAAGGGTAATTGCTCTTGCTTTAACCTGCTTGGATCTGGATTGCAGTCTAGGGTGGAGGTTCTAGTTCTATATAGTTAATTTTCTTTCTATATATATATATATATACATACATATATTTAAAAAACATAATAGTAATTATTCGCTTCTTCAATGAAATATTACAAAGGGACAATGGCCGAAACATGTTCTTTCAGACTTTCACTCATATAAAAATATAATACATATGTATATCAATATATATATAGATATAGATATATATGTATTTGTCCATTTACTCATCAATACTCTATGATGATCAGAATTACCTTTGGTAAGGGAAATAATTGCATTCTTGAAAACAGCCATGTAGCTATCCAAAAAGGATTCATCTATACTACTAAAGTGAGAAAGACAGAGAGCAGAAAAAAAAAATCACAAAAGTAGAATGGTTAATTCCTAACTCTGCCTAGAGCATTTTGATGTGGGTTTTATGTATCCAGAAGAGCAGGTTTTCTAATTAACCACACTTATTTGTCATTAGTTTGTAGGAATGATGCTAAGAGCAATTTTGCTGTAAGGGTTATTATTTCTCAAATTTCACATTACTCAGGCTTCTTGGATACCAAATGCTAACAAACTACTGACCTTAGAAACTAGTTATCAAAAAACAATTTCTTAAAATAACAAACTATCAAATAACCTGCATTCATGAAGTGAGAATGTGGCAAGCTCTCCAATATCACAGACCCTTCACCTGGATTGTATGGAAGACAAGAACTAGGGTCTTTTATAAAATTCTCCATTGGGGTGGCTAGGTGGCACATTAAATAGAGCACTGGCCCTGGAGTCAGGAGGACCTGAGTTCAAATCTGACCTCAGACACTTAACACAAAAACTAGCCATGTGACCTTGGGCAAGTTATTTAACCCCAAATGCCCTCCAAAAAATGCATAAAATTCTCCATTGATGAGATGGTCAGAAATTGAATCGTATAATATACCAAAAAATGAGTTAGAGCAAAAGATGTGTTTGACTACCTCTGTTCTGTGGTTCTTGAACTGGTCACTTGCCTCTGGGACAAATGCATGATTTGGGGATGGAAAAATTAATTACTATATTTCACAAACACAAGTCAGGGATATGTCCTTCTCAGACCTTTGTTAGATTATTTTTGAAGACAACCAATTTGCCAATCTCCAAAAATCTGTTAACTGGAAGGGACCTTAAATATCAACTAGCCCAGTGCTCTCACCAATTAACTGAACCCCTGGGTTAAGAGACTCACCAGTCTGTGACACAGATGACAATCAGGAAAACTCAAACTGAAACTTAGGCTGAGTTCAATCCACTCAGCTTTTGTTTTTGTTTTTCTCATTACAATACACTATCCCTGGGGTTAGATGGTTCTATAGTAGTACAGAATGTTTTAATCTTATAGGATTAGTATCTTAAAATAGTTCAAACCAACCCAAATCAACTAAAGAAAATTTATATATTATACACACAAATATACAGACATATATTTACAAGCCTATAAACATACATACATATACAGATATACATGTACACATACACATGTATATATATATGTGTGTGTGTGTGTGATATGTATAAACATATATTTGAGAGGTAATCTGTGTAACAGGTAAAGTCCTGGAATTGGAACCAAAAGATTTGAGTTCAAACATCTATTCAGTTAGTCATTACCTTGGACATTTCATCTCACTGGATCTCATTTTCCTCTTTTGTACAATAAGACTTTGGGGTTAGATTATCTCTTTTCAACCTCCAGAGTTCCGTGTGAGGAAAACAAACAGAATTAAGTAGTATGCTCGTTCATTTTCTCTTACAGCCATGGCAGGTATGCATGTATATATGCATGTGGAGCTGTAGTCAGGACTGAGCTTTCTTTAAGGTTAGGCTGCACAGATTTAAAGACAAGAAACCACAAAGATGGCTGGGAATTATGATGGTGTGGCTCTATTGGGTAGTGCCACTTTGGGTTTGAATTTCCTCACCATATCATGGCCCAGTCATGTACTGTCACAGTCCCTTGTGTTCAGTTTCTATTTCCCATGGAGGGGTCATTGCACAGAAATTATGAGAAGGCTACATGAAACAAGGAAGAGGGGCAGGCTGAGAAAGTCCCCAGTGTCCACTTGTGTAAGTTTTGTCTGTCAGAGGTGGTAGTAACCATCATAAGTTAGTTCTAGGGTTGGCAAAACAGAGGGACTTCCAGATTCAGCAGGCGAACACTGCAAATGATCTCTGCCATGTCAAACTTAAGGGATGCTCATTTTGCCTTTTGACTGGCTGATTTTGATTCCCAGGTCAGTCCAGCCTCCTCTGGATAGTAATTAAGCCCAAACAAATAAAAGTGATTAGTAAATCATTTTTCACACTCTAAAGTATTGCCCAGTTCTAAAAATTAAATGATTCTTGGTGCCACTAGCTGACAGAGTAGATAGAGCGCTGGAACTACACTCAGAAAGACCTGATTCCAAATCTGACCTCAGATACTTACTAGCTATATGACACTAGTTAAGTCCCTTAACCTCTGTTTCCCTCACTTTCCTCATCTATCACATGGATGGGGGGTAATAATAGCAACTACCTCCCAACAGTATTATGGGGACCAAACTAAATACAAAGCACTTAAAACAGTCCCTGACACATAGTAAGCAATATATAGATGTTGCTGTTGTTGTTATAAAGGCAGGAATATCTGATAATGTTTTATAGCTAGGTAAAAGCTGATATAAAATCACTAACTAGCAAAAGAATGTGATTAATCTAAATATAGAAGTAGGGAATCTCTAAGATCTGGGTGACTTGTCCAAAGTCACACAGAGAGCCTATCTCCATTATGGTGAAAGAGAAAAGGGGATGAATCTTCTGGTGCCAAATTTGAATGGCCAATTGCTCGTAACATTTCATCTGATTTATTCCCTCTTAGAGGTTTTGCACCTAGACAAGTTGGCCTGTTTACTGAGACACAATTTTCTCTAGAGCTGAGAGTTTGCAAGGGTAATCTCAAAAAAAAAATTTACCCCTGTCAAAAGGGGCTCTCAAAGGATGAAAGGCCTGATGGGAGCTTCTTTTATTCAAGAATCACACCTACTGGAGATTTGGCTGTAGCTTCCAGATTCCACACACATAGCAGAATATTGCTGGCCAAACAGGACGTACATGATATCTCTAGTGGGTGTGACATATCTTCCCTAACACTGTAAGGGTGGTAATGAGCCCACCAGAGAATTGACAAACTCTCCACAGAATTTATATTCGATAGACTTAGCCCATTGTAAGAAAGGAACAGCATACAATTCCCAAGTTGTATCTGCTATTGCTCTAGCTCATAGTTCATGTAAGCTAAAACCACATTCTCTCTCCTCAAAATAATACAGAATAAAGAAACATTTGAAGCATGTCACTTTTTATGTCGTTCTAATTTTTTCTAATGGTTACATGCAGAAAGGATTCTAGCCAAAAGTATTTGAACAGTTCCAAAAACAATTTGGGGAGATCTTCCTCTGCTCCACCCCCCTCCCATGCACAGGAGGGAATAAAAACCTCTGGTTTACGCACATGATAATTTGTAAGCAAGGTCTACAAGGGAGATGGAGAGAAACGTGAAAAAGACAAGAGGCTTCTGGATGATGGTAAAGATAAGGATCACGTGCTAGAAGCAGCAGATGGAAGTAGTAGTTGCTAGGTAAACAAAGCTCTTTTGAACCAAATCAGGAGCTATAGGATTTGGCTAAAAGATGGTAGGCAAATAGGAAGTGAGCCAGGATAAGTGATGGATGTCAGAATAAAAGGAGGATACACCACAGTGACAGGCAGAGGTACAGGAGATACTGTCTTTGTCATGGTAGTACATACACAAAACAGGGACTTGACTAATTGGTTGTTAGTTATTCATGGGCTGTGTAACAACCCCTAGAAGGGTGAAAAGAATAGCATTCATTAAATTGCAGACTATTATGATATCCTTGCTGAGTGAGGTAGGCTAAAAGCAAATTCTCAGCTCTTTATATTATCATTACATATATAATTATAATCCTAGTATTTTTCTTTTTTTAATTAATTAATTTACTTTTAGTTTACAACATCCAGTTCCACAATACTTTGAGTTAAGTTTCAAATTTTCTCCCCCTCTCTATGATCCCCACCATAGTAGCATGCAATCAAATATAGGATCTACAAATACCTTCATATTAAATATTAGTCAGATTGTAAAGAAGGTTTATAACCAATGGAATGAAAAATGGGAAAGAGGAAACAAAACAAAACAAAAGAAAGAGAGTAAGTATTTGCTTCAATCTGCATTCAAACTCTGTAGTTCTTTCTCTGGATATTGATATCCCCTTCCATCATGAATCTTTTCGAGTTGTCTTATAACCTTACATCGCTGAGAGTAGCCCAGTCTATAAAAAGTTAGTTATCACACATATATTGTGTCAGTAATTGTGTACAAATTTCTCCTTGTTCTGCTCTTCTCACACAATCTTATTTTGCATGTCTCTCCAGGTAATTTTGAAGTCTGTCTGCTACTCATTTCGTATAGCACAATAGTATTCCATTACATTCATATACCACAATTTGTTCAGTCATACCCCAATTGATGGGCAACCCCTTGATTTCCAATTCTTTGCTACCAAAAAAAGAGCTGCTGTAAATATTTTTGTATGTATGGGACCTCTTTCCACTTCTATGATCTCTTTAGTATATAACCCCAGAAGTGGTATTGTTGGGTCAAACTTATTTATAACCCTTTGAGCATAGCTCCAGATTGCTCTCCAGAATGGTTGAATCACTTTCCAACTCCACCAACAATGCATCAGTGTTCCAACTTTTCCACATCCTCTCCAACATTTGTCATTTTCCAGTTTTGTCATCATAGCCAATTGGACTAGTGAGATGTCATACCTCACAGTTCTTTTAATTTGCATTTCTCTAATCAATAGAGATTTAGAGCATTTTTTCATATGCAAATAGATATCTTTAATTTCTTCCTCTGAAAACTGCCTGTTCTTATCCTTTGAACATTTATCAATTGGGGAATGACTTGTATTCTTATAGACTTGACTCAATTCTCTGTATATTTTAGAATTGAGACCTTTATCAGAGACAGTGGTTGTAAAAATTCTTTCCCAGTTTTCTACTTTCCTCTTAATCTTGGTTACATTGATTTTATTTGTTACAGAAACTTTTAAATTTAATGTAATTAAAATTATCCATTTTGCATTGCATAACACTCTCTAATTCTTGTTGGGTCATAAAAATCTTCCCTTCTCCATAAATCTGACAGGTAAACTATTCCTTGCTCTCCCAGATTTTTAACAGTATCAACTTTTATACATAGACTGTGAAACCATTTTGGTATACAGTGTTAGATATTGGTTTATGCCTAGTTTCTGCCATTCTATATTCCAGTTTTCCCAGCAGTTTTTGTCAAATAGTGAGTTGCTTTTTTTTTTAAGGAATTGGGGTTTAGTAACTTGCCCAAGGTTACACAGCCAGGTGTTTCTGGGTGGATGCTAAGGGTCTGAACCTGGATTCAATCCCCCAGGTCATCCCGACACTGGGGCCAGTGATCTTACTCGCTGTGACACCTGGTCACCCCTAAATAGTGAGTTCTTATCCCCAAAACTAGGGTCTTTGGGTTTATCAAACAGTAGATAACTATAGTCATTGACTGCTGAGTATTGTGTATCCAATCTAATCCATTGATCCACTAGTCTATTACTCAGCCAATACCAAGTAGTTTTGATGACTGCTGCTTTAAAATACAGATTAAAGTCTGGTACTGCTAGGTCACCTTCCCTAGCATTTTTTTTTCACTTATTCCTTTATATTCTGTACCTTTTGTTGTTCAAAATGAATTTTTACTGTTTTTTTCTATTCTAGGAAGTAATTTTTTTGGCAGATTGATTGGTATGGCACTAAATACGTAATTTAATTTAGGTAAAATTGTTATTTTTATTATATTAGCTCAACCCAGCCATGAGAAACTGATGTTGTTATTTTTTTCCAATTAGTTAGATATGACTTTATTTTTGTTAAAAGTGTTTTGTAATTCTGTTTATATAGTTCCTGGGTTTGTTCTGGCAGTCAGATTCCCAAATATTATATAATGTCTACAGTAATTTTAAATGGGATTTCTCTTTCCATCTCTTGTTGTTGGATTATGTTAGAAATCTATAGGAATGCCAAAGATTTATGTGAGTTTATTTTATATCCTGCAACTTTGCTAAATTTATTTATTGTCACAAGTAGTATAATGATATTATCTGCAAAGAGTGATAGCTTAGTCTCTTATCTGCCTAATTTGATTCCTTCAATTTCTTTTTCTTCTCTTATTGATACTGCTAACATTTCTAGTGACAAACCGAATAAGAGGGGTGATAGTGGACATCCTTGTTTCATCCCTCATCTTACTGAAAACACTTCTAGCTTATCCCCATTACATATAATACATGCTGATGGTTTTAGATCAATGCTACTTATTATTTTAAGGAAATTTAAGGAAACTCCATTTATTCCTATACTTTCTAGTATTTTTAATGGCAATGGGTGTTGCATTCTGTCAAAGGCCTTTTCTGCATCTATTTAGATAATAATATGGTTTCTACTAGTTTCGTTTTTGGTAAGATCAAGTATGCTGATAGTTTTCCTAATATTGAATGATCCTTGCATTCTTGGAATAAATTCTACCAGACCAAAGTGTATTATTCTTGTGATAAGTTGCAGTAGTCTTTTTGATAATATTTTATTTAAAATTTTTACAACTATATTCGTGAAAGAAATTGGTCTAAAATTTTCTTTCTCTATGTTGTCTCTTCCTGATCTAAGGATAAATAAGATATTTGTGTCATAAAAATAATTTGGTAGGACTTCTTCTTCTCCAATTTTCCCAAATAGTTTGTAAATATTGGAATCAATTGTTCTTTAAATGTCTTATAGAATTCACTAGTAAATCCATCTGGCCCTGGAGATTTTTTTCCTAGGGAGTACACTGATGGCTTGTTTGATTTCTTTTTCTGAGATGGGGTTATTTAAGTAATTTACTTCCTCTTCAGTTACTCTGGGCAACTTTTCAAAAATATTCATCCATTTCACTAAAATTGTCAAATTTATGTTTATAAAATTGGGCAAAATACTCCCTAATTATTGATATAATTTCCTCTTTGTTGGAGGTATATTCACCCTTTTCATTTTTGATACTCGTAATTTGTTTTCTTATTTCTTTTTTTATCTTATTGACTGAAGGTCTATCAATTTCATTGTTTTTCCATAAAACCAGCTCTTAGTTTTATTTATTAATTCAATAGTTTTCTTAATTTTAATTTTATAAATCTTTTCTTTTGTTTTCATTACTTGTAAATTAGCATTTAATTGGGGATTTTCAATATGTTTTTTTTCTATCTTTTTCTGTTGCATGCTCAATTTATTGACCTCCATTTTCTCTACTTTATTCATGTATGGATTCAAGCATATAAAACTTCCCCTAAAAACTGCTTTTGCTGCATCCCACAAATTTGGGTATGTTGTCTTATTATTGTCATTTTCTTGAATGAACTTACTGATTGTTTCTATAATTTCTTGTTTGATCCACTCATTCTCTACACTTAAATTATTCAGTTTCCAATTCGTTTGTAGTCAGTATTTCCATGCTCCTTTATTGCATATTATTTTATTGCAATATGATTGAAGAAGGATGCATTTAATATTTCTGCCTTTCTGCACTGAGTTGTCAAGTTTTTATCCACAAGAACATGGTCAGTTTTTGTGTATGCACCATGTACCACTGAGAAGAAGGTATATTCCTTTTCATGCCCATTCACTTTTCTCCAGAGTTCCATAATATTTACCCTCTCTAAAATTCTCTTCAGCTCCTTAACTTCTTTCTTGTTTATTTTGAGCTTAGATTTATCAAGTTCAGAGAGGGGGAGATTGAGGTCCCCCACTAGTACATGTTTGCTATTTCTTCCTCTAATTCCCTTAACTTTTCCTCTAGGAATTTGGATGTTATAACACTTGGTGCATATATGTTAAGTAATGATATTGCTTTATTGTCAATGGTCCCTTTTAGCAGGATATAGGTTCTTTCCTTATCTCTTGACCTATTCTTGCTTTTCCTTTTTCTGACATAAGGATTACTCCCCCTGCTTTTTTTTTTTTTTTACTTTAGCTGAAGTATAATATATTCTACTCTACCTTTTACCTTTACCCTGCTGGTATCCCATAGTATCAAATATGTTTCTTGTAGACAGCATATTGTAGGATTATGGTTTTTAATCCATTCTGCTATCTGCCTCTATTTTATGGGAGAGTTCATCCCATTCACTTTAACAGTTATGATTACTATCTGTGTCTTTCCCTCCATCCTATTCCCTCCTCTGTCTATGTTTTTATTCCTTCCTTCTCCCTTCCCTTCCTTAAGAATTTTTGTTTTGAACACTGCCTCCATCAGTATTTCATTAAATGCATCTCTCTCCCTTTACTTACCCTCCCCCCTTACTACTATTTCCCTCCCTTCTAATCACACCCCTCTTTTTTCCCTTTACCCATCCTACTGCCTATATGGCACAATAGATTTTTTATACTTAAAAGAGTATTTTATTCCCTCCTTGAAGCCAAACTGATGACAGTAAATTTCATACAGTTCTCCTCTCCCTCCCTCTTTTCCCTCCATGAGTTTCTATTTCTTTTCACACTAGAATATGAAACTTAACTGATTATATTGATCCCTCCTTGAAAAAGGACCAATGCGAATAAAGTCCATATGATGTTCATCTCCCTCTCTTCTTTCCCTCTATTATATTACGCTGTTATGCATCTTCATGTGGCATAATTAACCTTTTTCTGACTTCTTCTTTCATTTTATTCCATTACAATCCCTTTGTACCCCTTAATAAGGTTTTCTTTATCTTCAGATTAGTTCATTCATATCCACACCCTCTATCTATGTATATCCCTTCTATCACAATAATTATATAAATCTCAATATTGACACATATCAGCTTCCTCTATAGGGATGTAAACAGTTTGCCCTCATCACAAGTTATATGCTTGTGTGTGTGTGTGTGTGTGTTTACCGTGTTTAACTTTTAATGTCTTGAATCTTGTATTTGGAGATCAAATTTTCCATAGAAATTTGGCTTTTTCATCAGGAAATTTTGGAAGTCCCTCATTTCATTGAATGAATGAATGAATCTCCTTGCCTGAAAGATTATGCTCAGTTTTGCTGGGTAGTTGATCCTTAGTTGTAGTCCAAGCTCTTTTGCCTTACGAAGTATCATATTCCAAATCCTCTAAACTTTTGATGTAGAAGCTGCTAGATGCTGTGTGATACGGACTGTAGTTCTAAGAAATTTGATTTTTTTTTCTTTCTGGCTGCTTGCAATAGACCAAATAATTCTCAGGTTAACTCTCCCGGATCTATTCTCCAGGTCAGTTGTTTTCCCAATGAGATATTTCATACTTTCTTCTAATTTTCAATCTTTATGTTTTGTTTGACTGACTTGATTCATCATCAGAGTCCTTAGCTTCAATTTGACTGATTGCAATTTTTAGTGAATTATTTTCTACGGTTAGTTTTTGACGTTCCTTTTTTAGGGAGGTATTTTCTCCAGTTAGATTTTGAACCTCCTCTCCAAGTTCACAAATTTTACTTTTTAAGGATATGTTTTCTTCAGTGAGATTTTTTTTTTGGCCAAGGTAGTTTGAAAATAATTAGTCAATTTATCTTCTACCTCTCTAATTTGGCTTTTAAAATCTTTCTTGAGTTCTTACAAGAATGCTTTTTGGGTTTGAGACCAGTTCATATTTCCTTCTGTGGTCTCAGATGGGGATATAGAGTCAATGGTGCCTCCTGAAAGTGATTCTTCTCATTCACAATAAAAGGATTTGGTTTTCTCTTTTCAAGTTGCTTCTTTCCCATCATCACTGCCTATTTCCTGCCTTTTAAACTGGTTTTCTGCTTTTGGGGTACAGAGGGCTCTGATATGCAATTATCAAGCTGGGATCTAGGAGTCTGGTTGTTGGCTTTGGGTAATGTAGCTTCTGGGTGTCTAGACTGAGGCCAAGGGCAGGACTCTCAGTGTTTCCCCTGGGTTACCCTGATACTTCCAGAGTAACATGTAGGGAAGGAGTGATCTGGCCACTTCGGGTTTCTGTCTCTGTACCATGGACTATTCCTCAGGAAGGCTTAGAGTTGGTGGTAGACAGCACTGGTGACTGTAGATACCCCTGATTGTGCTAAGGTATATCTGGGCTCCTGTTGTTATCATTTCCCTATTCCCAGACTTTGGGATCTCCTGCTAGTCAGTTGAGAAGGGGCTTTTTGGTACTCCTTCTGCTTCAAATTCAGTATAGTCTCAGTCAGACCCTTCCTCTAGGACTCCCAAGGCTGCTGCTGTTTCCACTACTTCAGGATTTTACACTTGGTGAAGCAATAATCCCTGGGTTTTCAGGGTCAGGGAGGGGGATTAGAGCAGCTAGGGTTTACTCCACCATCTTGGCTCCCAGAAGTTCAGGTAGGTGATTTTTAAATATCCAGGCCGTAGGCTGATATCCCCAAGAGAAGCTGCTTTCGCTGTTGCAGGCCCTGTGATTTCTCTTACCCAGCTCTGATCTATCCTCTGTCCCACAGTGAGACATCTGTGAATCACCCTTGTGGGGTGTGAATCCAATGGCCTGTGTTCACTCTCATTCTACTGTGGTCTGCTCTCAGGTCTGCCTTGGTCCAGCTCCTGCATGCTCTGCACTCCCCCTGCCCAGTCCTACGTGGGCACTTTCCTGGACTGGGAATCTGCCATGCTTCATCTCCCAAAGGATTCTGTCATTCTAAAATCTGTTCACATTCACTTTTTAGAGGTTGCTGATGGAATTCATGTAGGAGTTAAGGTGAGTTCCTGTATTCACTCTGCCATATTGGCTCTGGTCCCTTGCCCATGCGTTTTTAAATTAGTGCAGAATGACTGGATAACCTTCATATTATGCAAATAAATATTTTGATAAAAGTATTAAAATATAATTGCATTCATTTGTCATAGGCATTGCTTTAAGAATATCATGTATAGGGGCGGCCAGGTAGCACAGCAAGTAAGAGCACCAGCTCCAGTGTTGAGAAGACCTCGAGATCGAATCCCAGGCTCAGACACTCAGCACCACACCCAGAAATAACTGGCCGTGTAACCTTGAGCAAGTTACTTAACCCCGATTGCTTAAAAATTAAAAATAAAAAAAAGAATATCATGTATACAGACAGTGTTGATCTGCATTGGAAAAGAGTATACTCACCTAGGAGTTCCCTATATTAGTGAAATCACAATTTGATTCCTATATATAAACTACAGTTAGATTTCATATATTCTTAGTAAAAAATGACAGAGATATAAACAGCAACTTAAGGAAAGCTGCGCTACATTTTCTAATAGTCCTGGATTGGTAAGAGATGTTATTTTTGTTGGAAAAAGTTTTCCATTGGAATGCAATCTGAATATATATATATATATATATATATATATATATATAATATGTATGTATTCATTCATTTATTTTTAATATAGAATGTGTATAGAATGTGTTGATCTGCATTGGAAACGAGTTTACTCACCTAGGAGTTCCCTATATTAGTGAAATCACAATTTGATTCCTATATATAAACTACAGTCAGATTTCATATATTCTTAGTAAAAAATGACAGAGATATAAACAGCAACTTAAGGAAAGCTGCACTACATTTTCTAATAGTCCTGGATTGGTAAGAGATGTTATTTTTGTTGGAAAAAGTTTTCCATTGGAATGCAATCTGAATATATATATATATATATATGTATATATATATATAATGTATGTATTCATTCATTTATTTTTAATATAGAATGTGTATAGAATGTGTTGATCTGCATTGGAAAAGAGTTTACTCACCTAGGAGTTCCCTATATTAGTAAAATCACAATTTGATTCCTATATATAAACTAGTCAGACTTCATACATTCTTAGTTAAAAAAAGGCATAGAGATACAAATAGTAACTTCAGCAAAGCTGCCCTACATTTTCTAATCCTCCTGGATTAGGGAGAGATGTTATTTTTGTTTAAAAAAAAAGCTTGCCATTGGAATGCAGCCTGACTACACACACACACACACACACACGCGTGCGCACACACACACACACACTTACATACACACAATCATATATAGAATATTAAATAAAGTATTTAATGGAAACAGAAACTTTTGTTATCTCAGATCATGGGAGAAGTCAGGATTCCTTCTCTTTAAACATCTTTCTGATCAAAAATGTTTGTTGATTGGTTGACTGATTAAACTTCACTTAGTTTTCTTGAAAGTCAAAGCCCAGAAGATTAATACATGTGATGTGGAATTTTCTATTAGTGATCACTCACCGTTAATAAATAAAGGGAAGAAGGGTGGCCAGGTGGCACAGCGAGTAAGAGCACCGGCCCCAGTGTTGGGATGACCTGGGGATCGAATCAGGGCTCAGATACTTAGCACCACACCCAGAAATAACTGGCCTTGTAACCTTGAGCAAGTAACTTAACTCCAATTGCTTTAAAAAATAAATAAGTAAATAAAGGGAAGAATGCATATGAAGTCTAGGATCAATACTTTGTGTTTTTTAGACGAGTCAAACAGACTTGATACTATAATGTAGACTAATGTGATGATAGAATGACTGATTGAAAGCATAGGATTAAAAATAAGAATCACCTACCCCCCCCAAAACAAAACTGAGTATAATGCTTCAAGGGAAAAATATGAACATTCAATGAAATAGAGGTATTTCAAGCATTCTTTTTTTTTCATTTTAGTGGGCATGCAATTTATTAAAACACACAGATAACATAAGAAACAATAATAAACAATAAAGTACTACTTTAAAAAATAGGCTATATTACCATTGTAACCTGAGTCAATTTTCCTTTTTACCCATCCCACTTTTCTCTCTATTCGGAAGTGAATCAGAGCGGGGAAAATAAAAGAAATGTATATAATTCAAATCAATTGCAGCTTCCTTAGCAAAGTGGTTTGAGGAAGTAGGCAAGAAGGAATCTCACTTGACCTCATCAAGAATAGTTACTAATTTTGCTCTTACCTGATTTTGAATTTGAACTCAGTTTCTCTCTACTTCCTTTGACTTTCTCAAATCTACTATGTCTGTTCTCTTCAGTGTATGTCTCATCTTCTCACCTCTATTTAAATGAGATAACAGTTTACATTTTTCATTCCCTTGCTGAAGATTCATGAGTGGCATCTCCTAAGTCTTTGACAATCTCAGTTTATGTAAAATTAAGGGTCTATCCAAAGTTAAAGACAAACAGAAACCTGAGAACTTGCTCGCCAAAGTTTCTAACAATACAGTTTAGTAAGTAATTGTTACCAGGAATTCCTGAACCTAGGTTACTTGGATGAATGTATCCTTCAATTTTGTTTGCAAGGTTTTAACAATCTGGCCCAGCCACATATGCACATAGTTGTTGACCCACTGATCTCTAACACACACGTACACACACACACACACACACAAACACACATATACACACACCTTTGTTGCTTTCAAAGCCATTTTTCTCTGGAAACACCACAACAATTCTTGCTTCTGTGACACTGAGATAAATAAGCAGTCATAAATGTGAATATTCATTTATTTTATATTGGCCAAAATCACACTTGTACACATAAACACCAAAAACACATACACACATGCACACCCATACATACACACCATTGCACACTACTAAACAGATCTTCAATAGATAAAAAAGAGACAAACAGAAAGGTACATAGACCCAAAAAAAAGCCAGAAAGAAAAGCAAATTATAATTTTCTTATAAGAAAACAACAACAACCCCTTTCTGTCCACTTTTTTAAGCTATGTAAAAATACAAAAATACCCAATTAGATTTGGGAAAAATTTAGTATCATTATTTTCTTTTCTTTTTGTTTTATTTTTGTCTTTATTAATCTGTTCATTTCCTTTGAGTTTACAAGATTCAGTTCCCCAGCTCTTTGAGTTTCAAATTTATTCCCCCTCTCTCCCCTTTCCCCCCACCCCTGCTGACATGGCGGCATACAATCAGGTATAGCATCTACAGATACTTTCTCATTAGACATTCTTCACGTTATAAAGAAGGACTGCATAGGATGGAATGAACAGTGGGAAAGAGAAAACCAAACCAAAAAAAAAAAAGCAAGAAAAAGCAAGAGAGCAGCTAATTTGCTTCAATCTGCATTCAAACTCTGTTCTTTCTCTGAATATAGACATCTCTCTCCATCATGAGACTTTTGGAGTTTATTTATAACCCTGAATTTCTGAGAATAGTCTGGTCTATCAACATTGGTTGTCACACATACATTGTAACTAAAAATATGTACAAATTTTTCCTGGTTCTGCTCTTCTCACTCAGCATCAGTTCATATAAGCTTCTCACTTTCAAGCATTTTTGATGAAAAGACCAGAGCTGAATAAAAAAATTGACTTTCAAATACAAGAACCAAGAGAACAATAAAAGGGTAAAAATGAAAGAATAAACATAAGGGATTTTAAAAGGCTAAACCATTTAGATTCCTACATGGAAAGAAGATACTTGTAAATTCTAAGAACCTAATCATATTTAGGGCAGTTAGAAAGAGTAAATATAGACAGAGAGCATGAGTGTAAACTGACTATGATTGAATTCTTTCCAAAAAATAAAATTAAGGGGTGAGAAAGAGGAATACACTGGGGAAGGAGTAAGGGAGTCATAGAATGGGGAAAATCATCTCATAGAAAAGAGGCCCCCTCCTTCCTTAGTCATAAATCATAGTGCCTGATCCAAATCATTATTGACTAAAGAAATACAAATTAAAGCAACCCTGAGCTACCTACCACTTCACATCTAACAAATTGGTTAATATAAAGAGAAAAAAGCAAAGGATAAATGATGGAAGGAATATGGGAAAACTCAGACACTAATACACTGTTGACAGACTTATGAACTGATCCAACCATTCTGGAGAGCAATTTGGATCAAGGTCCAAGGTTCTCTAAAACCAGGCATATGTTTTAACCAAGTCATATCACTACTAAGCGTGTATGCCAAAGAGATTTTTTTTAAAAGTATAATGTTTATATATGTATATATATATGTATGTGTGTGTGTGTATACATATATATGTATATGTGTGTACATACATACATGCACAAATATATTTGAAGCAAGTTATGATATATGATTGTGATGGAATACTCATGCTATAAGAAATGATTAGCAGCATAGTTTCAGAAAAACTTGCAAAAACATATATGAACTGATACATAGTGAACAAAGCAGGGCCAGGAGATCATTGTACACAGTAACCGCAATATTGTACAATGATCAACAGTGAATGACATAGCTGTTCTCAACAATATAACGATCTAAGAAAACCACAAAAGATATATAATGAAAAATGCTGATGCTGTCTGAATATGGATCAAAGCATGCTTTTTTAATCCCTCTTTTTTTTCTTATTTGTGGGAGGAAGAATCTGTGTTTTATTTTGTAATATGGTTAACATGGAAATATGTTTAGTGTGATTATATATATATGTGTGTCTGTGCGTGTGTGTGTGTGTGTGTGTATACACTTGCCTTCTAAAGGAGGGGCCAGGTGAACAAGGGAGGGAGAGAATTGGTACTCAAAAATTAGGAAAGATGAATGCCAAAAATTGTTTTATATGTAACTGAGAAAAATAAAGTCTTTTAAAAAATTTATTCTGAATTTAAGAAATAAAACAAGCCTTTCCAATTACATAAAAAGATGATTATACATTAAAGTGTAAATCTATTATGTACAACTTCTTATTGCCTTTAAATATCTAATAAAGTGATCAGGTAACTTGCCTTTATTTTTCCCCAAACCTTAGAGATAGCTACCATTAGATACACACTGTGTGTATGTGTTTGTAGAATCATTCTATATAAACTTCTATTTACCATTTCTTTCTCCGGATACACATAGTGTCTTCCTTTACATGTCCTTTGTAAACCCAAGCATAAGCAGCTTTCCAGGGGATGGCTGCTGTGAACAGCTTTCAAGATTCTGATTACATAGTATCATGATCACTCTATTTATTTAATAACAAATCAGAGCAAAACATTCACAGAAAAACAAGGTACATCATTCACAATATTACAACTTATCACAGAAAATCAATATACAGCATTCACCATGTCACAACTCAACAAATTATAATTAAAATGGCCATATAGTTTTCAACAAAGTACAATCATTTTTTAACTCAGTCATTCAATCAAGTCAATCATTCAATCATCCTTAAGGAGGCTTGGAACATAAAGTACAGTAGTCAAAATTCTCCAAACATGGGGCACACTAAGTTACAAATCAGTCACTATTCAGTCATGATTCACTATTCAATCATCAGAAAATACACAGTCTATCCACACCTTGGTCACAAGTAAGTCACAATCTTCTCAGTCAGTACACAGTATCCAAGTAAAGTCTTCTTTCAGATTGACTTGGGGTAGGCTCTTCAATTCCCTGGATCCCCTTCCATGGTCCCAGCTCCTACCTGGATTCATCAAACTGTCACCTGGGTGCAAAGGCAGACAGCTTCCATTTCCTTGCCCAGTTCTCCATGCATTTCCTGTTCCACACTGAAGCTAACAGTGTCTAGTCCACCTTAAATCCTTCACAGTCTCTGTTCCCTGGAAGTCAATGCTTAACAAAGCCACAAGAACATTCATACATGTTAACAAAGCCACAACAACATCTGTACAAAATACTGACACTGAAGTCATGCTTCCTCAATCTTCAGCAGCTCCAGCTGGCCCTTGGAAATCCTCAGCAACCTCAGCAGCTCCAGCTGACCCTCAGCAATCCTCAGCACCATAAGCTCCATTCTCAAAATCAAAACCACTTCCATCTGTTTTCAAAATCAAAATCAGTTTCTTCGTGGAAGTTCCAGTCCAGCATCAGTAGCCTAACCTTCAGATGCTGCATCAGCTGCTCTGCCACCATGAAGCTTTTCCCAAGAAGATCTGACTTTCACAGCTAGGGTTTTCCTTATATACAGTATTGTTCCTCCCTGTTCGGCTCCTTCCTGTCATGTCAGCAAGGGGGCTTTATACTTTATTTCTTTAACAGAGGCTTAATGTGAAACTAGGTGCTAAGTATCTCTCAGCTTAGCCATACAGAAGAAACTTCAAATTTCATTACTATTACACCTTTGTAGTTAATTTGAGTATTTATATTACTCAAAATGACTATGTCCAATCTGATGATATGCCTAGATTGTGAGCTTCTAGAAGACACTTTCATATTATGAATTATGTGAGTTCATTGCTGTTAATATATCACAACTTCTACCATCACCATGTATTTTTTCTCTGCCCTTTTATTAACCTACATTTTTTTATTCCTAAGAGAGGATGATATTCATAACTATTCACAACTACACAGTAGTGTTGGAAAAACACAAGTGTCAAAAATAAATGAAAGATGAAATTTTGTTTCAAGGAGAGGTTCACGATTGTTTAAAGTGCTGCACTCCTTTAAAAAATTCATCTTGATCTCTTTATCTTATGTAATTCTGTCCTCTGTTCACTTCAGTGTCTTTTTTGAACAATTTATAGATGTAGATGGATCCACTCAATGGACATATCTTCTGTGACAACTGGTGATGTGTTTAACTATGTGTCCCTGGTTGTATATGCTTGCATGATTGATCACTATATATATATTTTCTATAGATAAATTACATGTTGAATTGATTTGGTTATGCTTAATATATAACATATACTTGTAAAAATAAAATTTAGATACCATCTGGAAGTAAGTTATGCATACAGTAAGTAATATATGAAGCTATAAAGTATTTAAGGTGCATTATAAACCAAAAAGTTTTAAAAATCATTAAAAATAACTGTGTCCCTTTACAAATGCTTAAATGAGATTTCAAAAAGCAAATTAATTAAAATTATGTTTTTCTGCTCTCAGTAAAATAAGCCTATATTTCTTGAATACTGGCCAGTATTACTTGTCACTAATAAAGTAATAATTAATTTCTGTTTTTTTTTGTTGAAGATTGCATTTTATATAGTTATAAAATAGCTATAATAGAAGCTACTGATCAGGAAGGAATATAATATCACTGATGCTAAGCTTAAAACATATTAAAAACTTGATCAAACTTGCTAATATTTGACTGTCTCTGTGGGCATCTGTTTCTTTATTTGTAAAATGAGGAGGTTGAACTAGGTAATGTCTAAGGAAATCTCTAGATCTGTCAAAAAAAAAAGAATTGGATGGTCATCTACTCTAAACCCTAAGGAATGAAAACATAAAACCTATATACAACATTGATATTTCATTCTAAATAATACAAGATCTTCTGGAAGACTTCCATTGTAGGAAACCAAATACCTACAAGAGGTCACTGCACTTTTTGGACAACTTTCAATTTTAGGAAATGTTTTCATATGATGAGTCAGTAATTTCATTCTGTAAATTCTACAAGTTCTATCGCCAGGACTAAGGCAATAGCGCTATGATAAATCAGTAGAATATGAACTACTTAGAGCAGGAACTATTTGATTTTTGGCTTTGTATCCCAAACACCTAGCATAAAGTCTGTTAAAGAGTAAGTGCTTAATAAATGCTTGTTGAATTGAATTGGAATTTTCTAAAATTTGTAAATTCCAACCATATTCCTTCTAAATCTTCCTTTCTACATGTTAGACACTGTCAAATTTTTCAACTGATCTCCCTTATGTCTTCCAATCCCTCTATTATTCTTAATGCCTTCCCCATAACTGACTCCATTATGCTGCTAAATGGAAGTGCCGAGAACTAGACCCAATACACAAGCTGAGGTCCAAGAAAGGCAAAGTACAGGGTAGCTCTCACCTCTCTTCCTCAGAACCTTATATTTCCATTAATACTTCACACAATTCACTTGTAATTTTTTTTGTTTTTTTGTAGGGGGAAGGCAGGGTAATTGGGGTTAAATGACTTGCCCAAGGTCACAAGGTTAGTAAGTGTTAAGTTTTTGAGGCCAGATTTAAACTCAAGTCCTCTTGACTCCAGGGTTGGTTCTTTATTCACTGTGTCACCTATCCACCCCATACTTGTGATTTTTGACTGTCAAATCATGTTGCTGATTAATCACACTATTTTTCCATAAACATTTTGTTATCTTGTCTACAAGTACATCACAAGAGACTTTGTTAAAGGTCTTACTTAAATCCAGATACATTATGAACAGCATTTCCCTAATCTATTTAGTTAATATTACCTTTCTAGTTTAAGTATTTTGGTTAATGTAGCATGATTTGTTCTTAGTGAGTCCATGCTGGCTCGTATTGATCACCTTTATAAATGCTGTCTAACTTCACCTTTAATAACCTGGTCTAGAATTTGCCAGGAATAGACATCAAAATTGTTAGTTTATCTTTCATATCAGCATTTTTTTTAATTAGCATGCCATTGTATGATCTTGAAAGAGACATCTTATCAAAGGAGTACCTTTTTTTCTCCCAAAATCCCTTAACTTTTTTTTCTTCTTAAAGCTCTCTAGATCATTATTGATTTATTCACTGTGTGAGAACAATAAAATATAGTTCAGCTTATAGCATTCATCGTCTTGCCATACCCAATAATTTGCCATATGGTGAAATGTGTTAGAACAAAATTAAAGGTAAAAAGAGACTGATTTCTTCCCTTAACACAATTACAGTATAATCACAGACAGAACTTGTTTATGAAGTTAGCAAATGTTATACAGAAGTTACATTGAATGATCAGCAACTATTACTGCAGAAGTCAGAAGATACACTTACAAGGAACAAAGTTTGTAGGTTTCTGTCTGTGTGTGTTTAGTACCTTTTCATCATTCTTCCACCCAAAACTTACGCTCATAATCTGCTGTCAGCAGATTGTTGTCAGCAATTGTGCTGTCAGCCTCATAGGTGTCTGCCTCTCACTGAGGGTAACCACATTATCAAAATGAATAGTGAAAAATTCAAATTTAGCTTCATCAAAGAGGGTATGGACTTTGAATTTTTGTAATTAGTTTAATTATATTACTAAAATTCTTAAAAATACAGTTCCTAGTGTATACTACATTTGGTATTGTTTCAAAACATGAATATATCCCATATTTAATTCCAGATAGTGAATTCCATCAAAGAATAGAAAATTGTGTCCATTGTAAGAAAGTATGCAGTGAAAAATAAACCTAAGGTAAGTACCATAGTTAATGAATAATTAAACACTGGAGGAAAGTATCCAAAAAGCAATTCTGAGGCTTTATAGAAGGCTGTAAATAAATTCTATGGTCAGAGGGCACGTAAGAGTTATGCACTGCTCAATGGTGCATCAAAGAATCCAATGTATGATTTGATTCGGTAATCTGCATAAATAGGTTATTTTCAAACATCTTGCATTTATTGAGTACTTGTTATTGTGCTATAACCTAGAAATATAAGTACAAAGAATGACTCAATCTCTATACTTAAAGATCTTACCTTTTAATGGAGAAGATAGGCATACATGCACACATGCACATATAAACACAAGTCAAGATACACATTTCAATAATATTTCTCAATTACATGTAAAATATTTTATCATTAATTTTATTTAAGAAAATATTATTGGGGAAGAGTCAAGATAGTGGAGTAAAAGCAGGGACTTGCTTGCATTCTCTCCCCAAACCATCCAAATTTCTGTAAAAAATTAATCTAAACAAATTCTATAGCTCGAGATGCCACACAATGACAATGTGTAACCCATCTTTACCCCAAGACAGCCTGGAAGGATGACAGGAAGAATCTATTGCACTGGGATGGGAGCAGAGTACAGTCCAGCGTGGCCCACACCGGCACAGACCAGGTCAGAACAGGCCTCAGGGGACTGAATCAATGGTCCACACTTCTCAACTCACACACACACCAAACACAAAGAAGAAAATTGGGGGGAAATTCTGTAATACCTGGGTAAGAGAAGACCATGTTCTAGCCCCAGCACAGTGGCAGCAGAGGTGGCAGCAGTGCCAGCAGCAGCAGCTGCATGGAGAGCTCCAGGCACACAAAGACTGGGGAGATCAAGTGGTTGATCAGAAGGAGATTGCAGGGATCTATTTGATGGCACTGAGGCAGGATTCTCTTACTTTGCCCTGCTTGGATCAAAGTAGCTGTTTGGCTGGCAGTCCTGGGGTAAGGAGCAATGCTAATGTGTCAGAGCTTGTAGAGGCTGTGGAGAGGGACTCCTCCTCACAGTTCCAAGGCAGAAAATAGTGCTTGTAGTAACTCACAGACCAGAGCACAGGCCAGGGGAGGATTAAATACATCTCCTTTAATCATACCAACTTAAAAGAACTGAAAATTTACAAATTCCAGAAGTAGGTGTGACAACAGCTGTGCAAAACCCCTGAAAATTGCGACAGAGGGCTCCCCACTCTGAAAACAGAGTCCTGTGTCAACAACGAGTTCAAAAGTGGAGTAATTGACTGGGAATATCAGCAAACAACATTAAAAATCTGACTACAAAATCTTACTTTGGTGACATAGAAGATCAAAACATACAACCAGAAGAAGACAACAAAGTCAAAGCTTCCACATCAGAAGTCTCAACGAAAAATATGAATTGGCCACAGGCCATGGAGGATCTCAAAAAGAATTTTGAAAATCATGTAAGAGAAGTAGAGGAAAAATTGGGAAGAGAAATGGAGGTGGTGCAAGAAAGTCATCAAAAACAAATCAAGTTTGATAAAAGAGAATCCCCCCCAATATTGAAGAAAATAACAACTTAAAAATGGACTAACCCACATGGCAAAAGACGTCCAAGAAAAAAGAATGAGGAGAATGCTTCAAAAAGTGAAATTGGCCAAATGGAAAAGGAGATCCAAAAGCTCAATGAAAAAAATAATTACTTTAAAATTAGAATGTAGCAAATGGAAGCTAATTATTTAATGAGAAACCATGAAATTATAAAAAAGAACCAAAAGAATGAAAAGGTAGAAGACAATGTGAAATATCTCAGGGGGAAAACCACTGACCTTCAAACAGATCCAGGAGAGGGAATTTAAAAATTATTGGACTACTTAAAAACTATGATCAAAAAAAGATTCTAGACAACATATTTCAAGAAATTATCAAGGAAACCTGACTCAATGTTCAAGAATCATAAGGCAAAATACCAATTTAAGTAAGCCACCAATCACCTCTTGAAAAGAATCCCCAAAAGAAATCTCCTAGGAGTATTGTAGACAAATTCCAGATTTCCCAGGTCAAGGAGAAAAGACTTCAAGAAGCCAGAAAGAAACAATTCGAGTATTGTAGAAACACAATCAGGATAAGACAAGATCTAGCAGTTTCTACATTAAGGGATCAGAGGGCTTGGAATATGATATTCTGGAGGTCAGATGAGCTAGGATTAAAATCAAGAATCACCTACCCAGCCAAACTGAGTATAATACTTCAAGGGAAATAATGGATATTTAGTGAAATAGAGGACTTTCAAGCATTTATGATGAAAAGACCAGAGCTGAAGAGAAAATCTTACTTGCAAATATAAGAATCAAGAGAAGCATGGAAAGGTAAACAGAAAAGATAAATCATAAGGGACTTATTAAAGTTTAACTGTTTATATTCCTACATGAAAAGATATCTATTACTCATCAGACTTTTCTCAGTATTAGGGTAATAGAAGGGAATACACACATACATACATATATACACATAAACACACACGCATGTATACATATATGTACATATGTGCATATATATGTGTGTGCATATATGCATGGATATATATGTATATAGAGAGAGGTCACAGGATGAGTTGAATATGAAAATATGCTATCTAAAAAAATAAAATTAATTGTGAAAGAGAATATATTGGGAGGAGAGGGTGAGACATAGAATAGGGCAACTTATCTCATATAAAATAGGCAAGAAAAAACTGCCACAATGGAGGGGAAAGGCAGGGGTGAAAGGGAATGAATATGTCAACCTTACTCTCATTGGATTTGGCTTAGGGAGGGAATAACATACACACTCAATTGGGTATCTTTGCCTACAGGAAAGTAGGGGTGAAGGTGATAAGAAGGGAAGAAGACAGAAGGGAGGGCAGATTGGGGGAGGGGTTAGTCAGAAGCACACACTTTTGAAAAGGGACAGGGTCAAGGAGAAAATAGAATAAATTCAGAATAGGATAGGATGGAGGGAAATATAGTTAATCTTTCACAATATGAGTACTATGGAAATGTTTTACATAACTACAAATGTATAGTAACCTATATTGAATTGCTTGTCTTCTCAATGGGGGTGAGGGAGGAGAGAAGAAAGGAAAGAATCTGGAACTCACAGTTTTAAAAACAAATGTTCAAAAACTGTTTTTACATGCAACTGGGAAATAATATATGCAGGCTATGGGATATAGAAATCCATCTTCCCCTACAAGAAAATAAAGGGGAAGGGAGCAAGGGGGGATTGACGGGGATAGAAGAGAGGGCAGACAGGGGAAAGCAATATGCTTGCCATCTTGGGGTGGGGGTAGAGGAGAGATGGGGAGAAAATTTGGAAATTAAAATCTTGTGGAAATGAATGTTGAAAACTAGAAATAAATAAATACAGAAAACAATATTCTTAAATTTTTTCCCTTACTCCTGATGCTTTCCCACTCCTTGAGAAGGTACTCAATAGGATATATATTCAAAATATACTTCTATATTAGCCATGTAAAAACAAAACACTTACAAACAAGAAAAAATAAAGAAAGGTTCTAAATGTTATGATTCAATCTGCACTCAGAGTTTATCCCTTTACTCTCTGGACATAGTTAGCATTTTTCATAATGGGTCCTTTGGAATTGTGTTTGATCACTGCCTTTATCAAGGAAGTTAATTCTTTCACAGTTGATCATGACTACACTCCTGCTGTAACTGTGTACAATCTTCTCCTGGTCCTGCTTATTTCACTTTGCATCAGTTCATATATGTCTCCCCAGGCTTTTCTGAAACTATTATTCTTGTCATTTCTTATAACACAACAGTATTTCATAACAATCATATACCACAGCTTGTTCATCCATTCGCTAATGGATGGACATCCCCTCAATTTCCAATTCTTTGCCACAACAAAAATTGCTATTATCAATATTTTTGAGCACATATGTCCTTTTCCTTTTGTTATCACTTTACAGATCTGGTAAAGCTATTGTTGGGTGAAAGGATATGCACAGTTTTATAGCCCTTTAGACACAGATACAAAATGTTCATCAGAATGGTTGCTCTAGTTCATAATTCCACCAACAGTGCATCAGTGTCTAACTTTTTCCATATTACCTCAGGCATTTGACATTTTCTTCTTTTTTTAGTTGCAGTTATTTTATTCTACATGTAAGAAATGAAACAGCATTTTGATAACATAGCAGAATGGGGGGGAGGAAGATGATCGCACATGAAACTGCAAATCTATTGTGTAAAACTTGCTCTTTCTGGGGCAGCCAGGTAGCACAGCCAGTAAGAGCACCAGCGTCAGTGTCAGGATGACCTGGGGATCGAATCCAGGCTCAGACACTTAGCACCACACCCAGAAATAACTGGCCGTGTTACCTTGAGCAAGTTACTTAACCCCAATTGCTTAAAAAAAAAAAAAAAACTTGCTATTTCTTTTAAACATAAAATAAAGTTATCTTGGAACTTTATTTTTTTTTCCTTTCACCCCTGCCCTAGAGATGTCTACAATTTGACACAAATATCCATGTATTTTTGTGTGTCTACACACACAAACAGATATATGCACACATATATACACCAACACACATGTATATGTATACACACATGTATATTTATTCATACATACTTCTAATTATCATTTTTCTTCTGGGGATGCAAAGATATAAATAGGCTAACAATTTATGAATAAACAAGAGATAGAGAGTGGGTGAAAGAAAATGGATGGATTTGTATATATTAAATTTCGAATGTTTTGTGGAAAAGCCATTAATGAATTCCCTAAAAAAAATCTCCAGGGGCAGATGGATTTGCAATTGAATGCCACAAAATATTTACTTTTTTTTGTTCTACATTTTCATTAATTAACTTAATTAATCAATATCATATTGACTTAAATGATAGAAAAGGAAAGCAACAAATGTTGGAGGGCATACAGAAAATTTGGGACACTAATTCACTGTTGGTAGAATTGTAAACTGATCTAAACATTTTGGAGAGCAATCTGGAATTATGCTCAGAACTGTAAAACTGCCTATACCCTTTGACCCAGCAATCTGGTGCTACTGGGTCTATTTCCGAAGATGATTAGGGAAATGGACCTATATTTTCTAAGATATTTGTAGCAACATTCTTTGTGGTAGCAAAGAACTAGAAATTGTGTGAATCAGGGGATGGCTGAACAAGTTCTGGTAGCTGATTGTGATGGCATACTGTAATGCTGTAATAAATAATGAGCTCAAAAACATTGGTAGACTTGCATGAGATAATGAAGAGTGAAATTGGCAGAACCAAGAGAATGCTGATTACAAGAACAGCAATATTGTTTGAAGAAAAATTATGAGTGACTATGGCATTTTACTATTCTAAACACTCATACTGGCCAATTTAATAGGTGTCATGTGATACCTCAGAGTTGTTTTAATTTGTACTGCTCTAATCAAGTAATTTAGAGCATTTTTATGTGACTATTAATAGCTTTGATATCTTTCCATGAAAACTCTGTTCATATCCTTTGACCATTTACCATTTGAGGAATGATTTGTAGTTTTATAAATTTGACTCATTTCTCTTTTTATTTGAAAATGAGAACTATCTCAGAAATACTTACTTACAAAAAATTTTCTCCAGTTTCCTGTTTTCCTTTAATTTTGGTTGCATTGGTTTTGATTGTACAATTTTAAAAAATTTTCTATAATAAAACATACCCTTTTTGCGTTTCATAATACTCTTCATATTCTTTTTCCATACTCTCCTAAACTGCTTGTCTTTTCAACTTTTATGTAGAAATCATATACTGATTTTTTTTGCCTTTCTTGGAGGGCAATTGGGGTTAAGTGACTTGCCCAAGGTCACATGGCTAGTTTTTTGTGTTAAATGTCTCAGGCCAGATTTGAACTCAGGTCCTCCTGACTCCAGGGCCGATGTTCTATTCACTGCACGACCTAGCCACCCCCCATATACCAATTTTGACCTTATCTTGGTATACACTGTGATATGTTGGTCTACATCTAGTTTCTGCCATACTATTTTCCAGTTTTCCCAGTAGTTTTTGTCAAATGAGTATTTGTTCTAAAAGCTAGGATCTTTCGTTTTATCATATCCCACATTACTGTGGTCATTCATGATCATGTAACTCTTATCTCTTTCTTTAACTCTTAAAAAATTATTAAACACGTCCAATCAGCATTTTTTCTTTAAAACTTCATTGCTGTGCTCACATTGTTGTCTTTTTCAGGGTTTGTTTCTCAGGCTTGCCTGCTACTGTAATGGCTTTTAATGGTCATATTCTTTTTTATTATTGTTTGCTCATTTTCTAGCCTCTTTCTTTATTTTGATCTTTATGTTAAAATTTGGCTCTGCTCATCTTGGGGTAGATAAGCACTGTTCCAACCTTCAGGCTTTTTTCCTCCTGCCATTGTTTAGCCAGTCAAGAGCATCTGTAAGTTTCCAGTGTTTCCAAGGTATTGTGATGTGGGCAGAGCATGGTAACTGCTTTCAATGTCTGTGCTCAGATCTATACTCAAAAATAGTCCATGGTTCTCTGTAGCTTGTCTTCGCCTTGAAAGTGTGTCCAGGCCCCCTGCTTCTTTGTGACTGCTCCTGGGAATACTCATCTCTGCCACAGAACTGCATATGGGTAACAGTGCTGTCGATCATCCACAATTGTACCCAGTAGCAGCATAGAGTTCCCATAATCTCTTTATGACTAGCTGTCTAACCTCATTGCCATCTCTGGGTTGAAAGGTCCTGAGGCTGCTCCTGTTTCCACTTCTTGTGTGGGCTCTAGATAGGTCCTCACCTTGTTTTTAAAAACTTCTACTTCCTAAGTTTTCTTAGGTCCAAAAAATTTCTCACCCTAAACTTTTGTTGCCTCTGCCACTCCAAAATTTATTTGACGAATTATTTAAGGTTGTTTGGAGGGGGAATATTGAGAGAGTTTAACTGGGTATTATGGGAATGGGAATTTAAGATTGTCCCTGCCCTTAGGCCCTTTGATAGGCTTAAGTACACCTGGAGCCTGTGGTGGGGAGGCTTGGTTTTCAGGAATGCTTTTTGATTGGGCAGTGAGTCAAAAGGGTTGTTACATTCTCTGAGCCATGAGAAAGCTATACAAACCCTGATGTGAGGCTTTGTTTTGGGGCTCACTTTGAGAAGTGTTGTGTGATTTTGACCAGATGAGACTCTCAGCAGCCGACAATCCCCCTGGCTTTGAAAACCCAGATGTTGGTGCTTCCTTTTCTGGTAACTGTGACTAAGTATGGATGTCATGGTCAGACAGTTGGAGGCCTGTCTTCTTGGTCTGTTTCTCTGTCTTCTTGTAACTTCTGCTTATAACTTCTGTCTATATACTCTGAAGTTCAGGGTACTGACTTTTTCTCCTGAAGTAGGTAAATGAAATGTTTGATTAATAAAAGCAATATTGTTAACCAATTTTGAGTTGCTTTCTTAAAAAAAGAAGATCTAAGAACCTGTTTTGGCAGCCATCCTGGGTATGCCAGGGTGCTTGCTGCTAGACTGGGTTGTCTCTAATCAGTCATCTTGGCTCAGCCCCATCCCCATCCCCATCTTCTCTTCTAAAATGCAAACATCATATCCCAGAGAGGGTATGGTGTGGTCATTAACATTTTTGCATAGTTTTCTCTCAAAACCTAAATGTATTTAGCCTCACCAAGGGAACAGCTCTTTTACAGGGGTTAGATGAATCAATCAACAAATATTTATTAAGTGCCAACAAACTTTCATTCATTGTATCAGGCACTAATCTATGGAAAGTGGAGGAATGAAAGAAGAAACAGATAATTTTGGAGCATGAGGCCCAAGGAAGTAAGGAAAAAGAGGGCAGGATAGCATGGGGTGACAACAGCATAGTGATCTAGACAATATGCACTACTTCAAAAAAATGTCTCATGATCACTCATCCCAATTTCAAGGAAAAAGATACAAGGTTACACAAAGGTAAGGCTTAGATAAAAGATTAGATAACCTACATATGTGGTCATAAGCAAACCAATTAACAGGTCAAAGGTGGCTAGATACATTACACAGACCAAATTGTCTGAAAAAAAGTAGCAAAGGAATGCATTGGGAAAAGTCATATTTTACAACACCAGGATTTCTAGAAGCCTATCATTGTAGTAGTCATGAGAGCTTCTGAAGAGGTATTGTGCTTACTGCCAGCTGCTTGAAAAATTCTATTGCCATTTGTACTTGGATCCTATGGTACTACCTAAACAAACCTTCCATTTCCTCTCATATGCTCTCACATCTTCACCAATTCCTGGTCAGGTTCTTTGAAGGTAAAAGCTTTGATCTGCCTGAGACCAGGTGATTTCAGCGTACCATGTAATCAGGCAAACCATCATCATTGGAACAGAGTTGGAAGCCTTAAAGAGTTTGAACTACCCACTGGCTTGGAAGTGGGATTTTCGGCTCCGTATAAGGGTTCAAAAGAAATCATTATTTCAGGGACACTGATACCAGGAAGGTAGAGAGAAGCATGACCAACATGAGGCTACAAAGTACCTAAGAGAAGGTAGAGGAAAGAAGATCATAGAATGGGGAAGATACTCAAAATGTAAGAATAACACATATTCTGAATTCCTTTCCCCTCAGCCTCTCCATAGTGAAATTTGTGAGCATCCTGGTTTAATTCAAACCTCTCTGCAGGTTTTAAAGTGTTCCAAAATAATATGATGATAAAGAATTCCTAACAATGAGAAAACCAAATCTGGTCCTAAGGATGGATCGATCCCTGGAAGCAGAATACAGGTTTTTAAGATTTCTATTAATACCTCTAAGGCCAATAGGTCCTGGTTCCTTTCTATGTTCCAAAACAAGACAGGACTCCTGGAGATACACAACAAGGTGGGAAAGGGTATTGCAAAAACCAAGGTCAAGAAAAAGTATATATAGGATACATGACCAAAGAATACTGGGCCCTATGTCTCAATTCTCTATTGTATAATATTTTATTCCTGATAAGGAGTTTGGCCCTGTTTGGGATAGGGTGATGCTCATGGATTGTTAAATAAACAAAGTTTTCATTTTCTACTTCAGGGTGACACTGTCCTTTCCAAGGCTCTGTGTTACTGCTACTCAGAACTCATAAGATTTTGGCATATGGTTAACTCTATCTCCCAAGTTTTACATGCTTATCATTAGAAATGCAAATTCAATTTGTTCTTTCATTTTTTTTCCTCTGGGTATCAGTTACATTGCTGAGTGGACCCTATTGAGACTGCAAATAAACATGAAATTCATTCAGCAATCTGTTAGGAAAGCTAGAATGTATTCTATGTTTGAAAATAAACCCAATAAAAATGACTATCCCTCTATTATTAGGTGATCAACAACAGCCTTATTCCCACCTCCCAAAACCCAATTTATTTATTCATGGTATTGTCTTTCATACTTGATGATGACACTGCTGATGGCTCTATCTAAGGAATGACCTCAATAAGACTCACAAGTCAGCAGCAGTCCCTTCCACAATGTGTGTCTGTAATGTCTGTCCTCTGGATAATGACAGCAAAAACTTCCTTCAGGCTTATCTCTCTTCAAGACCTTGCCTCCGAGTCTTCTATGCAGTGTGATTCTGTTTAAGTCTATCTATCTTCCTGATTTCTTTGTGCCAATACAACCTGTCTCTTGGTATTGTTTCTTGACCAATCAATGTTGATGCAATTTTACTCTAAATTGCTTTCCATGTGTCCCTTCAGCAAATCTCTGGCACACTTAAAGGGTAGTTTTCCTCCTTCAGTTTTCTATATCACAACTAGTTTGACATGCTGTTGACATACCTTGTCATTACCATCTGACCAGGTTAGTGCACAATGGAATGGTGATCACCATAGCCTACATATCATTCATTAAAGAGTATTTTATGCCAACACTGAGTAGAAATCATAGCATGGAGATGTGCTCATCTAAGAGTTGAGCACAAAAGGCCAAGTCTTGAACTTATCTGCAATATGACTGGCATTACTGGTTTAGAGATTTTGCTAAAGCATGCTTTCCTGTTAATTGCAACTGTACTTGTTATTCAAGTAATGCACCTTATTTTTCCAGCTATTGCCATTTTCAGTTCTTTAAATAAAAGTGGATGATGAATCAAAGCACTGTCAGAAAAGTGTCAATCTCAAACTTAACAAAGGACTTACCGGTGTAAAACTTTCTCTTGAGTGGATTTGTTCTTGCTTCCTTTAAGAAGCCATTCTGTCTATCCCAAATGGAATTGTACTTGTCAGCGATTAACCTTTCCAGAACTTAAAATTAGTATTATTTCTCCTTTCCCTTAAAATTAAGATTGGCATAACACTCTACCTATTATTCATTACATTCATGTAAAATTTACAAAACATATGAGATAGCAATTCTCCAGCAAGGTTGGCTATGGAAGGTATGAACAATAATGAGAGGATTGAGATCATAATTTCCCATATATATGAAAAACAGTCAGAATTTTAAAACCTAAAAAGCATGATACAAGCCTTTATGCTACTGAGAAGCAAGCAGTTCAGACAACAAGTGTAGGCTACTGTCCATCATGGAAGAGAAAGTGAAAGTATAGAGAAACATCTCATCACTTTGTAGACTTGGAGAGAATGGCAGTTCTCCTTTAAACATGGTGTAAGGGTTTCAGTTTAAAAAGAAATAAGAGAATCTGAAGAGAAGGAGGGAAATCTCAACCCTTCTCATATGATTGGACAGTACGATAACATAGAAGAGAATGAGAATAATGAACACTAAATAATTTCAGGTAAGTGTAAGAAAGGAAAGAGATGGAACTTCAAATGAAGAACAATCTGCTTAGGTTTAAAGTAATGACTATGTAACTTCACTTGATGTAGAATCTCAAGGTGAATAATTGGGGGAAACTAGGAATTAAGGAAGTTCAGAATTACCAGGTCTTAAAAACACTATACATTATAAAACAGTAGTCACCAAAGTATTTGCTACCAGCTGAAAAACTAGTTAAATCTAACCAAAATAAACAAGAAAGAAGTTAAGGAAGTGAATTGTTGTTTTAGAAAAGATGGGTATGACAGAACTCTGGAGAAAACTGAATTAGGATAGAAAGGAATATACCTCTTTCTCAGTGGTACATGGCACCTATATAAAAAACTGACCATGCACTAGGGCATAAAAATCTCACAATCCGATGCAGAAAGGCACAAATGTTAAATGCATCCTTTTCAGATCATAATGCATTAAAAATTACATTAATAAAGGGCCAAGAAAAGATAGGCTAAAACTAATTGGAAATTAAATAATCTAATGATAAAGATTGAGTTGGTCAAACAACAAATCATAGAAACAGTCAATAAATTCATCCAAGAGAATGATGATTGTAAGACAATATACCAAAACTTATGGGATGCAGCCAAAGTGATTTTTATGGAAACTTTCATATCTCTAAATGCTGACCTGAAGAAAATAGTGAAAAATCAGATCAATGAATTAAGCATGCAATTAAAAAAGCTAGAAAAAAAAAGAACAAATTAAAATCCTCAATTACACACCAAATCAAAAGGAAGGTTAATAAAACTGAAAGTATGAAAAACAATTAAATAGTAAAGAAAACTAAGAGCTGGTTCCATGAAAATAAAAGAGATAAACGTTTGGTTAATTTGATATTAAAAAAAAACAATCAGAAAAACAAATTACCAGTATCAAAAATGAAACGGGTAAATTCATCACCAATGAAAAGGAAATTAAAGCAATAAATAGGAACTATTTTGACCAACTGTATGCCAATAAATATGGCAATCTAAGTGAAATGGATGAATATTTACAAAATATAAATTTCCAGATTAACAAAAAATGAAAAAAATATTTAAATAACTCAATTGTGAAAAATAAAAAAAAAGATATTGAACAAGTTATCAAAGAAATCTCTAAGAAATAATCTCCAGGGTCAGACAGATTTTCAAGTGAATTCTACCCAAAACATAAAAAAACAATTAATTCCCAAATTATGTAACTATTTGGAAAAATAGCCAAGAAGGAGTCCTACCATATGTTTTTTACGATACAAATATGATACTGATCCTTAAACTGGAAAGAGCCAAAACACGGAAAGAAAACTATAGACCAGTTTACCAAATTATAGATCAAATTACTTATCTGGTAAAATTATCAGCAGCATAATGCACTATGACCAGGTGGGATTTATACCAGGAAAGCAGAACTGGTCAAAAATTAGAAAAAATAATAGCATTATTGCACATATCAATAATAAAACTAAAATAAATCATATGATTATCTTAATAGATACAGAAAAAGCATTTCAGAAAATACAGCAACCTTTCCTATCAAAATACCAGAGAATATAGGAATAAATGGAGCTTTCCTTAAAATTATAAGTAGCATCTCTCTAATACCATCAGTAAGTATTATCAGTGATGGGAATGAGCTAGAAACTTTCCCAATAAGATCAGGGATGAAACAAGAATGTCCATTTCACCAATCTTATTCAATATTATATTAGAAATGTTAGCTTTAACAGTAAGAGAAGAAAAAGAAATTGAAAGAATTAGAACAGGCAATGACAAGACAAAACTATTATTCTTTGCAGGTGATATGATAGTATACTTAGAGAATCATAATCACCTAAAATATTACTTGAATAATTAACAACATTAGCAAAGTTATAAGATATAAAATAAACTCAAATAAATTATCAGAATTTCTACATATTACCACAAAAGCACAGAAGCAAGGGATAGAAAGAGAAATTTCATTTTAAAATACTGTATACAATATAAACTATTTGGAACTCTATCTGCCAAGAGAAACCCAGGAACTATATGAACAAAATCACAAAACACTCTTCACAAAAAAATAAGGTCAGATCTAAACAATTGGAAAAAATATAAATTGCTCATGGGTAAGCCAAGATAATATAATAAAAATGATAATTCCACTTAAATTGATTTACTTATTTGGTACCATACCAATCAAAGTACTAAAAATATTTAATAGAGCTAGAAAATCAATATCAAAATTAATATGGAAAAACAAAAGCCTGATAATATCAAGGGAATTAATTAGATGAAATAGAAGGGGGCATGGGCTAGCCATATCAGATCTCAAACTATAATATAAAGAAGCAATCATTAAAGTGATTTGTTACTGGCTAAGAAATAGTGTGGTGGAAGGTTGGAATAGGTTAAAATGCACACAACATAGTATTCAATGACTATAACAATCTACTGTTTGATAAACCCAAAGCCTCCAGCTCTTGGAATAAGAACTCATTATTTCACAAAATCTGCTAGGAAAACTCAACAGTAGGATGGCAGAAATTAGTTATAGACCAACATCTCATACTATATACCAAGATAAAGTCAAAATGCTTTTATGATTTAGACATAAAGGGTGATACCATAAGCAATTTAGGAGATCAAAGATTAGTTTACTGTCAGATCAAAGTAGAAGAGAAAAATATATGAGCAAATAAAAAGTAGAGAATGCTATAAAATGCAAAATATAATATTTTGATTACATTAAACTAAAAAGGTTTTTGCACAAACAAACCCACTCAACTGAGAATAGAAGGAAAGCAGAAAACTGGAAAACAATTTATAAATCCAGTGTTTTTGATAAATACCTCATTTCTTAAATATATAGAGAACTGAGTCAAATTTATATGAGTGCAGTCATTTACCAAATGATAAGTGGTTATAGGATACAAACAGACAGTTTTCAGAAGAAATTAAATCTATATTTACATGGGAAAAATGCTGTAAATCACTATTGATTAGAGAAATGCACATTAACACAATTCTTAGGTACCACCTCATACTTATCAGATGGGTTAATATGATAGAAAAGAAAATGGTAAAAGTAAGAGAAGATGTGGGAATATTGTAACATTAATGAATTGCTGGTAGAATTGTGAACTGATCCATTCTGGAGAGTAATTTGGAGCTATGCCCAAACAGTAATCAATCTTTGTATACCTTTTGATCCAGCAATACCCCTATGAAGTACGTATCCCAAAGAAATCATAAAAAAGAGAAAAGGAACTACATGTATGGAAATATTTATGGCAGCTCTTTTTGAGGTGGCAAAGATTTAAAAGTTGAGGGAATGTCCATCAACTGGAAAATGGCTGAACAATTTGTGGTACATAAATGAAATGGAATGCTATTGTTTTTTAAGAAATGATGAGAAGTCAGATTTCAGAAAAACCTGGATATATTTACATAAACTGATACTAAATGAAGTGGGGAGAACCAGGAGAATATTGTACACAGTAAAAGCAACATTGTGCCATAATCAACTATGACTAATTTAGCTCATTTCATCAATACTGTAATCCAATACAATTTTAAAAATCTCATGACAAAAAATACTATCTACATCCGGCATAATAACTATGGAGTCTTAGTGCAAATAAAAGTATACTATTTTCAGTTTTTTTTTCTTTTTTTTTGTGGCTTTTCCCTTTTTTCTTTGTCTTCTTTCACGCCATGATTAATGTAGAAATACATGATTAGACAGGTATAACTTATATGAGATTTCTTGCTTTCTTTGGAAGGGGTAATAAAAGGATGTGAGGGATAGAGAAAAAAATTTGGAACTTAAAATTTTATTAAAAAAATAATGTTGAATACTATCATTACATGTAATTACAAAAATAAAATGCTACTTCCAAAAAAGTGAATTATAATTATTATCTCAAATGAGATAACAGATATAAATGCAATGGAAACCTAAAAACACAGAGAGAAAATTAGAGGAAGAAATTAAGAAAGGAAGGAAGAAGGAAGGAAAGAAGGAAGGAAGGAAGGAAAGAAAGAAAGAAAAGAAAAGAAAGAAAGAAAGAAAGAAAGAAAGAAAGAAAGAAAGAAAGGAGGAAAGAAAATTTAAAGTCTGTGATTTCACCCATGAGCAATCTTTTCTTGCTGACATACATTAAAACTCATATATCTTAGTGAGTAATCTTAATGAATTGAAAGAAAGGAAAAAAAAACTTTCTGAATATCCATCACCTAGGATGTAGAACACCTTTGACTGGATGAGCCTTTGTAAACTTAGCTTAACTTGTCCTTGGGAAACTGACGCAAAATTTACTACCAGGGTCAAATTATGAGTGTTCCTATTTGGCAGATTTTGGCTTTGCTCATAAAGGTTTAGATAAACCATAGTCATATCCCCACCATAATAAAACATCATAGTAATTTATTGATGTTTCTAGTGCTACTTACTATTGACTACAATAATAATAATAATTGAAACCTATGCACCAAAGTCTCCCAAAGTCTGTGAACTCATATTAACTGGTTTTGATCCTGTGTGAGTAATTAAAAGGTTGGGTTTTTTTTTTCTCTTTTTATTTTCTTTTTTCTCTTTTCCTACCTGGAGCTAAAATCCAGGAAAATCTCCAAAAATAATTAGGTATAGTTTGTGTCTAAACTTCTCCTGATGTGGAAGAATCTGCATAACCACCTGTATAGGCAGCAATGCATATCAAAAGAATATCTCTTGTTTCATTCCACAGAAAATTTAAAAAAGAGGAAATGGACACAAAAAGCATGTAAGTAGATACAGAAAAAAATCATTCACTCAGTCTTTGGAAGGAAGTGGAAATTAAGGCTGTCAGAAGAGCAAATCTGACAATTTGGAGTTTATTTTTTCTACATGATTCACTGGAAAACCCTCCAGGCCGCTAGTACAAATTCAAAGTTATATCCTGCTGTTGGAAGTTAAACATATTTTGGCTACTTCTGAACAAGCTACCCCTTTCCCATTGAACCTGCACTACCAGAATAACTCATTGTAATAGTAGAGAGTGTCAAGATCCAGTTTTATTAGACTCTTTTGATGTGGCTATTTTGTTTCAGAAGGATTAGATTACATTGTCAATCTCCTTTCTAAAAGAGTGAATACTGTTTAGGAATTATATAAAAGATACTTATTTTTATATGATTATTTAGCTGGCAAGATGAGCAAGCAAAGGAAGTGCAGTCAGACCACAGAATCCTTTTTGGGGACAAATAGGATCAAAACATGTAACCAAAAGGAGACAATGAACTCAAAACTCCTGCAGAAAAACTTTCCTAGAAAAATGTGAATTGATTACAGGCCATGGAGGAGCTCAAGAAGGATTCTGAAAATCTAGTAAGAGAAGCAGAGAAAAAAAGTGGGAAGAGAATTGAGAGTGATGAAAGGAAATCATGTAAAAAGAGTCAACAACTTAACTAAAGAAAAAAATACCTTAAAAATAGACTAACTCAAATGGCAAAAGAGGCCCAAAAAGCCAGTGAGGAGAAGAATGCCTTAAAAAGCTGAATTTGCCAGATGGAAAAGGAATTTCGAAAACTCACTGAAAAGAATAATTCCTTCAAAATTAGGAAAAAAAATGGAAGCTAATGACTTTATGAAAAATCAAGATACTATTAAACAAAGTAGTATGCGATCAAATTCATATTTTCATATATAGTTCTATCATTTTTCTATGTTTTTATGTATGGAAATTTCTCTTTATGGTATTGAAACTTAGTGATAAAAACAGTTATCATGCAGAGATACTATAAAACAGATGAAAACAAATGAAAAAAATAGATGTCAGTGTGAAATATCTTATTGGAATAACCACTGACCTGGAAAATAGATCCAGGAAAAATAATTTAAAACTTATTGGACTACCTGAAAGCCATGATCAAAAAAAGAGTATAGCAACCATCCTTCAAGAAATCCTTAAGGAAAATTTCCCTGATATTCTAGAACCATAGGGGAAAATAGGAATTGAAAAAAAAATCACCAATCACGTCTTGAAAAAAAAATGCCAAAAAGAAAACCTCTCGGAATATCAAAGACAGATTCCAGAGCTCCCAGGTCATGGAGAAAATACTACAAGAGCTCAGGAAGAAACAATTTTAGTATTGTGGAAACACAATCAGGAGAACACAAAATCCAGAAACTTCTCCATTAAGGGACTAAAGGGCTTGGAATATGATATTCTGGAGGACAAAGGAGCTGGGATTAAAACCAAGAATTACCTACCCAGCAAAACTGTTGGTCATTCAATGAAATAGAGGACTTTTAAGTATTCTTTATGAAAAAAAAACAGAGCTCAACAAAACATCTGACTTTCTAATACAAGAAGCAAGGGAAGCATGAGAAGGTAAACAGGAAAAAGAAATCATAAGAAATGTATTAAAGTTGAACTGTTTACATTCCTACATGGAAAAGCAATAATTGTAACTCATGAGATTTTTCTCAATATGAGGATAATTGAAGGGAATATATATATATATACACACATATATGTGTGTGTATATACATATATATGTAAATATAGGATTTGTATATATGTATATGTGTATATAAATACATATTTGAGTGTGTGCATATGTGTGTACATTTATACATAGAGAGAGGGCACAGGATCAGTTGAATAGGAAGGGATGATACCCAAAAAATAAAATTAAGAGGTGAGAGAGGAGTATAATAAGAGAAGGGGAAAGGGAGAGACAGAATAAGGGAAATAATCCATATAAAAAAGGCAAGAGAAAATTGTTACCATGTAGGGGAAGAACAGGATTATGAAAGGGAATGGGTCAGTTGTACTCTTACCAAATTTAGCTTAAGGAGGGAATAACATACACACTCAATTGGGTATCTTACCTTACAAGAAAGTAAGAAGGAAAGGGATAAGAGGGGGGGTGATAGAAGGGAGGGCATATTGGGGAGGGGAGGGTAATTAGAAGCACATACTTTTGAAAGGGACAGGGGCAAGGTATATAATATATATATATATATATAATAGAATAAGTAGGAGAGGGATAGTATGGAGGAAAACATAGTGTTTCACAATATATTTACTATGGAAATGTTTTCCCTAACTCCATGTGTACAACCTACATTGAATTGATTATCTTCCTAGTAGGTGTGGGTGAGGACAGAAGAAGGGAAATAATCTGGACATCAAAGTTTTAAAAACAAATGTTCAAAAGAATTGGGGTTGCTTTTGTTTTTGTTTTTACATGCAATTGGGAAATAAAATATACAGGCACTGGATTATAGAAATCCATCTTGCCCTACTGTAAAGTTAGAGGGGGCATGAGGGAGGACATAAGAGAGAGAAGATTGGGGGAAGGGAAAATCAGTAGGCTCACTATTTTGGGGTTGGGGGAAGGGGAAAGAAGGGGAGAAAATTCGAAACTCAAAATCTTGTGGAAATGAATATTGAAAACTAAAAATAAACACATAAAAAAGAGGGTACATAAAATTTAAAAAGAAAAAAAATTAATTTGGAAATGATTAGAGAAATAAGTAAAAATACAATAAAAAGCTTTACATTTTACAACTAATTCAACCTATGACTTACATGGATCTTTACTTATTTTAGTGGTCCCTATTTCTATTTGTGTTTGACACCACTTTCTGATCAATAGAAACATGGGCATGTCCATCCTCTATGGAAGATGTCATTATGATTTTTAGAATATGGCTCCTTTAAAAAATTATTTATTTACTTTTAGTTTACAACATTCCATTTCACAATCCTTTGAGTTCCAAATTTTCTCTCCCTTCCCCTCCTCTCCCCACCCTCTTTCCATGGGGTCATTCAATCAGATACAGGTTCTACAAATACCTTCTCATTAAACGTTAGTCAAATTGTAGAATTATAACCAATGGAGTGAACACTGAGAAAGAAGGAAGGAAACAAAGCAAAACACAAAAGAGAGAGCAAGTAGTTTGCTTCAATCTGCATTCTGACTCTGTAGTTCTTTCTCTGAATGTGATTATGTCTTTCCATCATGAGTCTTTTGATGTTGTCTTCTAACCTTGCATTGCTGAGAGGAGCCCAATCTATCAAAGTTAGTCATCACAGACAGGATTTCTGCAATTGTGTATAAAGTTCTCCTGGTTCTGCTCTCCTCACCCAGCATGAATTAATAAATGTTTCTCCAGGTTGTGAAGTCCATCTTCATCAATCATAAAAATGCTTAGGTTACTCAAATCAGTTGTAGACTTAAATATTATTAGTTCATATTTATATGGCACTTCTCAGTAAACAGCATTGTCATACACATTAACACATATGACTTCATAACAGCCCCATGAAGTAAGTAGTAAAAGTATTAATTATTATCTCCATTTTATAAATCTCAGAAAGGTTGAGTAATATGATCAATTCCATAGGTTAGTGTTGGATTGAAAACCTGAAAGTTGGCTATTCTATTAAGTCTATCAGTAAACAAGAAAACAGCAAGAAGAAGTTGGAAAAATGACCTAGGAGTTTCATAAAGAGAGACAATTGCGCACAGACAGAGTAAGCTCCATGTCAAAATTCACATAGCTTGTCAGTAATACAGCTGGACACCCAGCATCTTAATTGCCCACTCTATCTACTCATCAGTACATGCAACTAGAAATAACAAACCAACAGCATTTATTATTTACAAATAACAACCCAGATCGTACATTCAGTATTCACCACAAATACATTATTTCACACATTTGCAGAAACAGAAGTTACAGAACTGATTTTTATAAAATGATCCAGAAGACAAAAGCTACTCTGTAACCTGCTAAAATATGTCTAGGAATATGCATATTTATTTTTCTGTTATATTATGTTTTCATGCCACCTAATAAATATTGCCATGTTCTTATTTTACTCCAAATCTTTTCAAGTAAATCATTTATTTCTAAGTATTTGCACAATCATGGCTTCTTCACTCTGAAAATATATTAGTCATATGGTAAAGTCATGATGTTAATAAATGAAGTCCAATTGAACAATTTAAATCATGATATTGATAGAACTGATTTTATAATGATATCAAGAAGAAAGTAACTATCTGTGGAAGTTAACTAGGCTTCCTGGAGCCTGCTCTTTAGACTAAGGAATTATTAAGTCCCAAAGAAATCTATAATCTTTTACTGTGCTTTCAGCCTACATTTATCCATTCCTTTCCTTAACACAAATACTCAAAAATGAAAGAAAATAATTCAGTTAGTTACTGTTAAATAACTCTAATCATTCAATATTTTGAATACTGGTCAAATCTGGATTTTTTCCAACACACATGAAAAAAATACTAAATAGAAATATCATAAAATTGTCCCTCTTTTTACTTGTTTTGCAAAAATTAAATCTGCAAAGAAGTTTTTGAAAATAAATTTTCATACTTGTAATAAATAGGACACAGTATTATGTAATGGCTTAAAGTCTAGCTTTTACGATAGGAAGAAGTATATTCCAGTTTTCTTTCTTGTACATACTGGGATTGTAATCTGTCTGATTGTATGACAGAGTAAACATCTGTGACTCTTATGATCAAGAGTCACTTATTCTCTCAGGAGAGAGTTGCCTGCTTCACTCTCACTCTCCCATCTGAATCATCTGAGGGAGAATTGGAGTTCTTCACACCAACGAACTGGTCTAGAACTAATAGCATAACTGTAGGTGAGAATTAGGAGCATGTAGGCACCATGGACTTGTCGTAAAGGAGGTAGATAATGTCCCAATGGACAGAGTTTTGGTGTCTCATTCATATCAGTTCTAGTTTGGGGGCACTAACTCTTATATATACCACCTTGGTGTTAGTTTATCCATATAGCAATATCTCAAAATTTTCAGTGCCAATTTAGTTTCCAAATTAGCATAAAGTTTTTGTGGGTTTTTTTTTATACACGTCTGGAGAATATCTGCAGTTCACTCATTAAAAGGCCATTATTAGGACTTAGATGACTTCTCCTAATTTAGCACATAGCCTCTTTTATGTGACCTTACTTTATTTAGAAGAAAGTTTTTGGCAGTGGCTTCTATATTCCCATTTGCATTTTTAATTCCCATCTTCCTTTTATTTTACTCTATACTGCCTACCCATATACTTACTTACTATCCTACCTGGTGGGGTGATTGGGGAGACTAAAACAAAAACAGTTTCAACACCACTGAGGAGAATAAAACTCAAAACTAATCCACAGGCTTTGAATGAGGGAGATAAATCTATCAATAAACATTTATTAAGTGCATACTATGTTCTAGGAACTCTTCTGTTGGTGCTGCCAAAGATGGAAACAGTGACATCAGAAGGAGAAATCGTTTTAGGGAGAAAAATACTAAGTACTATTTGATATATTCGATTTTTAAGTACTGGTGAAACAATCAAGAAGAGGTGTCTTATAGGAGAAAAAGGTCAGAAAAAAAACATCACTTAGAATTTAGGAATATGGGGGGAACAGAAGCAGGACAAGGTCAAATTACTGGGAAATACAATTCTAAGTACATTTCTAAACCTCATTACTTGTGTGACATTGTCTTTGTTTACCCAACTGTATAAAGAAAATTCTAAGATCCCTTCCAGCTCTGTGATTCTATGATCCATATCAAAAGGTTGAAAATGGATGAGGAATAATCAAAGGAATTAACAAAGGATACAAAATTTTTGTTGCTTCCAAACCTAAAGAAGGAGAGAGTGTCCTTTAATAGAGAATGATAAAAAGTCTCAAAAATTTCATAATTCCATATACACAGTCAAGCAAAACACCCCTCCACACACACATTTAGTCATGTGAAAGGAAGGAAGGAAGGAAAATAAATGCTTTAATTTGTACTCTGAAAATATCAGGTCTCTGGCTTTGGATACTATGGTTCATCACAAATGCTTTGAAATTGTGGTTGGTCATTATGTTGATCAAAAGTAACCAAGTTTTTCAAAGTTACAATTATAATATTCATAGAATTTTGAACACAATTCCAAATTGCTTTCCAGAATGGCTGGACCAGCTCATAGCACTACCAATAGTACATGAAAATACCTGTTTTCCCACAGTCATGCCAGCATTTGTCATCTTTCTTTTTTTATCAACTTTTATAGTCTGTTGGATATGAAGTCATACCTCAGAATTATTTTACTTTTCATTTCTCTCCTTTTTAGGTACTTAAAGATATATTTATTTTTCAGATAGCAAACAACAACTTTGATGTCTTATTATGAAAAATAGCTATTCAAATCTTTTGATCAATTATCAGTATAGGAATATTGCTTATTCTTATAAATTTGACTCAGTACCTGATATATGTTAGAAATGAAAAATTTATTGAAGAAACTACAGATTTTCCTCAGTTTCCTATAAAGATTTTGTATTCAAAGGGTGGTTCATTAACACATATGAGACCTTGAGACCCTTTTCGGTGGTCCCACAGAGATCCAAACAATATTAAATTTTTCACTTATGGAAATTTTCATCATTTTTCCATCTACATATATATATATATATATATACATACATATTGTCTTCATATATTTCAATAAAATCATTGCAACTAGGTGAATGCAGAAACAGATATGAGAATCTATCTGTCTTCCATTAAAACATATTCTAAAGAAATTTGCAAAATATTGCTGCTTTGCTTAGCATTTTGTTTCATTAGAGAAATGCAAGTTTTTTTCACAAATTAATTTTAACATGTGATCACTTGATGAATTAAATACACACACACAAATATGCACTGTACACACATAGACATACTTATAAACAAAAACCTCTTTCGATCCTGTAGCACCAGTGCAATATTCACAGTGTGGACAACAATTATTAATATGCCGGCATGGTGCTCAGTCACAAAATATAACAGACTCTCCATATAGAAGACAGAAGCAAAACTTTTATTCTGACACTAGAAAACCAAATCCCAACACAAGGAAACTGAATACATCTTTAATGTACCACAACATAGCAGACAGCCACATCATTTTTTAGCCTTCCCACAAACATTTACTCACAAGCCTAACTATCTGCTTGCCTGCCATCCTCTCTCCTCCCACCATCTAGGTATTTTGACTGACATCTTCCTGCAGACTCTGCTCCACCATTTGGGAAACTGCCCACAGCCACCATGTGATTACATTGAGCCTATTAGAGGGCAGAGAAGATCTTCAAAAGCAGGGAAGGTTTTCAAATTCCCTTAGGCTTGTTAAGGGGCAGAGTAGATCTTCAAATTCCCATTACCTCTTCAGATCCTCAATAACCTTTAAAAGTATAATAGAACTGTGAGACCAAGAAGTTTTAGAACGGGTGGTACAAAGTGTGCTTATTGGAAATCAGGTGATGTGGGTTTGAATCCCATCTCAGAAATTTATTAGTTTTGTGACTTTGGAAAAGTCAATTATCTAGAGCTTGATTTCTTTAATTATAAAAATAAGAATGGGGGAGGGGGCAGCAGAGCCAAGATGGTGGAATAAAAGCAGGAAATTCCATGAGCTCCCACCACAGCCACCTCCCATACCTGTAAAATATGTCTCTAAACAAACTTTAGAGCTACAGGACCCACAATGTGACAGAAACAAATCTCCTGCTTAAACCACCCTGGCAGGCCAACAGAAAGGGTCTATCACACTGAGATGGGAGCCAAGCACAGTCCCATGTGAGCTGGGGGGTCCAGAACTGGGGCAGCCCTGACCAGCAGCCCAGACATGCCAGATCAGACTTCAAGAGAGTGAATCACTACCACATGTGGCAGTTTCCAGCCTTCTCAAACCATAAACCACAAAAATAAATTAAAAATCAGTGGGGAACACTGTTGGAACCAAGTGACAGAAGAGCATGGTCCAGCCTCTGCCCCATGGGTATGAGGTGATGGAGGCAGAGCAGCTGCAGCTGCTGCCACGTCACTGCCTTTCTGAGCTCCTGGCCTCCAGAAGGTAGGAGGACCAAGTAACCATTCAGAGGGTAATCACTCTTGCTTTGACCTGCTTGGATCTGGGTCACAGTCTTGGGCAGTAGTCCTGGGGTGAGAAATGCCAGTGTCCAGAGCTTGTGGTGGCTGTAGAGAGGGCACCCTCCTCAGACCTCTGACAAAATTTGCCAAAACACCAGTGATTTGGGAAAAAGCTCTGCACAAAAGAAGCAGAGTTCTATGTTGGCAAAGGGCTCAAAAGTCAAGTAATTGCTTGGCAAGATGAGCAAACAGAGGAAGCACAAACAGAGCATAGAATCCTTTTTTTTGAGGACAAAAAGGATCAAAACATGGAACCAGAAGAAGTCAACAATGCAAAACTCCTACATCAAAAGATTCAAAGAAAAATATAAGCTACTTACAGGCCATGGGGGAGCTCAAGAAGGATTTTGAAAATCAAGAAAAAGAAGAGGAGAAAAAAATTCGGAAGAGAAATGAGAATAATGCAAGAAAATAATAAAAAATGAGTCAATAGCCTGCTAAAGGAAACCCAAAAAATCCTGAAGAAAACAATGCCTTAAGAAAAAGACTAACTCAAATGGCAAAAGAGGCCCCAAAAGAAAATGAGGAGAAGAAAGCCTTAAAAAGATGAATTGGCCAGATAGAAAAGGAATTAAAAAAACTCACCAAAGAGAATAATTCTCTCAATATTAGATTGGAGCAAACAGAAGCCAATGGCATTAGAAATCAAGATACTATAAAACAGATCTTAATAAGTGAAGAAATATAAGGCAATGTGAAATATCTCATTGGAAAAAGCACTGACCTGGAAAATAGGTCCAGGAGAGATAAGTTAAAAATTAATGGACTACTTGAAAGCTATTCTCAAGTAACACTACCCTAATATTCTAGAACCAGAGGGCAAAATAGAAATTGAAAGAATTCACCAATCTCTTCTTGAAAAAGATACCAAAAAGAAAACTCCTAGGAATATTACAGAAAAATTCCAGAGTTCCCAGGTCAAAGAGAAAATATTACAAGCAGCCAGGAAGAAACAAGTTGAGCATTGTGGAAACACAATCACGATAACACAAGATCTAGCAGCTTCTACATGAAGGGATTGAAGGGCTTGGAATATGATATTCCAGAGGTCAAAGGACCTAGGATTAAAAGCAAGAACCCAGCAAACTGAGTATAATTCTTCAGGGGAATATATGGTCATTCAATGAAATAGAGGACTTTCAAGCATTCTTGATGAAAAAACCAGAGCTGAATAGAAAATTTGACTTTCAAATACAAGAAGCCAGAGAAGCAAGAGAAGGTAAACAGAAAAAAGAAATGATAAGGAACTTATTAATGTTGAACTCTTTACCTTCCTACATGGAAAAATTATAATTGTAACTCATGAGACTTTTCTCAGTATGAGGATATTTGAAGGGAATATATGTGTGAGTGTGTGTGTGTATATATATGTATATATATATATATACACACACACACATATATACACATTTATACACACATATATATGTAAACACATATATATTTATAGGAGTGTGTATGTGTGTATAAATACATAAGTGCATATGTGTATATGTGTGTACATATATGCATAGACAGAGGGCACAGGATGAGTTGAATATGAAGGGATGATATATAAAAAAAATAAAATTAAGAGGTCAGAGAGTAATATATTGGGAGGAGAAAGGGAAAGATACAATAGGGTAAATTATCTCACATAAAACAAGCAAGAAGTATGTATTTATACACGTATATATGTATACATATATATGTTTATATAGGAGGATACATATGTGTGTATATATGTATATGTGTATACACAGACAGAGGACACAGGATCAGTTGAATAAAAAGGGATGATATCTAAAATGTAAAATTAAGAGGTGAGAGAGGAATATAATGATAGAAGGAGATAGGGAGAGATGGAATAGGGTAAATTTTCTCATAAAAGAGGCAAGAGTAAATTGTTACAATGGTGGGGAAGAATAGGAAGGCAAGAGAATATGGGTCAACTGTACTCTCCCTGAATTTGGCTTAAAGATAGAACAACATACACACTCATTTGGGTATCTTACCCTAGAGCAAAGTAGGGGGAAAGGGGACAAGTGGGGGATGATGGAAGGGAGAGCAAATTGGGGGGAAAGGGTAGTTAGAAGCACAAACTTTTGAAAAGGGACAGGGTCAAAGTAGAAAATAGAATAAGTGGGGGGAGGGATAGGATGGAGCTAAATATAATCAGTCTATTACAATATATCTACTATGGAAATGTTTTGCGTAACTACACATGTCCAACCTATATTGAATTGCTTATCTTCCCAGTGGGGGTGGGTGAGGAGGGAAGATGTGGAAGAATTTGGAAATCAAAGTTTTAAAAACAAATGTTAATTTTTTTTGTTTATTTTTTATATGCAACTGGGAAATAAGTTATGCAGGCACTGGGGTACAGAAATCCATCTCAAGCTAGTAGAAAGTTAGAGGGGGGCTTGGGGAGGATATAAGAGAGAGAAAATTGGGGAACGGGTATTCAGTAGGATCACTATTTTGCGGTGGTGGGCAGGGGAAAGATGGGGGAAAATTTCTTCCTCAAAATCTTGTGGAAAAGAATGTTGAAAACTATAAATAAACACATTTTTAAAAATAAAAATGAGAATAATATTCTTTTATTTTTCACAGCAATATTGTGAGAAAAACCCTTTTTAAATGTTTAAACACTATATGAATTTAAATTATTTCTTATTTCTCTATCACTGAACCTTATTCCTAACCTGTCTTATCCTTTGATTTCCATGAGTTTCTCTGTTGATGTCTCCAAGGATATATTTAGTGGGAAGAAAAAATAAACCATTTTAAGCAGCTTGATTAGTTGAATTATAGACATAAATCACCTTTAAAAGCTTGTAGGAAACTTAAACAACTAAGATAATAACTATACAATCCATCTTCTCTATGGAAACTAGTTTTCAGGGCGTTACCTATAGGGAGCATTTCAAATTATTAATAATAAGTGTATGTCTTCTTAAGGAGCTGCGTTTGTCTTTACTGAAGTTGTCATTTCATTGGTATGGAGAATTTCCATTGAGAAAACTCCCTCTATCAATTTAGGCCAACAACTTCTTGGCAATAATAATTTTAGAAATCTGTTTGAGACATAGTGAGATTAAAATATTATTCTAGGCTTACATAGAAGGTGTGGGTCAGAGGCAAAACCTATAACCAAGTGTTCCTAACTCAAAAGTGGGCCTCTATCTCTTTCTTTTTAAGTGAGTGTCTGAAATACATTGTCCGAAAAATTAAAAATATATATACTGCAGTCTCCGAAAAATTAAAATTTTCTATTAGGGCTTGGGCAATAAAAGGAAATATAGTAGGTTTAAATAAACTAAAACACATGGCCAGAGATGATTTGTGATCAAGATGTAGATTAAAAGACATCATTAAGTATTTTATGACTGGTAGCAAGACTACAATACAACAGCTGAACAGTCCTATCCACTAGTTTTGATATACTTGAAATAGTAAGTGTATTACTATCATGCCAAAGAGATAATACCGTCATCTAAATGCCAGAATATGGATATGAATCAGCATATTTATGCACATGTATTTAGACACATACATTTTTTACTATTTCTGTTATGTGACACTCAATTTCTCTTCTTTGTGCTTTTGCTCAGGTATCTACCTATCTATACCTCTCTATCATCTATATCTATGTCCATATCATCTCCATCTATTTGAATGATATATTTATATCTTTGTCTATCAAATACTATAGACCCTTTATGTAGGCATGAATATTTATCAGTTTTATTTGTATAATTCCAAAATATTTCCAAGAATGGTTGTACCAATGTATAGCTCAAACTATATGCATTAATGTGGAGCTAGACCCCAATCATATAAATGTTGTTACAGATATGTACCTTTTAATGACATATTAGTTTTTAATATTTTACTGGGCCTACGATTTAATTAATGTGAACACTACATGGAATGATTTTCATAACTAACCAACCCTTCTTCATGATTTGTGACTCTTATCTATGCCTCCCCACATCAATCCTGCATAAAGGATCTATCCAATCAGTTATCTGTATCAGTTCTACAGATATTATATAATGACAATTTCCACAAAATGTAAAACAATTATTCATTTTTAATTTTTCCAAATTTAATGTATTAAAATCATATTATGTATATCTGATTAATTATTATACTTGATAAAGTGACTTTGAGCTATCTAAACCTAATGCAATTTTATATTTTCTCCCTCCTCCCATCCAAAATTCATTGTTTAATCCTATTATGCTATGAGTTACAATCATTTATTTATAATCTTTTGGTGTTAAAGCCTAGAAGGGAGCTCCAGAGATTTCTTTATTCTTTCTACAAAAGCTCTTTATTTCTCTGTGTCCATGAAATTGATAATCACAATAAAGTCATATTTATATTTTTTTTTACTTTTAAAGGCCCTCTTAAAGTTATTTGCTTTTAATTTTCACTTCATATAAGTGAGTTAGTTAGGAAAGGCATTATATGCATTTATCTAATAAAGAAACTGAGGCATGCATTTTATATGGTAATATATCAACTGCATTTACACAGCATCCCAATCAAACACAAGATTACATATATTCCATCATTAATTATATATTAATTATAAAGGTGAAGATAGCCTTCCATGCACATTACAAAGAGGCTGTATTGAAAACAGCACCTATCTAGTTAGCCTCTCAAACACTATATAACTCCCCAGCCAGAGGAAATTCAAATCAGGTTGCTTTATTTGGCTTTTTCGTGTCTCTTGTCAGAAAACTACCAATAGGAATGATATAATGAATTAACATTAAGTTCATAGTTGCTCTAACCTCAAGAGTTTTCCTTTCATACTGCTCAAGATGAACTAATAATTTACAGCCATGAGACACTAGAGCTCCTTTATGTGACTGCCTGGGGTCCACTAGAGATGGGATTGACAGAATATTCTGTAAGATGACTGTGACCAGCTAACCTAGCTACCAGATGATAATTCAGCTTTGCTGCCAAGCATCATCATTAGAACAATATTGAGTTAAGTTATATGTGTTTTATATGTGTGTGTGTATGTGTGTGTGTGTGTGTGTGTGTGTAGCCAAGTCATAAGACACAAGTTATTCCCCAATTCATCTAGAAGCAGGTGGTAAAACACTTGTAATCAAAGCCAACTGCACAAATAAGGCGGTAGTAATGTTTTCTAATGATGCCAAAGAAATGCTTACTTTGGTAAAATACATAAACACATATGGCACATTGCATTTATTGCTTATGAAGACTTCCAGAATGAGCCCATTTGAGTACCATCTCATTGATTGATAACAATGCAACAGTATCTAGAAAGTGTAATTGCCCTTCAGTGGTTAGGAATCATTGAAGATTATGGCTTTCAAATACAGAATAACAAGGTACAAGAAGAAAATAGCATTTTTTTTGAGGCAGTTAGTACCACAATTACACAGTCACCTTTGTCGGCACATCAATCAAAAGCTGATCATAATACTCTATGTGATAACATTCCCTTCATTCATTAAATGGTATGAGAATCTACATGAATTTGGCAAGGTGCCACATGGACAACAATATAGGGTTTAAAATTAGATAAGCAATGGACTTGAATTTTTCCCTTGACATTTACTACATGGATATACTTTGATAACTTACAATTTCTCTGGGTCTTTATTTTTCTTTTATAAAATAGGGTTACTAATATCTATAATCCCTAACTCCCAGGATTGCTGTGAGGACTAAATATGATAATGAGTAAAAGGCACCTTGATAATTCCTAAAGATCTAGAAATGGCAGCTATTTTCATTATAAAATCTTTATCTCTGGTCTTACCTTTGTTTCCTCTATGGTTTCCTCTACTGATTTGCACTGGGTAGCCTACATGCCAAAAATAAAATTCTCTCCAGATCCTGATTACTGATGTCTTCTTTTTTTAAAGCAATTGGAGTTAAGTAACTTGCCCAAGGTTACATGGCCAGTTCTTTTTTGTGTGGGTGTTAAATATTTGAGGCTGAAACCGATCCCAGGTCCTCCTGACTCCGGGGCCGGTGCTCTTACATACTGTACCACCTAGACGCCCCATTTGCTGATGTCTTAAGAGAATATCATTTCACAAACAACTGAGCCTTTTCTAAACAGTTTAAAGTCTGTATTCTAAAAAAGACCGTCATTTATACATCTAGAAAAGATACAGAATGAAAAACTACCATACTTTAAAAAAATACAGATATGATGAATACAGGGAATAATGGAAGACTTATATGAACTGATGCAATGTGAAATAAACAAAACCAAGAAAGAACAACCATTAAACAGTTAACATTAACGTTGTATTCTGGGCAATGTGAGCAGCAAAATGGAGAAGTAAACATTTTTTTATGATCCCCATGACCTCTCAAACATTTCTAAAACATAAATTGTGGGGAGTCAAGATGGCAGAGTAGAGCTTCAAAGCAGAGCTTCAAACTGCCCTCTAAACAACTTTATTATTTCCAGTTTATTAATCATAAAATATCGATATATACATGAAAAATGGTAATACAATTGTATGTTCATTTATTACAACAAGTCTTTGGTGGAACAACAGCTTTCAAGTAACTAAAACTTTTGTGTTGTTCTTTTTTTGTCCACAGTTTTTGGTGCATCGTACAGCCAAAGCTTTCTGGTTTCTTCTCTATAATTTCTGGCTCTCCACTGTTGTTCCTCATAACTCATGATGTCACCATTTTGGAAAATCAAGTCAATATGGGTCATCATAGGGAATCATTCAGGAAAGAGAAAACATAGTTGTTTGGGGAACTCTTTCTAGATTTCTTTAGGGACCAGAGGCCAAAATGGTCAAGCCTAGAGAACTGAGGTTTCTACATACCAAGATTCAGGATCATCCAACTGCAAAAGCTCATCAAGGGCCAGCTTGGCTGCATTGGATCAAGACTCCTTTTTATTCTGTCCCAGGCCAGTTGTATATTGACCACCATCCACCAAGTTACACATGCTTCATTTGTGCAAACTGATGGAGGGATGACATTGGATTGCTCTCTTCATGTTTGTACTTCATGATGAATTCCTTGGGACAAAGGACAGTATTTCAATTAGGCAGGACTACTTTGGAAAGCAATGATTTTGTGATCTCTGTAACCTTAGAAGTGAAATTCCATATATTGTAATCCTCTGATGCTGAATATCCTGGAGGACGATTCACTTTTGCTGAAGAAGGTTCAATTGGCAAGTTCTTTTTCAACATCTGAGCAAAGCTAGGAACCTGGGACCTCTGAGGCCAATCCTTGTTACCTGACATTTTCTTGGATCTTGGGGCAGCTGCCCGGGCTGCTGCCTCCACCGCCTGCTCCAGCACTGCTGCCACCACTCCTGAGATCAGGATGGAAGGTGCACTGAAGCCTAAATAACTTTAAATATCACCTCAACTTGAATTCTGGAGCAGCAAAAGCAACAAGAGGTGTGAATGATATATTTTTTCTAGAACAAAGTAATTACACTTAAAACAGAAACACAAAGTTCAAATAAATAGCTACAGCAGAATTTATTATTGCTTCAGCTGAAGTAAAAAAAAAAGGCAGGGGTAGGAATTATGATCTCAGATAAAACAAAAGCAAAAACAGACATATTTAAAGAGATAAACAGGGAAAATGCATCTCGCTAAAGGGCATCATAGGCCATGAAATGATACCAATGCTAAATATGTATGCACAGTATTGCCCAACATCCAAATTCTTAAATGAAAAGATAAATTAGTTTAAAAAGAAAATAGATAATACAATTATAATAGAGGGTAACCTCAATTTTCCCCTCTTAGAACTAGATAAATCTACCTGCCCCCACAAAAAATGAGAAAGAACTTGTGGAGATTAATAGATTTTTAGAAAAGGTAGATAGCAATTGAAAATGGACATCTGGAGAATAATGAATGGGAATAAAAAGAAGTACAACTTTTTGCTCAGCTATATATGCCACGGTCACAAATACTCATCATGTATTAAGGCATAAGAATCTCAAATTCAAATATAGAAAAGCAGAAATATTGAATGTAACCTTTTCAGACCCTAATGCAACAAAGATTACATTAAATAATGTGTTATGTAAGCATAGATTAAAATTAATTGGGAAATAATCTTATCCTAAAGAATAAGTTGGTAAAAGAACAAATCATAGAAATAGTAAATAATTTAATTAAAGATGATGATAATGAATCAATATACTCAAATCTGTGGGACAGAAACATAGTAGAACTCAGGGAAAATGTATATGTTTAAAAACATACATCAATAAAAGAAAAATCCAATCAATAAATTGGGCATGCAACAAAAAATGTAAAAACAAACAAAACTTGAAACCTAGAAAAAATTTAAAAAAATAAAAATTATAGTTAAACACCAAAATTAAAATCCTAAAAATGAAAGAGGACATTAATAAAACTAAAAGTAAAAATTAAACTTATAAATAAAACTAGGACCTAGTTTTATGAAAAAGACAATATAAATAAACCACTGGTTAATTTGATGGAAAAAGAAAAGTAAATTTCCGGTATCAAAAATAAAAAATAAATACAACACTAACAAAGATAAAATAAAAGGAATTAGGAGGTATTTTACCCAATGATGTGACAGAAAAACTGACAATCTAAGTAAAACAAATGAATATTCACTAAAAAGCAACCAATAAATTGCCCAGCTTAGCAGAAGATGAAATAGAATATTTAAAGAACCTTATCTTAGGGGGGAAAAGGAATTGAAAAATGCATGAATGAGCTTTCTAATAAAAAAAATGCCCAATATCACATGGATTTACAAGTGACTTCTACCTAACTTTTGAGAAACATTTAATACTGATATTATAGAAACTATTTGAGGAAAAAAGGGAAAGGAGTTCTAACAAATTATTTTTAATGTAAGATTTTGATATCTAAACCAGGGATAGTAAGAACAGAGAAAGCAAAGTACAGACCAATTTGTTTAAGAAATATTGATAGAAAAAAATGAAATTATCTACTATCAAAGAGAATACAGTAGTATAGCACAAAAATCAAGTAGAAAAAATAATAACAAATTCATCTAGAAAGAAAAAAGATCAAGAATATCAAGGGAACTGATGAAAAATAAAGTGAAGGTAGGTGGCCTAGCAATACCAGATTTCAAAGTATATTAATAAGTGATAATAATCAAAGCAATCTGGTACTAAGAAACAGAGTGGTGGATCAGAGAACTAGATTAGGTTAATAATACACAGTAGTTAAACACCATAGTAATCTCATGCTTGATAAACTCAAAGAGTCCAGCTTTGGGGGCAATAACTCACCATCTGGCAATAAATTTTAGGAAACCTTGAAAGCATTTTGGTAGAAACTAGGCATAAACCATCATATACCATATGCCAAAATAATATCAAAATATTTTAATGACGGTCGGCTAGGTGGCGCAGTGAGTAACGCGATAGGCCCGGAATCAGGAGGACCCAAGTTCAGTTCTGGCCTCAGACACTTAACACCCACACTAAAAAGAAACTAGCCGTGTAATCTTGGGCGAGTTACTTAGCCCTAATTGCCCTCCAAAAGGCAAAAAAAAACAATAATAATAATTTAATGAGGTATACATAAAAGTTCATATCATGAGTAAATTAAGGATGTATGAAAAAATTTACCTTTCAGATCTATGAATCAAGAAAGAGTTGAAGACAAAATAAAAGGTAGAGAGGACCACAGGAAGTAAAATAGTTAAATGAATTTATTATAAAAAATTTAGAAATAATACCAATGTAGTCAAAATTAGAAGAAAAGTAGGAAACTGGGGAAAATTTTTACAGCAAAATTCTCTGATAAAGACCTCATTTCTCTAATATATTGAGAACTGAGCCATATTTATTAAAAAAAAGAGTTATTCTTCCAATCATAACTAGTCAAAGGACATAAATGATAATTGGTCAAAGGATATGAACAGTTTTCAGAAAAAGACATCATAGCCATCAACAGTCACATGAAATAATGCTCTAAATGCAAATCCATTTATGTTGTACAAAGTAACAGCAATTTTTAAGTATGATCAAATGAAAGAATAAGCTACTCTGATCAAAACAATGATCCAAGACAATTCCAAAGGACCTTTGATGAAAAATATTAGAGAACTTATGAATGCAGTCCAGAACAAAGCATGATTCTTTCCACTTTCTTTTTATTTCCTTTTTGTTTGTTTTATATTTTACACCATTAGCAATAAGGAAATATTTTGCATAATGTCATATATATATATATATATATATATATATATAACTAATATCATAATATTTGTTTGTTTTCTCTATGGGTGTGGGAGGTAAAAGGGGGAGGGAGAGAATTTGTAACACAAATTAAAAAAAAACATACTATAAAAACAAATTATGTACCAAAGTTAAAGCAATTTCAATTATCTCCTTGGTCTTAGATACCCTGTTTCCAAAGGAAGATTAGAGAAAACAACATAAATAGAGACTCATTTATCTTTAGCTCATTCAGCAACCCTTCTCTATCACCTACATCATACAAGTAAAACAAAAGAAATAATACCACCTTATGACAAAAACCCATGCATATATCAGTACACTCTCCCTCTTTCTATTGCCCTAAAAACCTGGTTATATAGGCTGCTAAAATTTTCCCTAGTCTAGGAAGAAAGCAAGTCAGCTGCAGTCCCTCAAGAGAAAAGTTTGCAAGGATTATAGCTCAGTAACAAAAGAAATACAAAACTCCGTACTGTTCCTACTGGGGTAGATAACTGTGCAGTACAAGCATAACTGATGCAGGGATTATAACCCCACAGCCAACAGAATTGGTGGCAGGGCAAATGATTTGGTAGTACAAAAACTGAAAAGCTCTGAATTGCCAGTGCCAGGCCAAAGAACCAAGAAATGGAGGGAGTAAGAACAAACACTAGGACAGTGGACTGTGGGGGGAAAGGGTGAATAGAGAGGTGTGTATGTTTCTATGATGAGGGCTGTGCAAGAGTTCCTCAACCCAGACATTTAGTTGGGAGAATTTCTGATCATCCAAAATTAAATTGGGGCAGACCCATAGGCTTGTGAATTATGAATTACTTAGCATAGAATGAGCCTGAGACACTTTGAAATCCAGCCCCAAAAGAAATCATGATCAAAGTGGAGGCAGTCAGAAAGTAAATGATAAGGGGAAAAAAAGGTGGTGAGAAATTTAAATAACCAAAAACTTCAGGAAGAAGGAAACTTAAAAACCTTGACTAAAACTTTCAAATCCTTAGTAAATATAGTGAAAGCAGGATGAAATGTGGAGCTCCAGATGTAGAAAATTAATTCAGGAATTTCTGAATTAATACTGCAAAAGAAAAGAAAATTCAATACTTGCTAAAACAGAGGACCTATGCAATTTAAGGAGAGCATGCTACCAGAACACTCTATTCATGAATAGTTTAAAAGGGAACTGAGAAACATGAGAGCAGAATTTATGTTCTACATAGCAAAAATAATTGGCAAAATGGGAAAAAGTGGAATCTACAAAGGCAAGCCCATCAAAGAAAAAAAAAAAAGAGGATGGACAATGAGTTTGTTTCCAGAACTGAATAAAAAGAAGAATGTAGGCTGCAGTGCATATAGGGAAATGTACAGAATTTTTAATAAACGTGAGCTTCTCCCTAAACTGAAAACCTATCTTCAAAACATTCATATTATTCCAGTGATGCTAAATGACTAAGAATCATGAAATACTACAATCTATAAAGAAACAGCAATGCATAATTATGAATGACTTAAAAGGACAAATATGATGTATATGGCAGAACTAAACTGACTGTAGAATATTACTAACAATGGTTGCAAGTAAGAAGTGGAACAAAAGGTAGATATCTGATAGATATCAAATACATTATTAGAAAGGGGGCAAATTGGTCATGTAGTCAATAAGGGGAAGAGAAAGAAGAAGGTAAATATTACCCCATAACCATGAAATTAAACAAAAACTTACAGGAAGGCTGTGTAATGGTAATGGGAATTTGAAGATCTTCCCTGCCCCTTAATAGGCCAAATGCAATCACATGGAATCCGGGACGGGGGAGGGATGGGGAGGAGTTTGCTTTAAGTGTGGAACAGGAAGGGTAAAGCAGGAGGGGCAGGAGAGAGCCAGAACAGATCTGGGAGCAAGAAGTATATAGGCACAGCAACTAGCATGAGTAAGAGAGGGGCATTTTTGCTTAAGGAAGTCACTTTTGATTTGAAGGCCTGACAGGGGGACTGTTTGGAGATGTCAGTACTTGCTGCATTAGTTATGTGTACCAGCTTCTTGGTTGCTATGATGGAGTTGGCTTTCTGGTGTTGAGATTCAGCTTTCTGGTGTTTGAATAAATGTTTTTGTCTTGTCTTTCATTTGGAGAGTCTGTTACATTTTTTGATTCACGACCATACTGGCATATTCATAGAGGCTGTGGGTACTTTGAATATTGAATTGGTGTTATATTTGTTGAAAAGGATGGCATCACAAAATATCAGAAATTTATTTGGATGCAGGAGGGATTTAGAGAGAGAAATGGACATCCCGGGATGGGAGGACTTACCTTATTCCTCCCTAGCAAGAGATTGGGCTAAAAGCAAAGGGCTCTGTGAAAATTGGGGAACAAGGCTATGGAAGGTAGAACCCAGAGATCTGGAAAGATTTTTGCAAGGAATACCAATAGAGCCACGGAAAGAACTGGCAGGAGTATGTAGGAGAGGCTGGGCTTTATTAACAAGTTATCTTCTTATTTATAAAAGTAGAGATAAGCTTTTGCAGGAGAACTCTCAGCTGGAAAGGGAATTGGCTAGTTTGCATGAGAATTGTTATGTGCCACAGCATAAGGTCTCTCCCTTCAAGAGCAAGCTGGAGGTTATCAGGTGATAGAAAAACAAGTTACTGTTCATTTAGCTAAAAGATAGCAAAAAAAAAAGAACTAACAAAAGGAATGGGCATGCAGATTTTCTATAGTTTAGACATAGATGCCCTGATAACTGCCAGGAGAATGCATGGGAGGACAATGGAACAAAGTTAGATAGGAGTCTTCCAATGCAGAAGTTCTCCCCATACTAAGAAGAAAAGAGGAGAACCACCAGGGTTATGGTTCAGGAAGATAATTGAGGATTTCTCTCAACAGGAAGTTATTGATATATGAAGTTGATTCACCCAAAGGATGGGAGAATCCTTAGCATCTTGGATGGTGAGAATCACTGATGAAGGGGCTGGAGGATATCTATAGATAGTATGGATTTCTTGAAATTCATAAGTATTAATCAGAATCCTTTTGTACATCAAACTTTTAGGGATTACCATATGCAAGGAGGTAAAAACACAACTATTCTGTTAACTTTATTTGCAGAAGGGTGCAATAACCTATTTCCTACTGAATCCATGTGGCTTGATGAAGACAGACCCGGGTACTCACTTAAAGACGGTATGAGAATGCTAAACGAGGAGTAACGAAAACTGGTATCATGGTTAGAGATGCAAATGCATATTGTCATATCCCCTTAGCACTTCCTCATAGAAATATCATAGTGAAGATGGTCCCTCCTACTTATGAGCACCTAATTTTGACTCTATTAATTGGGGAAAAGAGGGTACCCTCTTTTGCAGGTAGCGCTTGTATGCTGCTGCTCTAGATACAATCACCTTAATAGAAAGGATCCAGAAATATGATGGGACTTGGTACATAGTTGTTGATTTAGCCAATGCTTTCTTTACTATTCCAATAGATTCTAAACAATTGGTCCACTTTGCTTAAGCTTGGCAGGACAAGGATATCTGCATAGCCACACTATTTCTCATGGGATTGTGGCTGAACATTTGGATGAATTAGAGCTACCTGGTGTACATCTTACCCACTACATAAATGATATTACGATACAGGGAAAAGATGTAAAATAAGTGGAGAAGATTTTGACCCTTTTAATTGAGCATGTGAAAAGCAAAGGGTGGAAAATTGACCCTGGAAACATTCAAGCACCAGCTGAAATGTAAAATTTTGGGGTATACAATGGAATAAGGGACTGTGAGAGATTCTTCTGCAAATCTGACAAAAAAAAATCAGGATTTTCCTATCCCTACCAATAAGGAAGAGGCTTAAAAGTTTATAGGATTATTTGGATATTGGAGGCACCACATTCCTTATCTGGGACAGATTATGAAACCTTTATATAATGCTACTTGGAAGAAATATGAATTTTACTGGGGACTTGAGCAGAGTAAAGCTTTTGAAAAAGCCAAGGATGCTATACAACTGGTCTTAGATTTGTGGTCTATGTAAAATGACCTGATGAAATTATAAGTGACTATACAGGATGATTATGGAAACTGGAGTTTATGGCAAAAACAGCAAAGCCAAAATGTACCCTTGGGAATTGGGTCTAGGAAACACCCTTCATCTGGCATTCAGTATACACCTTTTGAAAAGCAATTGTTAGTTGCTGTAGCAGCAAGCACCCCAAGCGTCCTCAGGGTTTGCAGCTACCACA
>NW_027187295.1:2750196-2798884 GCF_028583685.1 Petaurus breviceps papuanus | reverse complement strand
TGTAGCAGCAAGCACCCCAAGCGTCCTCAGGGTTTGCAGCTACCACAGGTTCTTGGATCTGCTTTGTTAAAGGAAAGCAACTCAAAATGGGTTAACAAGCTTACTTTAATCAGTCAGACATATATCGTTTACCTTATTCAGGAGAAAAGGTCAGCACCCTCAAAGTATACAGGCATAATTATCAAGACAGAAACATCAAGTAGACAGATTTCCAAACTGTCCAACCATTACATCCATACCCAGTCAACATCTGGGTTTCCACATTCTGGGTTTTTCAAAGCCGGGGGACTCTGAACAACGGCTTCCCAGAATTCAGATCAAATCACAGAACACTTCTCAAAGTGAGTCCCAAAACAAAGCTACACATCAGGGCTTATATAGCTTTCTCCTGGCTCAGAGAATGTAACAACCTTATTGACCCACTGGCCAATCAAAAAGTATCTACTGAAAAACAAGCCTCCCACCCCAGGCTCCAGGTGCACATTAGCCTAGGGGCAGGGAAGATCTTTAAATCTGCATTTCCATTACAGTTGCATACTGGGATATGAAGGCCTGGAATTCTGATTATGACTTGAGTAATGAGTACCCCAAATACTCATAGAATTCTAAATGCACAAGAATGTAGCATAATCAAATGGAAATGGTACATTTAAAATAGAGGTAAAATAGGCAAAATTTGAGTTTCTGCTTTACAGGAAATCTATAGCAAACATAGACACTGAGGGGCTTGATACCCCTGAACCAAAGCAACAGCTGGTACATTTCCTGGTAAAATGGAATGAGGGATATGATGGATTAACTGAAGAACAGAGGAGACATGAATGGTTTACTGATGGAACAGCAAAATATTTGGGCTACAAAAGATACTGGAAAGCTGTAGCCTTAAACCCATGTACTAGGCAAACATTGGAAAGTGCTAGGACAGGTGGAAGTAGTCAATATGCTGAACTTATGGCAGTGTATCAAGCCAATAAAGAGAACAAGAAGGATAGTGTCATATATTCACTGATTCATAGGTAGTAGCTAATGGGTTAGCTAAATGGATGCCCATGTAGAAAAATCAAAATTGGGAAATTAATGGTAAACAAGTCTGGAGCAAAGAATTATGGAAAGATATTTGGTAATTTGTCAGTTTGTCATGTAGATGATCACATGGCCCTCACAACACCAGAATCAAAATACAATGCCCATTTTTTGTGAGGGTGTGGGGGCAGGTGGAGACTAGTCTGTGGTTTCATCAGCATAGAGAATTTCAGGTGAACAACTTCCTTTTCCAACACAAATTAGCCATGTACCTGTAAATGTTTAAGAGATTCCTTTGGGCACTGAGGGATTAGGCGACTTGCCCAGGATAACAGCACCTATATGTTAAAAGAACACTTGAATGGAGTTTTCCCTCACTCTGAGGTTAGCTCTCTATATGTTATGGTGCAATGCCTCTCAGTGCTTTGAGCCATGTATCTTTCTGTTTTGTTAGCAGAAGTAGCATAGTTCAATGGCAAGAGTACTGGCTTTAGAGTCACAAGATCGAGGTTTAAAATCCCACCTCTCATACATAATACTTGTGTGACCTGAGGCAAATCTTCCTGACTTCCTGTTATTTTCCTCATAAAATGAAGGCATGGTACCAAATGGCCTGTGAAGTCCCTTTCAGCTCTATGAACAAATAAAGAACTACTCTTCTAACATCCATTTAGTCTTCAAGCTTTTAGGAATGGACAAGAAAACAAAACCAGTCTTTTTGAATGGAAAAATTCATCTGCTGCTAGGATGTATTCTGAAGATACCATTAGAGGGCAAATAAGTTCCTAATGTTTGGTAACTCTCTAAGCAGAATAGGGCAGGGCAGACTATGCATGTCCAAATTTACAAGCCACATTGATTTTTTTTTTCAAATGTCTTCTCCATCTCAACTGAAAACAATTAAAAAGATAAAAGGCAGCACTACAAAATGGATCAGAAAGATTTGGAATTCAACAGGTTGAACAAATTAACTGGTTATAAATGAAAGAAAAAGACATTTAATCACCACAAACAAGTTTTTCTTCTTAAATGGGGGCTCTTTTTTTACCCAGTGTATTTTTTTAAATTCTCTTTATATTAAACTTAAATAAAATAAATTGGAATCAAACACATGAGAGGAAAAAAAGTGTTTTCTTACCAAAATGAACCTTTTTATCACGTATTCATTGTTCAGATAAATAAATCTTTTTTAGGAGGGGTTAAGGTAAGGCAATTGATGTTAAGTGACTTGCCCAAGGACACCTGTAATGGGAATGTAAATTTAAAGATCTTCCCTGCCCCTAGGCTAAAGTGCACCTGAAGCCTGGGGTAGGAGGCTTGTTTTTCAGTAGATATTTTTTAATTGGCCAGTGGGTCCAAAAGGTTGTTACATTCTCTGAGCCAGGAGAAGGCTATATAAGCCCTGATGTGATGCTTTGATTTGGGTCTCACTTTGAGAAGTGTTCTGTGATTTGATCTGGATTATGGGATGCCATTGTCCAGAGTCCCCCGGCTTTGAAACCCAGATGTTGTTTGGTATGGATGTAATGGTTAGACAGTTTGGAAATCTGTCTACTTGATCTGTTTCTGTCTCGATAATTCTGTCTGTATATTTTGAAGTTCAGGGTGCTGACCTCTTTCCCCTGAACTAGGTAAACGATACATGTTTGACTGATTAAAGTAAGCTTGTTAACCCATTTTGAGTTGCTTTCCTTTATCAAAGCAGATCCAAGAACCTGTATTGGCAGCAAACCCTGAGGACACTTGGGGTGCTTGCTGTTACAACACCACAGCTGGGTTTGGCATTCCTTATCAGCAGAGATTTCCTCAATCTTCTCCCAGCTCAGATGCCCAACTCCCCTCACTATTCCCCCAGCAAAAGTTCCTGTTGCTGTGGCTGAGGGGACCTCTCAAACCAACCATCCCCAGGGCTTGCTGCTTATTGTTTAAGCCACTTGCTGCTTGCTGTTAAAGGGTACACTAGATTGGAGGTGTTTGCTCTCCACTGGGACCAAACCTCTTCCTGGGATTTTTCTTTTGATCTTCTCAAATTGTCCCAGGAAGAATCCGCTTGTATCCCTATTCTTATTTATATCCACAGACAATTTGTTGGCCCTAAGGTGCTATTTGTACATTTTGGTGGGGGGAAATCTTGAAAGCCTGGAAATTTTCTGACCTACTCTGCCATCTTCCCAGAATCCTCTCGAGATAAATAATTCTTAATAATGTATCCTTGGTTTTAGTTTTATGTATGATCTCCTATTTTCTTTTCCGTGCACAGGGTGGTCTCAGGACCTGAATACCTGCTCTGTTTAAAAACTCTATCCCTTTGAACCTCACCAGATTTTCTGACAAATCCACCATGGAAAAGAATTTTTCAGCTGATTCCTTTCTCCCATCCTAGGATTCTCCAAGCTTTTAAACAGTGGCTCCAGGATGATGTGGTAGATTGAACCCAACTCAAATAAATGTCTTGGTTTCCAGAGGGAAAAGCATATTGAGTAAGTAATTGTAAGCACCCTAGTTTCCAGGAAAATTCCAAGCTCTTCACAAATACACCAAAAAGTATCAAAAATGATTCCTATTACATTGAAACTATCATTCCTACCAATATCACTAAATGTACAGATACATAAGCATTTATGAGATGAAGAAGCAATTAAATCAATATTTATCCTAGAGGTGGAAACAAAACAGCAGAGTAAAGGCAGGGACTCACCTCAGCTTCCCCTAAACCCATTTAAATACCTTTAAATAATAGCCCCAAACAAATTCTAGAGTGGCAGAACCCACAAAAAGATGGAGAGGAACAAATTTCCAGCTCAAGAAAACTTACAAGGTGTGAGCTCCTACCTGAACCATTTTGAACTCCCAAGATCTAAAAGGCCCTAACACCTGGACTGGCCAATCAGGATAGAGCTTCTGTCCTACTATGAGCTGAACCTACCATAAAGCCCTTGTAATGACAAGCACAGAAGTGGTTCACACCTTGTTTCAGCTATTGAAGTAACACCTTGTTTCAGTTCAAATTCCTTCTGAGCTCTGTATCAAGTCTGTTAACAAACAGAACTGTGAACCCCACAACTTATGAACCCTAGAACTCATGAACTCCTGCAAAAGGAAGGGGAGGAGCTAATAACCATATATAAGGAGAAGTCTTAGCTAGAGACAGCAGAACTGAGAAGAGGACTCTTGTGGTGGCAGAGTCAAGATGGAGAAAACTTGTGGTATCCTGGCACTCTGTTTGTCTGCTCTGTCTGTGTTGATGTTTGTTTGTGATACTATGTACAGAAGCCCTGGGACCTTACTGGAAATCCTGAAAGAGGATTTTCTGGTTGTACGTTTATAGAAGTTCTGGAGGAGGGTTTTGGAGGTCCTGGGACTTTATTGATGATTTTTGCTGACCTCTTGGACCTTGTTTGTGAGTCTGTGTTAATTTCTATGTTGATGATTTGTGTTGAGTTCTTATACCTTGTTGGTGGTTCTGAGTTGATTTATAGGCAGATAGTGAATTGATGATGGTCCCGGCAACGTGTGTGAATATTACTGTGGCTCTGTCAAGCTTTGTCTTCCCTGTGAAAGGTCTTGAGGTAGAGTGTACACTGTGAACTCCAATATGGAATGGGAACTGGATGAAGAAATGCACAAGGAGCTGGACAAGGAACTGGGAGCTGCCTGCCTTTGAACCCAGGTAACAGTTGGGGCTGGGACCATGGAAAAGGAACCATGGAAGCTGAGACCCAGCCTCAAGTCAAGCTGAAAGAAGACTTTACTCGGATACTGTGTACTGACTGAGAAGATAATGATTTACTGAGACATAGGGGTGAAGAACTTTGACTCCTGAAATTTGTGATTGAATTAAGGATTTTGTGATTGTCTAAATGATTGTACTTTGTTGAAAACTATTGTGACCACTTTGGTGAAAACTATGTGGACATTTTGGTGATAAGTTGTTTAGTTGTGACATGATGAATGCTGTAGTTTGATTTTCTGTGAATGTTTTGCTCTGAATTGTTATTGAATAGAGAGTTTGCTGTACTATGTAATCAGAACCTTGAAAGCTGTTCACAGCAGGACCTTAAAAGCTGTTCACAGCAGCAGTCCTCTGGAAAGTTGCTGGTGTGTTCTGGCATAACAGACATATTTTGCTTTGCTCTCTGAATGAACCCAAAATTTTCTTTCCTGTAACAGCAACTAAAAGGCCAGATGAAATTGATTACAGACACAATTTTGTTTCTGATTTTCCAGGGTCGGATGCCTTTAACTGGGTACCATCTTGAATAATGGTACTATTTCTTATCTTGGTATATTATGGATGCATATTATGCTATGTTATGTGATAGATAGATAGATAGATAGATAGATAGATAGATAGATAGAGATATATAGCTTAACCAAATGATAAAAGAGTTTTAAAAAGCCAATGAGGAGAAGAATGCCTTAAAAAGCAGAACTGGTCAAATGGAAAGGAGCTACAACAGCTCACTGAAGAAAATACTTCCTAAAAAATCATAATTGAGCAAATGGAAGACATCTATCTATATCTCTCTAGCTATATATATATATATATATATATATATATATATATATATATATATATAATTGTAGTATATCTACATATACTTGTGATATATAAGTATGTAATGTATATACACACAAATGCACATGTGTTTCATATTAATGATAGAAGATATGTAGACATTTTCGATCTAAAATTTCAATGGACACCTTGATATTCTCTGATATTATTTTAATTACAATCTAGGCAGTTAAGAAATTTCTTTCTCATATTATGGATTATACATATGAGACTATAATTTTTGGCTGACACAGACATCCTGAACAAGGAAGGGAGGGAAGTGAGAGGAATTACTCTGAAGATACAAGATCCCCTATATCTATCTGTCCTTGGGCTCATTTTCCACAACGAGTTAACAATGCATTTTCTACAAGCTTTGAGAGAAACATGTACATTCAACCTACTTTTGTTTATCTTTCTTAGAACAAACCCATAATGGTTGACAAAGTTTAGCAGGAAAGGTTTGTTGGGTGAGAGTGTAGCAGTAATCACACTAGCATACTGAGGATGGTTGCTAGCACAGATTCTTAGATCTGCTTTACTAGGAAAGATAGTTGTTCAAGGGGTCAACAGTCTTTTTTAATTACATTAATTAGTTCAGGGGAAAAATCAACATGCTGAACTTCAGAATAATTCAAACAAAGCAAATAGAGAAAATACAAGCTGAGAAATGAAGATCAACAGACAGGGCTTCTAACTATCCGATAAATTAGCACAGATCAACAGACAGATGCAAGGGTCTAACCAAGGCATTAATACTGACCAGTGAAAGAAGCACCAAAATCTGGGTTTTTCAAAGCAGGGGGTGAGGGGTGGGGAGTTCCTTAATGGCTACCCAGAGTCAAATCACAAGAATACTCTTCCAATGAGTGTGCCCCAAAGTAAAATGCTAACCTCAGAGCATATATACACTTCTTCAGGGTCAGAGGACATCAAAACTCTTGTGACCTGCCTAATTACAAAGTTAGAACAGACGTGGATCTTCCTTACTGAAAAACAAGCACTCCTAATCAAGCTTCCCTTAATTGGCTCCACACTAGGTCTATTAATGGGCAGGAAATATCTTATATCCGATTAACATTACAAATGGAGAGCTCACTAGTGCCGGTAACACCATCATAGCCCCAGTAAACCTGGACCAGACCTTAGGAGTCACTGAATTAGCAATGGCAGCAGCTGTTTCCAGAGAAGTTATTCCACAGACAATAAGGGAGTCAACTGGTCAGAAAGAGATTACAAGGGTCTCTTTGCTAGCACTGGGGACAGGATTCATTTCCTTTGCACATACTTTTATCCTGGTTGCAATCCTGGGTGGCAGTCCCAGGGCAAGAAGGAGAATTAGCAAACCAGAACTTGTAGAAGCAGTGGATCTTCACAGTTACAAGGCAGAAAAAAAGTACTTGTGGTCACTCACAGACCAGAGCACAGGCCAGGAGAGAAATAAATACCTCTCCTTAGATCTTAATATCTTGGAAGAAATTTAAACTTACAGGTCCCTATAACTATCTCTGAAAATAACTGCACAAAACCCCTGAACCTTGGGACAGTGAGCCCTTCCACCAAGGAAGCATAGCACTACTTTAACAAAGAGTTAAAAGTCCACTAATAGGCTGGGAAATGTGCAAAAAAAAAAACAGAAAAAAAATTTGACCATAGAAAGTTACTATGGTAACAAAAAAGATGAAAATACATTCAGAAGAAGATAACAAAGTCAAAGAAAACAAAGTCCTACATCAAAAGTCTCCAAAAAATATGAATTAATCTTAGGTCATGGAAAAGCTTATAAAGGATTCTGAAAATCAAGAGAGGAAGAGGAAAAATTTGAAAGAGAACTGAGAGTGATGCAACAAATCACAAAAAAGGAGTCAACAGTTTGGTAAAGACAAAGACACAAAGAAAAAATCCTGAAGAAAATGATGCCTTAAAAACAGACTAAGCCAAATGATAAAAAAAAGCCAATGAGGAGAGTAATGGCTTAAAAGTAGAGCTGATCAAATGGAAAGGAGATACAAAGGCTCATTGAAGAAAATAATTCCTTAAAAATTAGAAAGAGCAAATAGAATTTAATTATTATGAAACATCACGAAACAATAAAAGAAAAAGAATAAAAAAATAGAATGCAATGTGAAATATCTCACTGGAAAAGCAACTGACCTAGTGTGATGACAAGCACACAAGTAGCTCACACCTTGTTTCAGCTATTGAATTAACACCTTGTTTCAGTTCAAGTTGCTTTTGAGTCTTGTACCAAGTCTGGTAAGAAACAGACTGTGTGAACCCCAGAACTCTTGAACCCTAGAACTCGTGAACTCCTGGGGAAGAGCTAATGACTGTATAAGGAGAGGCCCAGGGCTATAGACAGGAAAAAATTGAGAAGAGGACTCTTGTGGTAGCAGAGTCAAGAAGGAAAAAAAAAACAAAAAACAAAACTTGTGCTTTGTCTTCCCAGAATCAGGAACTGTGAAGGTCTTGAAGTGGACTGAACAATGTGAACTTCAGTATGTAATGAGAACTAGACGAACTGGACAAGGAGCTGGACAAAGAACTGGTAGCTGCCTGCCTTTGAACCCAGGTGACAGTTGGAGGTGGGACCCTGGAAGAGGAGCCATGGAAGCTGAGAGCCACCCTCGAGTCAAGCTGAAAGAATACTTTATTTGGATTCTGTGTACTGACTGAGAAGACTATGATTTACTGCGACCTAGGGGTGGAGAACTTTGACTTTTGTACTTTGTGATTGTTTAAAGACTTTGTTATTGACTGAATGATAGTACTTTGTTGAAAACTACTGTGCACACTTTGGTGAAAACTATGTGGCCTTTTACTGATAAATCATTGTGAATGCTGTGTTTTGATTTTCTGTGATAAACTATAACATTATGAATGCTGCAACCTTGATTTTCTGTGAATGTTTTGCCCTGATTTGTTATTGAATAGAGAGTTCACTGTGCTGTGTAATCAGAATCTTAAAAGCTGTTCATAGCAGCAGTCCTCTGGAAAGCTGCTCGTGCTTGGCTTTACAACCAGAAAATATATCACGGAGAAATAATTTAACAATTATTGAATTATTTAAAAGCCACGATAAAAAAGATCCTACCCATCATCTTTCAAGGAATTATGAAGGAAACCTGCCTGGATATTCTAGAACCAGAGAATAAAATAGAAATTGAAATACACTGATCACCTTCTAACAAAGATCCCAAAATGAAAATTGACAGGAATATTATAGCTGAATTCCAGAGTTCCAGGTCAAGGATAAAATATTGCAAGCAGTAAGAAAGAAAAAATTTGAGTATGTTGGAGCCATAGAGAGGATAACATAATATTTAGCAGCTTCTACATTAAAGGATCTGAGGGCTCAGAATTTGATATTCCAGAGGCAAAGAAGCCAGGATTACAATCAAGAATTACCTACCCAGCAAAGCTTAATATAATGCTTCAGGAGGGAAAAAAAAAGGTATATTCATTGAAGTAGAGGACTTTCAAGAATTATTGATGAAAAGCCCAGAACTGAAAAGAAAATGTGTTTCTCAAATACAAGATTCAAGAAAAGCCTAAAAAAGCAAATAAGGAAGGGAAATTATAAAGGACTTACTAAATTTAAACTCTTTACATTACTCCATGGGAAGATAATACTTGTAACTCATAAGAAATCATTATTAAGGAAGATAAAAGGAGTGTGTATATATATATATATATGTATGTATATAGATATAGATAAAGATGTAGATATAGATATATACAGAGGTCACAGGAGTGAGCTGAATATGAAGGTATGATATTTAAAAAAATTTAAGGAGAGAGGAATGTACTGTGAGAAAGGGAAAGGCAGAGGTAGAATAGGGTAAATTACCTCACATAAAAGAGGTAAGAAAAAGCTTTTACAGTGGATGGGGTTGAGAGGGAGGAAAGGAGAGAATTTGAAACTCAAATATTTAAGAACAAATGTTAAAAATTGTTTTTGCGTCTAACTGGGGAAAAATAAAATACTAAATAAGAGAAAAAATGCCATTCCTCTCAAAAAAAAGAAAAGAAATAAAGTACCAAAAAAAATCTATCCAAAGCCCCACTGAGGTGCTTTGATATGAGGTCACCCAACCTTAGAAAAGAGAGCAAAAGAATTAATGACACTAGCTCCTCTTTGAGTCAAAGAGCAGAGTGCCTCTAACTTGGTTATAATGAGAGAAAATTAACTTTTTAAAAAATTCCAGGCTCAATCTCAGTTCTGAGGACTACTGGTAGCAATACCTTCCTCCCCATCCCACCCGATTTTTAAGTGATAGAGTAATTTTGTGTGAAGAAATCCAATAATTTCAAAGACAGAAAGCTACTTCTTTACAATCACATAATTCATTGCTTTTCCTATTTTTATGATATTGTTTTGGATGATCATTTCTCAGATGGAGTAATGCAATAGCTTTATAATTCACTGATAAGATTCTCTCTATCCTAACTCATTTTTGCTTATTCTAAACTTAAAGAACAACTCATTTAAAATATTTGAATATACAAAATAAAATGCAAAACAAGGATAATATGTGAAACCATGAGTCTTTCCTACAGATTTCTTAAGGGAAATAAACAAAGAATGAATTTAACTTGTTCCTTTCAAAACTATCCAGTTTGTTTTCTTTTGAAGTTTTTTTTGTTCTGCTCATTTAAAAATGCTATGTTCATACTCTTTATTCTTCTTTTTAAAGATTTTTGATTAACTCTATCACTGACTATTTTCTTGATATTTCCCAAGTTAATATTTTCCATCTTTGGTTGTGACTACTATTTAAACTGTTCTCTCACTTCTACTCACTTCACCATTAACCAACTAATACAAGCTTTCCAAGTTTTGTCTGAATCAACCCCTTTTGTCATTTTTGAGACAAAATATTCATTCTTCTGGGCAGCTTTGTGGTCCAGTGGATAGAGTTCCAGGCATGAGGGCAGAAAGAATTATCTTCCTGAGTTCAAACCCAGACTCATATACTTACTAGCTATGTTATTCTGGGCAAAAAAACCTGTTTGCTTCAATTCCACTTTAGACAAATGAACTGGAGAAAGAAATGTCAAATCACTCCAGTATCTTAAGTACCACTTGTAGCTCTCACTAACTGGCTAACAATAGGTCTCCCAGGACAAGCCCTCCTTGGTCACTGTTTGGGCCCTGATTGGCTCAGAATGAATATATATTTACTATATGTATGTGTGTATGTATATATGAATATATGTATATATGTGTGTATATGTATATAACTATCTATATCCATATCTGTATCTATATATATCAAATTTTTCTCTTTTGGCCAGAAATCCCGAGGGTCTTCCTCTCCCTGAATAGTTTTTTTTTTAAGAGGCCATTCTTTGCTTCATTTCTTATTAAAACTTAATCACTGAATGGTAAATGCCTCAGTCAAATTGAGACCTGTTAAGGACCTTATTAGGTTGAAAAGGCCAAGATCGCCCACTGCATTCTGGGCCATCTCCAGTTGTAGTGATCTATATCTGGCCACTGGAGTTAGATGACTCTGGAAGAGAAAATGAGACTGGTGACTTTGCACAACCCTCTCTATCTTAAATCTAATTCACTTAAGCATCACTCCATCTCCTCCCTGATGTCATGATCCTATTCAGAACAAAGGACAAACAGAAGCAACATGACATTGGTCAAGTATTTAACCTCACTTCCTCTCAGTTTCCTCAACTCCAAAATCAAACAAGATAAAATTTATAAAGTGTTCAGCACAGTTCCTGGCACATAATAAGTGCTTAACAAATTCTAATTTTCTTCCTTCCTTTTGTGGTACCATATATACAACATTTTTTCCCTCACTCAGGGTCTTTGCATACACTGTCCTTTATACCTGAAATGCATTGTTTCCTTACATAAAAATAAATGAATGAGCAAATGAATAATGAATGAAACTGCATTTATTAAATAGTTTTTATATGTATTTGTGCCCTTAGCATTGTGCTGAGGTACAAATAAAATTTTTTTTTAAATGACAGGCCTTGCTCTCAAGGAGATCAAAGTGTACTTGGTGGAGAATAACATATAAAAGTATTTTCAGCTACAGAAGGGATGAAAAGACCCCAATATTCTGTGGGTTTATTTTTGTAACAGGTATATCATGGCCCAAGGGGATCTTAGGTTATCTAAATAGTAGTTCAAATTTTGATAGCTGGGGGTAGGGAGAGGCACTTCAAGGAACAAGAGTAGGGTAAATGAGGCCTGATGATGCTCCTCCTCATCAGATGGATTAGCTTTTTTGTCTGTTTTTCCACTTAGTAGCATTTTTTCCAATTACATGTAAAGATAGTTTTAAACATTCACTTTTTTTTTAATTGTGAGTTCCAATTTTTTTTTTCTTTCTCCCTCTCTCCCCTCCAGCCTACCCAAGATGGCAGGCAGTGTGATATAGGCTATACATGTACAATCACATTAAACATATGTCCATATTAGACATGGAGTGAAAGAAGAATCAGAACAAAAGGGAAAACCCATGAGAAACAAAAGCAAAAAAGAGAAAACAGTGTGCTTTGATATATATTTAGACTCCTTATTTCTTTCTCTGAATGTGGACAGCATTTTCCATTACAAGTCTTTTGGAACGGTCTTAGATCATTGTTTTGCTGAGAGGAGCTAAGTCTACCAAAGTTAGGCACCACAGGATCTAGCCATACCAGATATTAAACTGTATTATAAAGCAGCAATCATCAAAATTATTTGACACTGGCTAAGAAATTGAGGGGTAGATCAGTAGAACAGGTTAGATACACAAGACATACTATTTGATAAATCCAAAGACCCTAGCTTCTGGGATAAGACCTCACTATTAGACAAAAATTTCTAGGAAAACTAGAAAATAGTATGGCAGAAACTGGGCACAGACAATGTCCAAATGGGACATGATTTATATATAAAGGCTTATATGATAAGGAAATTAGGTGAGTAAGGAATAGTTTATCTGTTAGATGTACAGAGATCAGATGAATTTATGAGCAAACAAGAGATAAGAGAATATTACAAAATGTATAATATTGATTACATTAAGTTGAAAAGGTTTTGAAAAATCAATGTCAATGCCACCAAGATTAGAAAGGAAGCAGAAAACTTGGAATTTTTACAACCAGTATTGATGATAAAGGTCTAATTTCTAAATATATGGAGAACTGAGTCAAATTTATAAGAATATAAGCCATTCCCCAATTGATAAATGCTCAAAGGAAATGAACAAGCAGTTTTCAGAAGAAGAAATTAAAGCTATTTATAGTCATATAAAAAATGCTCTAGATCAGTACTGATTAGAGAAATGCAAATCAAAACAACTCTGAGGTACCACATAACTACTATCAAATTGGCTAACATGAGAAAACAAGAAAATGATGAATGTTAGAGATATGGGAATATTGAAACTCTAATATTTGGAACTATGCCCAAAGGGCTACAAAACTTACATAGTCTTTGACCCAGCCCTACTTTTCCAGGGCTATATCCCAAAGAGATCATAAAAATGGGAAAAGGACACAAAAGTACAAAATATTTATATTTTTTATTAAATATAAATATTTTTTAAAAAGTACAAAATATTCATAGCAGATCTTTTTGTAGTGGACAAGAATTGGAAATTGAAGTGATTCTCATCAATTGTAGAATAGCTGAACAAGTTGTGGTGTATGAATGTAATGGAATACTATTGTGCTATAAGAAATGATGAACAGGTGGACTTCAGAAAATCCTGGAAAAACTTATATGAACTGATGTTGAATGAATTGAGCAGAACCAGGAGAATATTTTACAGATTCACAGCCACAGTGTGTAATGACTGACTTTGATAGACTTAGTTCTTCTCCACAATGCAAAGATGTAAAACAATTCCAAAGACTCATGATGGAAAATGCCATCCATATCTAGAGAAAGAGCTATGGAGTCTCAATGTAGATCAAAGCATGCTATTTGCTCTTTCTCTCTCTTTTTGGAGGGGTTTGTTATTTTTTTCTCACTGTTCCTCTCATTCTAATTTTTCTAAACAACATAACTAATATGAAAATGTTTAATAAGAATGCATATGTAGAGCCTATATCAGATTGCATGCTGTCTTGGGGATGTCAGAGGAGAGGGTAGTGAAGAAAATTTAAAATTTACGGAAACTATTGTTGAAACTAAAAATAAACTAATAAAAAAGTTTAAAATAAAAGGTAGGCACCATACAATGTTACTGCTACTGTGTACAATGTTCTCCTGGTTCTGCTCACTTCACTCAGCATCAGCTCATGTAAGTCCAAGTTTTTCTGAAATTCACCTGCTAATTAATTATTATGTTTGTTGATTGATGAAATGAGTAAATGACAGAAAATGAAATTACATTAAAAAACTATAAAATATAAATTTAGTCATTAGCTTACAAAGAAACATACAAGGATTAAAACCTTATAAAGGAGGGAAGTTAAAAAAATTTGCAATATATTTTTTGTTTATGACTAAATTGAAACTAAGTTTTTTATATAAGGATGCTACCTAAATAGTCTGCAGATTTGATTACATACCAATAAAACAGTCAGGAGTTTGATTTATAGAGATAAAATACTAATAAACTTCATTTAGGAAAACAAAGTTTAAAGAAGGTCATAAATTTAATGGAAAATAATTTTTAAATGATAGAAATTAGGTGCCATGAAGAGATCTCAATTAAAAACAACAATGTTTGAAATGGAGGCACTGTTCAAAATGTGGACAAATAAATTGATGGAACCATCTCAATAATTAAGACCTGGAAGTAAATGAATTCAGCATCATAATGTTCAACCAAGCTAAGAATACAAACTAAGGGAAGAACTCTTTATTGCTTAAAAACTGCTAGAAGAAGTAGAAGGCAGTTAGATGAATAATAGATTTGTATAAATATTGTATTCCATTACATCTTAATAAGTTCCAAATGGTCAACTCTGCTTCACTTATATTCAAATCAAGAAGAACTTGCAAAAGAGAAAGTAAACAATTTGAATGTATAAAATGTAAAACCTTCTTCATGATAAAAGTCAATGCAGATGGAATAAAAAGAGAAGATATAGATTGGAGGAAAAACATTTATCAGTGAGATCTAATACAAATATTATGGCCTAAATCTTTAAAGAATTAGAATAAGTATCTGCAAAGAAGCATTTACACATATATGATGTCAAACATGAACAATTTTAAAATGATTGGACATTGGACAAATGATGGACATTATTAGTAACCATCTGAAAGCTTGTTCTTAGGATAACAGGTCTTGAAATGCAAAGAGCTATTCAGGTCATCTAGCCTAATGAGATAAGAAAAATGAAGCCCAGATAGGTTTGCCCTAGATCATATGGGTAAAAACTGTCAAAACTTTTATTTGAACTTAAGTTTCAGGACTCCAAACTCAAGTTTTACAAATGCATGATGCTGCCTGCTTCAAACATTAAAAATATGAGAACAGCAAACTAAAACAACTCTGAGGAATCACCTTGCATCCATCAAGATGGCAAAGAAAATATAAGGGAAAAGTCCTTCTTGAAGGTGCTATGCAAACATAGGTACAGTAACAATCTGTTGGTGGATCTGTGAATTAGCTCTAGTCTGAAAAAACATTTAAGACTGTAACAAAAGGAACTAAATTTTGACCTACTTATCCTGCACTGGGATCTCAAAGATTTAAATAAAAATAAGTGTTCCATATATTCAAGAATATTCAAAACATAACTTGTTGCTCTGGTCAAAATACTAGAAATAAAGTAGATTATCTATCCATTGATTGTGAAATGTTTGGTCAAACCAGGGCATATGAATTGCATGATTTATCTTTAATATATAAAGAATAACAACTATGTAGAAATAAAAGAAATCCTAGAATACTTACTTTTACAATCACATGCAGAGAAAAAAAAACAAAAACTGAGGCAAAACCAGGTGAATAATATTTCTAAGGGCTTTAATTATGTAAATGGAGATTACCAGAAAAAAGCAACAGAATTCAGGGCAAATGCAAAGGATAATGATTGTTTCTGAGGACTTTAGCTGGATGGGAATGTTCTTTCTTCATGGTACAAAGGTCACAGAGAATATCACATTCTGTCAGTCATAGTTCTTGTATTAGTCAGTTTTGTTATATTTTCTTTTACAATTTAATTATATGCGATACTTTAGAGAGGACAGCTCCTAATAAGTGATTTTGATGTAAAAAGCAAAGTGAAACAACAACAACAATAACCTTTTAAAGTAAAATAAGCATATGTTATTTTTTGCTTTTGCTTTATTTTATTTTGTAAGCAATTTTAGAGACATTTAGTGTTTGGAGGATTTAAACCGATAAAATCATAAATATTTAAATTATGAAATATCATCCCATATGCAATATTTTATTGAATGATTTCATTGCTTTTCAGAACAATAATTCAATATCAATTTAAGACAATCCTAACAAGCTGTGTGATTTTTGTGAGGTTAGTGACACTGAATGCCATTATCCTTCATTTGTATAATTCTAAACTGTTTCGCACAATAGTTATAGCATGCCAAAGCTCCACCAACAATGCATTTGATGCTTGTCTTTCCACCTTCCACCATTTAATGTTGTGATCTTTTATCATTTTTTTGGGCTAATTGAAGGGTATGAGATAAACTTTCAAGGCTATTTTGATTTGTATTTCTCTTATTAGTGATAAAGAGCATTGCTTTTTATGGTTTATTAATAGTCTAGTGTAATATCCTTTGATCACTTTTATATTAAACAATGACTTTTGGTCTAAAATACTTCTAAAAGTTTTCCTTATGTGTATATACATATAAATATATAATATGTATTATCAAGTACTTATCATTTTTCTTTTATGCAAAAGCTCTTCAATTTTGTACAACCAAAGTTACCTATTTTATCTTTTCTCAGCAGTTCCATTTATTGTTTGGTTTAGAATTTTCCTCTTTATATTTGTGAAAAGTTTATAATCTACTTCTTCTTAAAGTTTTTCATGATATGATATTTAATATTGAAGTCAAATATTAATCATCAAATTTATTGTAGAATATAGGATAATATATTAGTTTAAGCCTAATTTCTGCCACAATGCTTTCTAGGTTCCCTAGAAAATCTTAGCAAATAGGAAGTTTTTGCTGGGTAATTCAGTGAATTGTAGTAACTGCTAGGCAATCGAACACTGGGTTCATTTATTTTTTATTCCTTATGTATTCTGTTCTTGATTGATCTCTCTATCTATACATATTTAAATTTTTTAACTATTATCGAATACCTCTGTTGATTTCTATTTTGTAATATACTTTGAGGTCCGTAAATGCTATTTGCTTTCATTCTTATCTTTTTTTTCCCATTATTTTCCTTGATACTACATATTTTTTTCTTCCAAATGACTTTTATAATTATTTCATTGAGTTCTCTTTATACCAAATCTAATTTGTAAAAGAATTTCAGTAGTATTTTCATTTATATTGCATCATGATGACTAAATTTTTTAATTCTTGTTCAAATAAGTATTACGTTTTCAATAACCTATAGGCCTAAGCTTAGTGAATGTATTTTTTTTTTTGCTGAAAGGAGTTCTTTGCCTCCTAAAACAGAGTACTATAATAATTATATCACATTTCCAGTCTTTTGAAAAAAGCCCTCAATCTCTGCATCTGCTTGTCTAATAAGCCAACAGTAAGACTAGAAGATATCTACCCTTTAATTCTAGTAAGGGTCCAGATAAATACTGACCACCTGGATAGTAAGGAAGGTAAAAACAAACAAAAACCCATTATAACAAGAAGTAAACTTGGCTATTGTCATGATCTTTAAGACTTAAAATGGAAAAGCATAGAGTGGATAGCACCTTAATCTTGGAGTTGAAAGACATGGGCTCAAATTTTATCCTCAGTACTTATTAGTTATGCATTTTTGGACAAATCCCTCAATATCTCTGAGCCTCAATCTCCTCATTCAGTGAATCAAGAAGCATTTATTAAACTTCTACTTTTTTCTAGCTATTGTATTAAATGATGAAGACACAATGACAAAATTGAAATTGTCATGTTTAATATGTTTGTACGTGTATATCCTATATCAGATTACATGCAGTCAGGTTAATAGTGACATTTGAACTTAATTTTGTTCTAAGACATGGAGGTTAGAAAGGAAAAGTTATGTAAAGAACTATAGTCTTAATGTCTACCTCACAGGATTGTTGTACTAATATATACAAAATTCTTTGTAAATATTAAAGATTTATGTGTCACTTGTCATGGACCACAGTAGAGATTAATAGATAAAAGGATACCTAGAGATCATTAGGTGGCACAGTGGAGGTCTGGTGTTAGAGCCTGAAAGACAACAGTTTGAATCCTGCTTCTGACACGTCCTAACTGTGTGATCTTATGTAAGTTGTTTAACTTCGCTCAGCCTAAGCTTCTTCTATTGAAAAACAAGGATAATAAAAAAATTTCTCTTCATAGGTTATAAGAATTGAATCACATTTGAAATGGTAAAGGTTCTTTATAATCCTTGAAGAACTATATAAATATTTACTATTATTATCGCTAGACTAAAGCAGGCCTATATATGTTTTCATGATCTGGGAAATCCCATGTATCTATTTGTGGTCCCCAGAACTATGACCCTGTTTCTCAAGGCATCATGGAACCTGAAGCATCTTTCTGCTATCCCCATTTTTTTATTAACCCTAGAAGAAAGAAGGCTAGTGTTGTGAAGCATGTAAACATTCTTTTGCCCAGACTTCTAAGGGATGAATTACAGAAACCTTTGGAATGAACTGATAAACTTAAGGTCATATCCTCCTTCCCATTACAACATAATGAGATATACAGTCTCTCCTAATTAAATTAAAATAGCTTTGGGGAGTTTTTAGTCATATTCTCAAATAACTTTATGATTTGAATATGTTTCTTTTTAATTACTTTAGGTTATTTTATCAAATGCATTAATTCAGCAGCAAATACATCCTTGAGGGAACTCATTGCTATACTTTGTGGAATGTGATCCAACAAAACACTCTACTAAACTGCCAGTGAAGTTCCCCCCCTTTTTTCTTGATCCAAATAGCCTTTAAAGTGAATTTCTATTTAGCTAAAATATAAAAAATAATCAATACATGCCATACTCAACTAATTAACATGACTTATCAAAAAAAGGAAGAAGTAAATTCATTTTAAAAATTACTTGGGAATAAGTAGAGCATAATTTAATTACTTCTTTTTATAGTCTTAACAAGGTCTTAAGAAATCAAGTCATCTTTGCTGAAGTATCACATAAACTCTGATCTTCTTCCATAGGCTAAATTTGTAGTTAGCTTAATTTTACAATTATACATATAATTATAGAATTGCAGAGGTGGAAGAGAATCTAGAAGTAGCCGAGGCTAATTCATATATTTTACAGATGAGAAACTGAAAGTCCCAAGACATAGAGTGATTTATTCAAGAATAATAACTAGTTGCTAGCAGAGCTGGACCTAGAATTCAGCTCTCTTTCCCTTTAGGCCACACAATATATGATCTTTAAATCTACACATAGACTCTATTATACTGTGTTTAATGATTCTGTGGTTTTAGAAAAATAATGTAACAGATCTACAGTTATTCATGTACACTTCAAATTCAATAAAATGCTTTTTTCTTCCTTAAATATATTTCTCTTCTTTGTCCAACAGGCTTATGTTTCTTTGCCTGTCTGTGACCTTTTATCTTCCTTGTAATACATTTATTCTCTTTACTTCTGCAAAGTTTAAAAACCTGATTAAAAGAATGAATGAAAGCATATAAGCCCTTAATGTGTATTCTAAGTCTTGAGGACATAAAAATAAAAATTAGACAGTCGCTGTCCTCAAAGAGCTTACATTAGAATCAGGGAGCCAACTAATATATGGAAGTGGTAGTCAGGGAAGAGAGTTATGAATTTAAAAATCACTACATAAAGTGTTTTTACCATTTTTAAACTGGATTTTTAAGGAAGAAAAGAAAAAAACACATTTATTGAATCTGAAATGTGCATGAGTAACTTTATATCCGTTGAATTCTTTCTTCCCAAACATTTACAACATCATTAACACAGAACGTCAAAGCCTATGCTTGGATTTCAGTGATCTTATATTATGTGGGTGATCTGTTATCATCGTTATCATTGTCATCATCATCATCATCATCATCATCATCATCACCATCATCATCATCATCATCATCATCACCATCATCACCATCATCATCATCATCATCATCACCATCTTCTAGGTGGTGCAGGGAATAGAATCAGGAAGACCTAAGTTCAAATCTGGCTTCAGAGATTTATTAGCTATGTGACACAAGGCATGTCACTTAATCCTGTTTTCCTCCATTTCCTCATCTCTAAAATGTGCTCGAGAAAGAAATGGCAAACCACTTTAGTATCTTTGCCAAGAAACTCCAAATAAGATAAAAGAGAGTTGGAAATAACTGAAACTACTGAACACCAACAAAATCGGTATTGTTGTTGCTGTTGTTGTTAATGGAATAATAGAGCTGCCAAATACCAACTGAGTTCCTTATCAGTGTTAGAGTAGGTGAAGAATTCACATATTTGTGAAATACTTCAAGTCCAGGTCACTCAGCATAATCCTGTTTCCTCCCTGCCACAGGTATACATAGCAAGTATCAGAGGTGGGACTTGAAGGAAGGGCTTGATAACTCTGAGCCCAATTCTTTAACTATTACACAAGATACCCTCCATCTTTCTGAAGGGTATTGTTGTTGCTGTTGTTTGTCCTGCATTTTCAAAAAGGATCAATGACATCACAGAGTGATGCCATGACTCTTGTGTGAATTGTATTTAAGTGAGGCAGAGATACACAAAATCATTGGTCTGTCTTCCAGAGTCATCAAAATGCAGTGGCAATACAAATGTCAGAATGACTGGCGATGGGCCAGGATGCAGTGGATGACCTCAGTATCTTCAATGTCTGACCAAGCTCTAAGTGCTCCATAGCAGCTGTTTCTGCCTTCATTGTCACTGGAAAAATTGTTGGCTTCTGTGCATTCAACCAAGATAAGTTTTGTTTTCATTCATGCATTCCACCAGGGAAAGTCTTCACATGCTTGGAGCAGACATTCGTTCCCTAACTCACCAAAAGATTTGAGGCCTGCTGGTTACCCTCAACCTGACTTAGCCCATCTGCAGACATGATTTTACAAGGGTGTGGTCACTCTGCATGCTACAGTTTTTTGGAGACACAAGTGAGAGTTAAGTGCCAGAAGGACACTAAGGGCAAATGAGTAGCCCTGAAAAGGGCTAAGCAAGCCATCATACCAGAGGTATTTGACCTCTTTGAGCACTACATACACCTCAGTTAGTAGTGGTTAGGTGGCATAATGTATAGAAGGCTGGGCCTGGAGTCAGGAAAACTCATCATCCTGGGTTCAAATCTGGAATCAGAAACTTATTACCTATGTTACTGTGGGCAAATCACTTAATCCTGTTGGCCTCAGTGTCTTCATCTGTAAAATTAACTGAAAAGAAAATGGCAAAACCACTCCTGTATCTAAAAGGTAAATGTTTAATAAATGCTTATTGAACTGAATTGTACTTACTTGTATGCATGTCTTATCATCTCATTAGACTGTAAATCCTTTTGGGAGAAGGACTGTATTGACTCTAGCATAGTGATGTCATTTTGGTCCTCTTCAAGAATGAAGAACAACCCTAAGCTCCTGAAGGACAGGGACTATCTTCTAATTAATTGTACCACCACTCCCAACAAGGTACTTAACACACTGTCTGGAACATAGTGGTTGTTTAATAAGTGTTTATTCAATTAGAATGGATTTTTAGAAACACAGAGATAGTATTAATTTCTAATTTCAACTCGGAACAACTTTCACAGGATTATGGAACTAGGGAAGAATACAAAGAAACAGTGATCTCATTCCTATCCACCAATCAATAGGGATCTAACAAATACTTCAAGTGACTGGTTTAGGGACCAGTTGTTACAAAGGCAAAGAATGAATCAACTTCTTCTCATAAGAAGCCTCTATTCTAACAGGGAAAACAATGAAAAACATATAGAATGAATATAAAAATATTAAATAAGGTGGTTAGGGAAGGGAGCACTAGTAATTGTTGGAGGAGGGATCAAGAAAATCTGTTTCACCAGGATGATGCTTGAGTTTAATGGAAGAAGAGAGAGATAAGACTAGATTGAGAAGTGGAGGGACTTCATTACAGGCTTTGGAGTGCTACATTGAAATAAAGAAACCATGCAGCATTTAGACAAATTGCTTATTTAGCAATACATGTAGTTGCAAAAGAAACCATTTTCAAGGCTTTCAGTCACCAAGATCAGAACTTTGCTTTTTCCCAATTAATATAATGTTTGGAGGGAATGAAAAACAGAATGCAATGCTTAACACACCTCATTTCTTATTTATTGGAAGAGGGCATCAAGAGACAATGAGGTTACGGTGACAGCTGGTCGGAGATGATTGAAAGACATTAAGGAGACACTGAGGAGAGAAAGAAAAAGAAAAAAAAATAAATTTATAACATTCTTAAGCTGGGTGATTGTTGGGAGGAGGGAGTAATCTTGTTACTTCCCCAAACTCAGATCACTTTGAGACTTAATTTCACGAAATGGTGAATAAAAATCAAATGTAGTCACTAATGCTATTTCAAAATTAGAGAGGAAAACCATAGCAGAGGTACAGACATGGGAGCTGGAGTGTGTCATATAAACATCAGGGAGGCTAGCTTGGCTGGATCACAGAGTGTAAGATGGAAATTAATGAGGCTAGATACGTAGCTTTGTGTCAGGTTATGAAGAACAAAAACTAAACAGATATTTACCTATAGCTTATTCCTTTCAGAAAACTGTACAACTGTATAATGTTCTTCATTTACAAATGTATCAGCTCCACTTATTCCCAATCCTTTGTATAATGCACCTAGGTTAAAAGAGATGATTTATCTATGTTGCTCACATACAACATTCCATTCCTCACCACCTTCATAATTTTACATGGGCCATCTCATATTCCCATTTGTATTCTCCATTCTCTCTCCTACTTCATGAAGTTCTTCTCTTCCTTCAAAACACAGCTCAAGCACTATCTTTTGCATGAATTTTTTGCCAATAAGCTCAGTTGCTGTTGTCCTCTCTCCCCTCCCAAAAAAATTGTAATTAATTATAGTGTGTGTGTGTGTGTGCAAACTTTATATAGGGGGTGTCCCAAAATGTATAGGCCAGGTTTTAAACTTTAATAACTTCTGAAACCTAAATACTATAAACTTGCAAAGAAAGGTTAAATAGCAAAAGTAATATTAAGAGATAGAGAATTGAGTCAGAAGTAGGTAAATTCACAAAAAGAATACTTTATTTTGGAGTCCATCTTCATAGGTCACCTCTCCTGATTAGCTAACCTTCTATAGGGTTTTGAATAATCACTTTTGCTAACAAAAATAAGAAAATCAAACATGGCAGGAATTTGCAAAATTCTATGAAATGTTAATCCCTAAAATATGTGGTGGGGTTTGGGAAAATGATTTTGTAAAGGTATCAAGAAGATGATAGAAAAATGTTTTTGTATTATATCTTTTTTCACTTGTATTTAATATAAGTTGAAGATTCTGGTATATATGGTATGTAGGTAAGCCCAACACTGACACAATCCCACACTTGCATCCATCCACTGACACTTTCAGAGATTGTCTTCTTAAGTCACTGCTGCATGCTAGAATAACCACCTGTTTGTCAAAATTCTGATGATGTTTAGTTCCTCCTGAACTTAATTAGATTGGGCCTACAATGAAAGAAGTCAATAATATATCCCCAAGAAAGAAATGTTTCAAATGTAGGAACACTGAGGGACCCTCCAGGATATTAGTACCTTGCAGAGCTTTTCTGTTTACCTATCCTTTGAGGTCCTAGGGTTACCTCCACAACACCCTGGAATATAAAAGAAAGTATGGAATTTAGAGGGTACTTTGCACATGTAGTATAGATTCCTTTGATTCCCATTCTGTTCTTTAATGAAAATAAGGACTTATATACATTGCCTCTTTGATAATCTTTCTTAGACCTTTATTAAAATTAGTCCCCATGTTCAGGATTTTCAGTTGCTTTTTTTTTTCCTGGGGTAAAATAACACTTAGAAAATGTGTTAAACTACCTATTTCCCAGCAGTACAGAATTTCATTCTAACAGGCAAAAAGGACAGAATATTTATTTTTCTCTTAAATCAAATCCAGAACATTAGAGTAAGAACCCAGATACTCTAGCAGTTAAATCCTTAGTCTCTAAACATAAGATATAAAAGAGAAATGCTAGCATTTCATTCCAGAATCTGATTCCAGTCATGTTTTTGAAAAGTCTCCAGATTTTTCAGTTGGTTTCACATGTATTAGGAAATAACATATTACTTTCTAGGTGTGTTATTTTGTTCTTTTAAACTTAGGGATAACTAGCAGGATATGATGCTGAAAGAGATCAATTACAATACAAATTAGTTTGAATTTTAGATTTGGAAGGTCATAAAAATCCTTCCTGGTATCCAAATCAGTAATCTCTCTATATCACTGATAGAGCTCTACTTTAACTAACAGACAACTGCAGAGGGTGCCATTAAAAACAAACATGTTTCTAAACCCTGGAGAGGGAACTTTCTTAACCTTCCCACACCTTTTTTTTTTTTTTTACCCCACTAGCAACTTCAACTGACACTTCATTCACTATTTCAGTTCTTCAATGGGTCTAATAATATCACTGATATAGACACTTCTCCATTAGAGGCAGAGATTGCAACCTATCTATATGTCTGCATTCTACAAATCTTTGATGATGTCTACCTGTACCTTCTAAAGGTCCTCCTCTAAGTGGGTACAAGAGTGACATATTCCCCCATCCCTGTGATGTCATTTTATGGTACTATTTCACTAACATTAATTGGCAATGTACTGGAACCTCCCCATCCCCATCATGTATATTTCCTACTATGTAGGCGTCTAGTGTTTCACTAAATGCTAACAATACAAATATAAAAGCAAGATCACTGTTTTCCTCAATAGCATGTAGGAAGCTTCATCAGCAGGAAAGATGTCAGTATTCACAGGTTTGGTAAATGGTAAGACTTGGCGTACTTTAAGTACAATGTCAGTTTCGATGGTAAGTGAAAAGCTGTAGCTGTGAACTCCTTGCTCATTCAAGTGGCTTGAACCGTCATAACTGCCTGGCAGCCTGGAAGTTGGAGGGGCTGTTGAGAAGAGGGCAGTTGGTTTGAGGATAAAAGTGTACAAGGTGCTTCAGAAACCCTCTTACTGGACTGAGGATAAAAGAGTGCTATCCAGTAAAGGAGGAAAAAAGTAGAGCAGGGTATTGGCAGGAAGTTTAGGGAGAGGAGGTGATTACAGTGGAGTTAGCCTGGGGGAGGACAAAAGGTTCCTGCTCTGTCCTCTGGCTCCCAGTGGGATTTGTGGGGGAGGTATAGGGAAAGGCAAGACATCCAGCATCTCAATGGTATTTTCAAATGATTGGATCTGGAGTACATCATCTTCTATAAGAAACTCCTCATCAATCTTGACCCTAGACAAGTCACCCTCCTTTTATGGTGGAAGAAAAAATTGAGAATCTATTTTATACCTTAGGTGATATAAATTATCAGAAGATGATCAAATAAACTTAGCAATATAGCTATGTGATAATATATCACTACTCTATGGAATCTTTTTATGACTGTAACATATTCATAAGAGAGAACTGGGTGAGCAAATTCAGTGAGCCACTAGTCATGTAAGAGAAAAAGGAGGAAAAAAATAAAACTATTTGTTTTGTATCATTTAGACAGAAATATGATTGATGGCATAAATATTGCACTTCTTTTTTGTACAATTGTGATGTCATGTGGACAAAAGCAAAAATAGGTTTTACTTTACTTGTTATAAATCTTCAATGTCTGCCATAATTCCATTAAAATACTCATAGTTTGATATGGGGAATCTGGCAGGTAAAAATTGGACTAGCAGCTATAAAAGTTCATGTCACTTAGAAAGTGATGGAAGAAGCCTATGATAGACAAAAATTTCATACATGACTTTATTTCTTGCTAGTTCAGATAAGAAAAATTATTTCAGCTTGAACAGATAGCAAATAAAACTGCCCGGAGAAGAAAAAGAGATATGAATCTCAGTGACCAGAAATCTCACACTAGCTATTACAGGAAAGAGGCACTGCTCTCCAAATTGATCAGTTTGCATCAATTAAAATAATACATATAATGTTTATATATGATGCATACATTTTCATATTTCTTAATTATAACATAAAACCTATTACATATTTTATGTTTTTCCTCTGTGTTTATGCACATGTGCATGTTTGTCTTTGTGTGTATGTGTATGCATTTACACGTGTATGCATGTGTTTTTCCCAACATTTGGGAGAAACTAGCATTTAAAATGATAGTCACAACTAAACATTTATGTGGGCAAATAACAGGATGTATAATTATTCTTTCATTAAATATCAATAAGATCTTCTTCTAAAATAAACAAAAAGAAATTATTATGGGACAGGGAAGAGAAGGGAGCATGGATATAGTACATAGGACATAGAATCAATCCGAAATCAATGAAATCACGTCATTCAAGGATCATAAATTTAGAGCTAGAAGTGGTCTTAGAAGCAATGATTTTTTTTTAATTTTGGACAAATACATAACAAGAAAATGAAACATATTGGGGCGGCCAGGTAGCACAGCAAGTAAGAGCACCAGCTCCAGTGTTGAGAAGACCTGGAGATCGAATCCCAGGCTCAGACACTTAGCACCCACCCAGAAACACCTGGCCGTGTAACCTTGAGCAAGTTACTTAACCCCAAATGCTTAGGGGCGGCCAGGTGGCTCAGCGAGTAAGAGTACCGGCTCCAGTGTCGGGATGACCTGGATCAAATGTGGGCTCAGACACTCAGCACCACACACAGAAATAACTGGCTGTGTAACCTTGAGCAAGTTACTTAACCCCGATTGCTTAAAAAAAAAAGTGAAACATAGCAAACTTAAACATAAAGAAGAAAAGAAAAAAATGTGCCATGTGTACAACAGAATATATGGGAGGATTCAAAATATATAGTAATAAATTGTTTTTAAAAGCCTATACATTAAATACTGTGTGTTAAGTTGAAAGCTGTCCTTTGCTTCCTTCTAGGTTTTTGTTGGTTCTCTGCTGCACACTTTTTACTTTGTTTATGTCTTTATTAAATTTAGAAGGCTTTTATTCTCTTGTAGATGTACATGTATTTTCCCCTCTAAAACCCATTCCCGATGAAAGTAGGTTTCCAGAACTAATACCCTCCTCCCCCATCAATTCCTCTGTATTAGTCCTTCCTCTTGAACCTCATTTGTGTAGGATAATTACTATTTTAGCTGTTGTTGAACAGCTTTACTTTTAAAGTCATATCATGCTCAGGTATACTGCAATCTTTCTTAAAAGCTACCTAATTATTAATAACAATCTTAGACATATGTTTTACATTTTCTATACATAAAAGGCAAACATTTTATCCTTATTGAGTCCCTTGGAATTGGTTGTTGTTGTGTACCTTATATTTCTCTTGGCTGTTGAATGTCAACTCTTCAACAGAGTCCTGACAGACTGACAGTTGATCAAATGTCCATTTTTTTCCATTGAAAATTATGCTTAGCTTTTCTTGGTATGACATTTTCTGTCTTCCCACAGTTCAACAACATTGACTCTTCCCACATTTTGTCATATTTTTAAGTTTATATGGTGTGAGATCAGGGTTGTTTTACATTGAATTTGCTTTACTCTTAATGATTTGGAACATGTTTTCAGGTGGTCATTTACAATTTACAATTCTTTGGAAACCTATTCACATCCTTGGCAGAGTGCAGGGTCTGGATTTGGGAAAACATCTTCCTGAGTTCAAATCTGACCTCATACACTTACTAGCTGTATGTCCCTGAGCAAGTCAATTGACCCTGTTTGCCTCAGTGGAGAAGGAATTGTCAAATTACTCCAGGATCTTTGCCAAGAAAACACAAAAATGGGGTCACAGAAAGTAAGACACGACTGAAATAACTGATCAGCAACAATGAACTCACTAAATGTTTTCATATCTTGCTTTTTTACCAGTGATAATTGATGTAACTATTTCCCCACCATTAATTTTTTCTAATTCCATTTCCACTGAATTCATTTGAGCAAAAATATTTAAATTCTGCACAGTCAAAATTATCTCATGTTTTGTGATCTTCACTAACTTGATATTTTTTTGGCTTTTTGGAGGGGGAAGGCAAAGCAATTGGGGTTAAGTGACTTGCTCAAGGTCACAGGGCTAGCAAGTATTAAGTATCTGAGGTCGCATTTGAACTCAGTTCCTTCTGACTGCAGGACCAGTGCTCTATTCACCTCACCACCTAGCCACCACTCTTTTTTATAAGACATAGTCTTTGATTTTTAAGTAGTATGTCTGTCATGAACTATTGTTATATATGGTTTAAGATGTTGGTATAAACTTAAATTGTGCCAAACTGCTTTCCAGTTTTCCCAGAAGATTTTGTTTAAAAAGTAGTCATTTATCATGTAGACCTTTTTATTGCTTTTGTTTCTTGCTGATCTAATCTGTTCTGCTGACAAAGTAATTTTATTAAGAAATACAGAAGAGAAAATGTATGATTTGACAATTGAAACAATCATAAGGATATTTCTCTTCAAATTTGCTAGAAACAAAAGCTTATCTTTCCTATGCTAAAACCCTTTAACTTTTGGTAACTGTCTAATGACAACAGTAAAATTAAACTAGCTACATTTCTATCTATTTATATTTTAAAATCATACACAAAAACCTACCACCCCACTTGTTAATTGGAACTTTGAGGCATGCAATTAAAAAACCATGAATTTATTAGAAAATATAGAGGAATTCAATCAACTTGTCATTTTACTAGAAAAAAATATCTACTAATATTTTATGTTACAGTCTTAGACTGAAAATATGTGTGTATTTATAGGTATGTACATATATGTAAGTGTATACATATGTACAAATATACATGCTATTCATGTCTTCAAAATTGGGGTTATTAGTTTCTTTCTTATGCCAATTTTAGTTGTACATGTTACTATTGTGTATGTATGTCTACTCCTGAGGTCTTCTAAGAATTAAAAAAAGTTTACATTACAAAATTCTTGAGAAATATGAGTTTAGCTTCTGATTGGGGTCATCATGTAAGGTAGATGGCTAAAAACCCCAGACACCATCTTTATTGGTACATATGACCTGATGTGCTCTGGGATGGTGAAGTTGAAGATAAAGTAACTGTGATATGATATATATATATATATATATATATATATATATGAAGCTTTTGAAACACTTAAGGAGTCTGTATTCTGGAATTTCCACCTCAACACACAGCCCCTCATTCTTTAATCTTTATAAAGCTAAAAATTTGGTACCAGATGTCCCATAATATGAAAACTTAATCAGAATAAAATATTACTCATTTTATGTATTTGGTCCCAAAATACTTATTTTTTTCCACCCAATTTAAATATCCCCATCAGAGATTTGTAGAATATATCAAACTACAGAAACAAGGAGAAAGTGAAGATAAGTTCTTTGTGGAAGTAAGAAATCTTTACTGGAAAATCGTATATTATCTTAGAATGAAAAGTCAAAGTAGGGTTTCATTTAGGTAAATCAGACACTTGAAACAGTAACCTCAAATTCAGATTTTTATTGGAAGAAAACACCATAGGACTATCCTTTGGAGGTAGCTGAAGAACAGCTAAAGACTATATTCTTCTTAACCAAGAAACTATGCTTTGGTATACCTAATTTTGGGTTTGCTTGATTGCTCAACAACTACACACAGTGGATCAGCGTTGAATTGCCACAGTAGTACTACAACTGGACAAATGTTTCTTGAATTCAGAGTGTTCACATTTGTATTTTGTATATATAATTCTCTTCCAGACTTGAGAAAGCCCAAAACATTTGCTTAAAAGTGGCGGTTATGTGAAGTTTCATTCTTGAATACTGCATAATTATTTAAAAAACTGGTTCCTCTAAATCTTATACAATATTTTAAAATGATTTTATTTCAAGCATTCTGGTTAGAATTTAGTATATTGATTTGCATTTGAACAAGCCATATTCTATTCTTGGAATATACTTTCCCTCCCATTTCCATCACTCAGAAGTCATGCTTGTTCAGGGTTCAGATTAGGTCACAATTCCTCTGTAAAACTTCTTCAAAACTCCCCAGTTATTAATGTTTGCTCTCTTCTCAAATTACCTTGTATTTTTCTGTTAAATTCCACTACTCCCTTGCAGAATAAAAGCTCACTGAGGTCAAAGTCTGTTCCATTTTTTTTCCCAATGCCTGGCACTTTCTTCACTATACTTGATGAATAAATGGTTTGCTGATCACTGAAATGCAGTAAATGTTTATTATGAATTGTGAGAGAATTGAGAAATTCTTTGAAACACAAAATTTTGAACTCTTTAATTCCTAAGAGACCACAATTACTCTAATAGTGTCAAGGAGTTTGGTTTAAGCAAATATATAACTAATGTGGGTAAAAGCAAGTTTCACCCTAGTGTTGACAGAGGCCAATGTCTCTGCTTCTTAAGTCTGACAGATACATACAAACTGCAAGGTGCAGCTTGAGTTCAGCTTTTTTGATTGTGGACTACTAGAGGAGAGCAGCAGAGTAATACAGATGTGAAGATGGGATTTAGTCAGAAGACCTGGGTTCAAATTCAAGCTGTACTACTTACTATATAACTTGTCCAAGTCATTGATTCACAACTTTCTCATCTCTAAAATTTGGATGTTGGACTAGAATATGGTCCTAATTTATGAGATATAGTCTACAAAAATTAGTGAATGTAATAACTCTTAAGTTCATTCATAATATATAAATGTCAGTTGACATTAAGAAAGTCTTTTTTTAAATATAAGCACACAATAGTAACTAGTTTTAAGGTGTATATATTTTCTTTGACATTTTTACACACATTTCCTTGAGAATGGTAGGTTTTCCACTATAGACGTTCTCTAAGTGGATGTTGTATGAACAGATGTTATGGATATTTTCAAGTAATCCTTTTCAGGTACAGGTTATACTTGACTTCTGAAGACCCAATAATCTTTAAGTATCCAGCAAGTATTTGAAATCTTACATTAATAATTTTTATCACATAAATATCATACATTGAGGAGGTTTGTAGTTCAGGTTACAATTGTGAAATGGCTCAGGTTTAGTGAGTTAGTAAATTATAAGAATTTAAAGTATTCTCTACCCTATTAATTGTTTGTCCTTAGTTGCCACCAATCTTCTTATCTGTGCATTATATATAATCCTAGGTGTCAGTGGGAGTGGGGGAGGGGGAACATTTTCCCTTTCTACACCTAACATGATAGATACCTCTTCTTTCTGTTCATTCAATCAATAAATAGGATTATGCTTAATTTCTCAAAAATTTATTTAGCATCTCTAGAAAACCTTCCATAGTTATATTTCACTTTCCACTCTATATTTCATAAGTTCTTATATTCAGGAGTTTGAAAAAGTGACCATGGATGAAAAATTATTTTATTTTCATTGTAACCCGAATAACGCATTGGATTGATGTGTTTTATTTTATGTTTTAATTTTACCTATACTTCACTGTCAGTATTATTTTTTAACAAACTTTCTTAGAAAAAAAATTATGACACTTCAAATATGTTTATCTATGTAGAAATGTTACAGCTCTCCAAATGACACCTTGCCAGGTTGTAAATAGCCTTCTCAAAATTTCCATAGAATAAAAAATCAAAAAGGAAATGCACAGTGTTGTCTGTAATAATATTCTCTCTTTAAAAGGCTATTATTAACTCTTCAAAGAAAACATCATGACTTCTATAAGACAGAAAGAGCCAGTGAGTTTTCTTTGATAAACCTACTGCTTTCCTTTAGAGAAGATACAGGGATACTTTCAAGACTTTAAAAATATCATAAAATTCTCTACCACTGAGTAAATCTTAAACTTCAAGAGTGATTGGAAAATGGAATTTATGACTCAAGTATGAGTGAAAGAAGGGATTGTATGAACTGTTGGTGGTACTGTACTCCAAAGGTAAAATATAAGGGGGTGATATCAAACAACATTAGACTGCAAGTAGGCTATACTAGGAATTGTTTAGCAACCAGCTCTCCAGGAAAAAAAAAATGTAATCACAAAATACTTTTAGGTTGAATCGGCATTATTAAAATTTACTTATAACTTTCTTAAGTCTAGACAATTAATAAAATAATACATCCAGCTTTATTTTGTGGCATTTGCTCATTTTCAAGGCATAAATGCTCACACTGCAATTTAACAATTGACCCTCAGCACACCAGTGAGTCTACAATTTAATCTAAATTTGTTCTAAGAGCTCTCAGCAAAATTTCTCAGAATTCTATTCATATCAGATTAATAAAGGCAGTTGTCAATTCTATTGATTTTTCATCCTGGTTATTAGAGTACTTGATGTCATATAGCCAATCTCCAGTGTTTCCCTCTCCTCAAGTATATTTGTGTATATAAACATGAAAATCAAAATTATTAATTATTTTCTATAAATATAAATTTAAAGGTTCATTAAAATAGCTGGAACACTGAGAGATCATGTCATTAGATGGAAATAAGTATGGATTAGGAATCATAGATGTAAATTTCATTTCTAGCTTGGCATATAAATCGAGCATATCATTTAACCTCCTACTTTGAACTTCAGTGTCCCCATTTCTAAAATTCGGATACAAATTATAGAGAATAGAATTTTGAGCTAGGAGTCAGGAAGACTTTAGTTCATATTCAGTCTTAGGCACTTAACTAGCTTGTGACTTTAGTCAAGTCATTCAGTTTCTATTTACCTCAATATCCTTTTCTATAAAGTAGGAATAATAATAGCAATTATCTCCTATGGTTATTTTACAAATATAAAATGAAATATTATTGCAAAGTACTACATAAATGCTAGGTATTATTATCAATATGATTTTATTGATTGATTTTTTTTATTAATAGAACATACCTCTTACCTGTTGTATGGAAAATAGAGATAATATTTGTCAAAGTACTTTACAAACCTCAAAGCAACATATAAACACTAGCTATTATTATTACTACTCTGAATCCCTGCTCTCTGTCTCTCACTGGATCATCTCAGTTAGTAAGCATTTCTGAAGCACCTACTAACTATATTTCAGGAACTGGGCTAAGTACTGGGGAATGCAAAGAAAGGCAAAAGATAGGCCCTATTCACAAGGAATTCACATTCTAATGTTGTGAGGATCTAATGAGATAATACAGATGAAAAAAGGTACAGCACTGGGCTAAAAACAAATTAAAACTGGAGAATGGTTCACTTCTGGCTTAAATTTGATGGGAGGAAGAGGAAGAAGAAAAGAGAAAAAGAGTCATTTTCACACTGAACCAATTCTAACTACTCTACCAATAATGCATATACCCTAAGGTAGAAAGAGAGTGAAGTAAAAGTTTTCAATATAACTATCCCTTTAGTGCCAATACTAGCCATTAAAGTATGTATTTCATTTTTCCCCCTTACTTTCCCAGGGAATCAAAGAAGTATTCATTACATGTGACTGTAAGCCGTTTCCAGAAATCTTCAAAAGACCATAACCAACAATGAGGTAATTTCTGATGATGGAATTTCTTCAAGTTAGTTATGGTACCTGTCATGCCCTTAGCTCTGTTTGGTACTGGACATTTATAGCTACTCCTATTTCTTATTACCTATCATAGAGTATGATAATGAAATATACATATTTCCTCTACCTGGAAAAGGTGAGTTATCTTGTAGATTTCTGAAATTGTACCTATTATAAGAGTATTGTATCAGTAAGAATTAAATAATCTATGGAATTGATTTTTCTCCCTTATTGAACAAATTCTGTGTAGGCACATAGTTATAACTAGGTGCATATTCTATGTTTGTATTTTATTTTGGTCACATGAAGTCTATAGCTTCATTTCTATATGGAACTTTTAGTGAGGAAACTCTCTTAAACAATGCTTATTAACAAATATTCTGTAATTTTCAGTCTTAAAGAGTCACCTGGAGGCATTGAGAGGTTAAGTGATAAGTCTATATGTATCAAGTGTGAGGACTTGAACCTGTATCTTCCAAAATCTCCTGTTAACACACAAAAATATATATATTTGTAGTTTACATATACTTTTCCCATCAGGGAATGATCTCCCCCAAAAACCCTGACATTCATATTAAATTAGGTTTATTTTCCCTAGATTTTACCATTTTTTCCAAGTAAGACCCTGAACTCTTAAAAATTACAGTCAAAAATCACATCTTATAAATTCATGATTTGTCATATTTTCAATAATACATATAGTTGTTGTGTAACTAAATTCTTCATATTAGAAAGCTGTAGTAAAATAATTCATGGAACTTTATTATTAGGCAGGTTGTATTACAGGTTATACTGTTTTGGACTTTAGAGAGTCAGGAGGACCTGGATTCAAATCTTGCTTTTCATACTTTACTAGCCTTGCGACTTTCAACAAATCACTGAGCCTCTATAAACTTCTGTTTCCTCCACTAATGAAAACTGGGATGATAATCCCCATAAAAAACATAGGATTGTTGTAGAGATCAAATTAAATAATTTAGGGAAGAACTTTGGCAAACTTTAAAGTGCATTTTAACTATTACTACTAATTCTATTTCTCAGAAATATACTACCACATGAATCAAAGTGTATAATGTGCATTGCCTTATTTCTCAAAAATTTTCAAATTAACTGAGATCAATAGTAGGATTTTAGAACATCTGGCCCTACGAATATGTCACTTTCTTTCCCATTTAAAGATATTACAAAGATATGCTTTTGCACTACATATATAGGTTGCTAAAGGGGTTGTTTCTGCATTGTGTGCAGGTAAGTACTGAGATGTCTTTGGTTTGCCCCTCTACTAATACAAGCAGGTTCATCTCTGGGTCTCCTTAAATTCACTACTTGCTGATGGCTGGTTTCAAATAGAATCTTTTTTTTTTTTTGCATTGCTGTGTAATTGAAGTGGAATCTCTCTTGATGTTATTTTTTTTCAACTCTCCACAACTATGCTGTATTACTCTGCAATATTCTCAATTGTGTGTTTCTTTTGTTCTAATTTTTATTGTACTAATTCTCTAGAGCCACTGGAAGGAAGGAAACAAGCATTTTTTTAAGCATCTACTGTGTGCCAGGCATTACTCTAAGATCTTTACACATGTCATAGTTTATTTTTAGAAGAGACGTAGGAGATACAAGCTATTATCATCTCTATTTCACAGCTAAGGAAAATGTATCAGAGATATTTAGTGACTTACTCAGGGTTTCACATTATATGAAGGTCATATATAAACTTAGGTCTTCCTACTCCCAGGCCCAGTGATCTAACCACTACATGACCTACCTGTATGCATTCCTTTGGTGCAGACTTGACTCTAAGATACCTTAGGAATTAGGCATTGTGTGTGTGTGTGTGTGTGTGTGTGTGTGTGTGTACATTTCTCTAACCATACATCTCACTAAATGCCTATTGTCTTCACAGTACTAAGCAGTGAGAGGGTGAGACTAGATCTCAAAACCCATCTTGGGGACTATTTCCAATACAGCCTCATATACCCTTCATCTATTATTCCCCAACACTCTCTTCGTCTCTATTATGAACTCCTAAATCTTCCCCTACCCTATCTAACATTGGTTCTTAAGAAGAGTTATAGTGTACCTGCAGCCCTGGCATCAAAACAGCAACAGTGCAGGTGCCATTGGGAACCATTCCATTCAATTAATCAATCCCCTGCCATACCATTACCTCATATCATGGCCTCCTAAGTGCTTTCTTTGTCTCCTTTCTCATCACTGCAATTCATTCTCTACCATACCCATCCACTACTCAGTAAATTCTAATGGTTCCCTGTTTACGCTAGAACCAAATATAAAGTTTTCTGTTTCCTATTTAAATTTAAAGTCTTTCACAAACTGTACTCCAATTTATCTTTCTAGCCTAAATACATTAATTCCCTTGCACTTAAGAACCAACCAAACTAGACTTTTTACACTGCTTTATGCTCATGTATAAATCCTGGGATATCTAAACTCAAAGATTGAAGTACAATATGGCATCTATTAAGGGAAAGAACATGAAGAAAAAAAGGAATTTATGATTTTGTATATCTAAAACTTTCTATAAAATTGAAACAACAATAATGATAACTAGCATTTACGTAGCACCTTAATGTGTATAGTCATTTACAAATATTATTTTATCCTGATAGCAACTCTGTGAGGGAAGTGTTATTATTATCTCTACTTTACAGATGATGAAAATGCAGGTTGAGACAGTGTCTTTCTCAGTAATATAGCTTTTAAGTTTTGGAGGAAGGATTCAAGCTCAGGTCTTCCTGACTGCAGGTCAGAACTCTAGTTTATATTTACACAAAGAAATATGATGCCTTGGGAAAAGCTATTATTTTCACTAACTGTTATAAATTATTACATAATTGTTGCATTGTATATCTTTCAAGAAAATTACCTTTAAAAGTAAGTTCACTTCTTGGCTACTTATGCTAAAATATTAATTGAATAATTAATTACCTTAAAATAATTATTACAAATCCATTATATCCAATTTTTTGAAATATTAAAGATATCTAATCACCTCATTTTACTAATGTTATTAATAATCAATATTCGATAAAGTTTTTTTTTTACTATTAGCATCATTTGAAAAAAAAAGAATTAAAAACTTTTTCACCTCTCACCCCTTACTCAACAAGTTCCACCAAGGTTCACACATAAAATTTTCCATTTGACATTCAAAGCTCTTCATAACCTGCCCCTACCCCACTTTACCAATATTTTTACACCATATACACCTTACTCTTGTTTTCAGCGACACTGGCCTCTTTGCTCTTCCTTGAACAATACAGCTCATCTCTCAATTCATTGGATTTTAGACTAGCTTTTCTTTGTGTCTGAAATGTTCGTCTCTCTCCTCCTCTCTATTTCCCAGCTTCCTTCAAGTCCCAGGTAAAATCTCACTGTCTATGAGAGAGCTCTCCCAACCTCCCTTAATCCTTGTGCCTTCTCTATGGTGGTTATTTTCTCTTTCATTAATGGTTCATTTTAATCCTATAGGATTACATTCAGTTTAATGGGAAAGTTATTCTTGGATGTAAGCTTATATCTTTTTTCCACTTTGTCATGCTATCCCCTTTTCCATATGTCTCTTCTAAATCTTGTATGGTCTAGACTGTGGTTCCTTGGTACTTGGACTCTTTCTTTCTGGATGATTATGGTATGTTTTCCCTTGACTTGAAAGCTCTGCATTTTGTATAATATGCTCTATGGGGTTTCCAATTTGTGTTTCAGGAGCTGATCATTTTTTTTTTTAACTTTCATACTACTATCTTCTAATGTGCCTCGTCGGTGTTCTTTTACTATTTCTTGAAATAATATATTCAACTGAGGGAATACCCATCAAATTGTGGTATGGAATGGAATGGAATGTTTGCACAGAATGTGAGGGAACATTACTGTGGTGCTATAAGAAATGATGAGCAGGTGGATTTCAGAAAAAAACCTGGGAAGGTTTATATTAATTGATGCTGAATGGAGTAAGCAGTAGTACTAGAATGTTGTAAACAGTAACATTGTAAAATGATCAACTATGACTGATTTGGCTCCTCAGGAATAAAATGAACTAAAAGACTCATGATGTGAAATGCTACCGACATCCAGGGAAAGAACTATAGAGTCTAAATGCAGATAGAAACATAGTATTTTACTTTTTCTTTGTGACTTTTCCCTTTTGTTCTGTTTCCTCTTTCACAACATGACTAATGTAGAAATGTGTTTACATGGATGCACTTATATAACATATCAGATTGTTTGCTGTCTTGGGGAGAGGGAAAGGAAGGGAGAGAGAAAGAAAAATTTGGAATTCAAAATCTTATAAAAATAAATGTTGAAAACTATCATTACATGTCATTGGAAAAAATGAAATACTATTTAAAAATTATATCCAGGGTTTTTTGGTTGCATTTGGGGTGGGTTATTTTTTGGTAATTGATTTTAAGTAGTCCAGTGATTCTCAAATTTTCTATCCCTGTATTTTTTTAATTAAGTAATTTATCTTAAGTTTGCAACATTCATTTCAACAAGATTTTAACTTCTGAATTTTCTCCCCATTTTTCCCTGCTCCCATCCCAATATGGAATATATTCTGATGACTCCTTCCACCAGTCTAACCACCCTTCTATCACCCCATTACACCCCATTATTCCCTTCCTCCTTACATTCGTGTAGAGCAAGACTGATTTCCACACCCCACTTCCTGCACATCTTATTTCCCACTTGCATGTAAAAATAAATTTTAGTATTTGTTTTTAAAACTTTTTGAGTTCCAAATTCTTTCCCTTCTTCCCTCCTCACCCACTTTTATTGAAAAGACAAGCAATTCAGTACAGGTTATACAGTTGTAGTTATACAAAAGACTTACATAATAGTCATGTTGTGAAAGATTAACTATATTTCCCTCCATCTGCTCCCACCCTCCACTTATTATATTTTCTTCTTTGACTCTGTCCCTTATCAAAAGAGTTTGCTTCTGACTACCCTCATCCCCAAACTGTTCCTCCTTCTATCATCCCCCTCTCATCCCCTTCCCCCCAACTTTCCTCTATGGTAAGATACTCAACTTAGTGTGTATGCTGTTACTTCCTTAAGCCAAATCCAATGAGAGTAATGTTGAATAATTCCCTTTCACCTTCCTGCAGTTCTTCTTCATTGTAACAGTTTTATGTGAGATAATTTAACCTATACTATCACTCACTCCCTTTCTCTCTCTCCCAATATATTTTTCTCTCACATCTTAATTTAATTTTTATGATATCATCCCTTCATATACAACTCATCCTGTGCTCTCTATGTATACATATACACACATACATACACACACAAAACACACACACATATATATACATACACACATACATCTACCTATACACACACATACACACATATTCCCTTCAACTATCCTAATACTGAGAAAAGTCTCGTGGATTACAAATATCATCTTTCCATATTGGAATGTAAACATTTCAACTTTAATAACTTATTATTTCTCTTTCCTGTTTACCTTTTCATGCTTCTCTTGCTTCTTGTATCTGAAAGTCAAATTTTCTCTTCCCCTCTGGTCTTTCCATCAAGGATGCTACAAAGTCCTATATTTCTTTGAATATTTATATTTTCCCCTGTATCATCATACTCAGTTTTGCTGGGTAAGTGATTCTTGGTTTTAATCATAACTCCTTTGACCTGTGGAACATCCTGTTCCAAGCCCTTCAATCCCTTAATGTAGAATCTGCTAGATCTTGTGTTATCCTTATTGTATCTCTACAATACTCAAAATGTTTCTTCTTGAATGCTTGTAATATTTTCTTCTTGACATGGGAACTGTGGAATTTGTCTATAATATTCCTAGGAGTTTCCTTTTGGGGATCTTTTTCAAGAGGCTATCAGTAAAATATTTCAATTTCTATTTTGCCCTCTGGTTCTAGAATATCAGGGCAGTTTTCCATGGCAATTTTTTGAAAGATAAAGTCTAAGATTTTCTTTAGATCATGGCTTTCAGGTAGATAAATTATCTCTCCTAGATGTATTTTTCCAGGTCAGTGGTTATTCCAATGAGATATTTCACACTTTCTTCTATTACTTCATTCATTTGGATCTGTTTTTATAATCTCTTGATTTCTCATAAAGTCATTAACTTCCATTTACTCCAATCTAATTATGAAGGAGTTATTTTCTTCAGTGTACTTTTGAACTTTCTTTTCCATCTGGTGAATTCTGCTTTTTAAGGCACTCTTCTCCTCATAGGTCTTTTGGATCTCTTATGCCATTTGAGTCAGTCTATTTTCTAAGGTGTTATTTTCTTCAGTGTTTTAGGGGGTCTCCTTTAGCAAATTGTAGACTCATTTTTCATTATTTTCTTGCATCATTCTCATTTCTCTTCCCAATTTTTCCTCTATGTCTCTTACTTGATTTTCAAAATTCATTTTGAGTTCCTCCATGGCATGTGACCAGTTTATATTTTTCTTGGAGGTTTTTGATGCAGGAGTTTTGACTTTGTTTTCTTCTTCTGGTTCAATGTTTTGATGCTCTTTGTCACCAAAGAATGATTCTATAGTCTGATTTCTCTTCCTCTGATTGCTCATCTTTTCAGTGAATTGCTTGACATTTCAACTCTTTGCCATGGTAGAACTCAGCTTCCAGAATGGAGAGTGCTGTTTCCCAAATTTCTGCGTTTTTTCCCAGCTGTTGAAAAAGCTTCTTCTAGGTACCTACCTCAAAACTGTAAGAAGGACTGCCTGTCCACAACTTCAATAAGCTCTGCACACCAGTGCTCCTCACCCCAGGACCACTACCCAAGATTGTGACCCAGATCCAAGCAGGGCAAAGCAAGAACATCATGCCTCAGTGTCAAGAAAGATAGTCCTGCAATTGCCCTCTGGTCATTCTCTTGGTCCCTTCACCATTTGTGGGCCTGGAGTTCCAGAAGCAGCTGCTGCCACAGCAGATACATCCACCACAACCTCTGCCACCCTGGGGGCTGGGCCTGGACCACACTCTTTTCTCAACCATGCTCTTCTCTCACCCAGATCCAACAAAATTTCCCCACTGACTTTTTACTTTCTCTTTGATGTTTTGAGAATTCTGGAAACCACTGCAATTGCAAGTGATTCAGTTCCCTGAGGTTTGCTCTAGCTGGTTCTGTGCTCTGAGTCTATGCCAGCATGGTCCATGCAGCATTATTTTCTTCAGGAATTTTTTGGATCTTCTTTACAAGCTGTTGACTCATTGTTCATGATTTTCTTGAATCACTCTATTTTCTCTTCCCAATTTTTCCTCTACTTCCCTTTCTTGATTTTCAAAATCTTTTCTGTGCTATTCCATGGCCTGTAACCAATTCATATTTTTCATGAGGACTTTTGATATAGGAGTTTTGACTTCTATGTTCCCCACCCCATCTAATCAAAGAACTTATCCCCACCCAAAACTGAGTAGAACACAATGGGATTAAATTCTGTGTAAAGTTGTGTGGAGTCTGACCAAGATTAAGGAGAGTTAATTCAATCTCAATAGCAGTAATATCCTTTAAGAGACTGAACTTTGAAATGAGGAATACCCAAAAAAGGGGAAACTATGTATGGATCATTGGTTATTAATAATCATTCCTCTCACATGCAATAAGAAATTATGACAATGGGGGCAAAGACAAGGAGAGACACAGAGACACAAGACACAGACAATTAATGTAGATACAGTAATTGAAAAACACAGACTTTTAAGTTTAAAAAAGAATACAGATAAATTTTATGCCAAGTAATTTCAAGATTGATGAGATATTTCAAGTAAACAGGTCCCCATAGCATTAGGTTTTGTGAACTTCTTTTTATCTGATTATTTGATAAGTAATCCCTTAGAAAATCCCTATTTATATTGAACTTTTATTTTCATTTTTACCTTCTTGATTTAAGAAGATATATATTAGCAATACTCTGAATTAAGCAAACATGGTACAGTGTTTGATAAACCTGAGATCTGGAGCTACTGTATTTGACAAAAAATGCTGAGGTAACTGTGAAGGAATTTATCACTAATTAGTCTTTTACCAGTATTTTACATAATATCCTATATCACACCAAAGGAATATGTGAACAAAATATAAAATGTCACCTAGAAATATAGGTTAAGGGAAAGCATTACCTTTCACAACTATGGTTAGAGAATAAAAATTCTTAAGGCTACCTCCCTAGGAAGGTAATGAAACAAAAAGGATAAAGGGGGTCAAAAAAAATAACTGACAGTTTTAAGAAAAAAATTTAAGTTTTTAATAAACAAAATAAGTGCATATGAAAAAGAAGAAAATGAAATGAAAATGCAGCTTTGAATATATACTTGATAAAAGTCTAATATGAAAGATACTTAAAGACAACATTAATTTTTGTTATTCTTCAATAAAATATTGATCAACAGACATTAATAATCAGGTGTTGGTGGAGTTGGGGGGGTGGGGAACGGGGCAATTCATGTTGTCAATGAGCTCAAAAATTCTCCAAAGTATGAATAAAAATGAAAATTAAGGTGAATTAATGAATAATAAAGTATTTCATGTATTACACTATTTTATGAGTTGGAGATATAAAAAGAAAAATCAAGCTAGTCACTGCCTATATGGAGTTTATTTTCTAATGGGAGAGATAATGGGGATAGAACTTGTGGTGGTCAGGGATGGGTGTTCTGAGAAATAATATGGAAATTTATTGACATGTCCTTTTCAGGAATACTGGTGGGTAAGGGAGAGAACATGAATTTTTGAAGCACCTGTTCTTAGCACAGGCACTGTGCTAAGAGCTTTATAGACATAGTTATCTTAGTTAATTCTCATAGCAACCCTTGTAAGTATGTTCTATTATTATACCCATTTTACAGATGAGGAAACTGCGGTAAACAGAATTTAAATGATTTTTACACTTTGCAGGGTCACAAATCGAGTGTGAGGCCATATTTGAATTTGAAAGTTAATTTGGTTAAAAGTAGGGCCCAAAGGTAGCATCTGCAGAACCAATAATGGACAAGGAGATATACAGACAGCAAATAATTTTAATTCTTTGGCAAAAATTCTTTTTAAAAGGAAAATGTCGATAACAAAGGCTATTAGAAACGGGAAGAAAATCATCTATTGTGGGTAGAACTATGAATTTATCCAACCAATTTAGAATTATTTGAGAAGTGACACTCAACAATTCATAACCTTTGACACAATGATAAACCTAATTTATATGTAATACAAAAGATCATTGACAGAAAGAAGTGATATATATAAAACAAAATAATCACAAGCGTACCCTTTGTGGTTGCAAAAACATGGAAACAAAATCACTGATAACCAATTGGGAAAAGGTCTGAACCAACTGTATTATGAAATTATTTTGAATTCTGAACTATATTCTGAATTATACTATATTAGAAACAACATTTAAAGAATTAAGAAAACCATGGGAAGACGTGAATGAATGATTCAGAGTGAAGAGATCACAGCCAAGAGAAATATACACAAGACAACAAATAATGTACACAACAACAAACCTAAAAAAAGTGTTTAACTTGGATGAATTACAGTGAACTGAGTTGATCTTGGAGAACCGATAAGAAAACTCACCTACTTACTGTCAATATATAGGTTAGGACTATAAATATGGAATGTGACATACATTGTCTTTCTTTGTTAACTTTGCTTAAATGATTTTCTCTCTCATAATGAAGGATTAATTGTAAGGGGGGGGGGAAGGTTAATGGTAAATAGTGGTGTAAAAACCAAAGGTAACAATACAACTTTAATTTTTTTTAATGTAGGAAGAAAAAAAATGAGTATCACAAAAAGCAGTAAGCTGTCCACTTACTGGAAATGACTTATTAAACATAAGCAAAGGAAAATATATTGTTATATACATTTTGTATTTTTTCCAGAAGCCTATATTCAATTTTGGATGGCACTACAAAAATAAACTGATTATGTTGCTAAAACATGAGACAATTCAGGTGATGCCCAGTTTAGTACTCAGAAAAACTTAACCTGAGTATACCATCTATCTTCAGGTCTAGCATATAAATCTATGCATGATATAATCAATAAGAAATCACTGCTTAGGTTTCATGATCAACTATCTTGTTTGTTAGGCAGAACATGATTATGTTGACTTCAACCCAACAGCTTTGCTAAATAGTAAAAATGCCATCGCAATTCAGCTTTTAAATCTGTTGAACCTTTAATGACTTTTTTCCATATGTCAATATTTAAACTGACATGTTTTGAATTTTCCTGTCACACATTAGTCAGATATTCTCTATTCTGTAGGAATCTTTGCATAATATCCATTTCCTTAATAGTAAGCTCCTGGTTTGCTTATGAGATGAGAACTTTTGGTTTTTGTTATTGTTGTTTCCCCAAGAACATCTCCAAATCTCTTATAAGAACTTAGGTTCTGAAACCATTTTCTGAATATGAATTCAACAATGTCATTTATATGAGGATACTTTGAATGGAAAATAATTAAGCTTACTATGTCAAGGATATTTCAACACAAATGGAAGCTTCAAGCCTTAACTCTTCTTGAGAGTCATCTGACAATATCTTTAATATAGGGGCAAGAACTGGCACTGAGGGGGACAACTACTAAGGGTCAAGAGTTTCAGAATAGTAAAGAGAGAAAAGTAGTCTATAAATCTAATTTTTTTTTCTAACTTCTCAATGAAGTATGTAAGAAAATTATGATAAATTAAAAGAAATGTACTTTGCTTGTAAATGCAACAGAAATTGAAATAAATATTAAATAAATATTTAACTTTAATCTATTCCATTTTTATGATCATAAAATTTGTCCTAGTAAACTCATTTTGCATGTATTTTTTACTTCTCCCCCATTTGGAAAAAGCTATGGTACCTTTGCTAGCTATAACTCGGGGTTTTGTTATATTGGCAATCATGAAGCAGAAAATCATTATATTTAAGTTCTCAAGCTTTACTGCACCTAATCTAGGACACTGGCATATGAATATGAAATACTATTTGCTACTCAACATTAATGGCAGCATTTGAGAAAAAAGGAAGCATGCAGTGATACTGTTCGTGTTTTGAGAACTAGCTGACAAATATATCAACATGCATGATCCTGCCTTCACTAAAACTCTATTCTGATATCTTCTCATTATATGGATTTGATTTTTAGTTTTTGAAGACCATGCTGCAGAGCACTGGTTCAGACAGGTAACTAAAAAGGCTTTGAGTACTGGCTTTGCAGTAGATTTTGTGTTCGTCAGTCAAAGATTTCCTGAATAATCTTGGAAAAGCTCATGATCTGGATTTTTTTCCAACAAATGACTCATGCAGAAGGAAAGTGTTTGGTACTATTGGAGACAGCAAGCACACCTTGTAAGGAAGGAAATAAACATTTATTAAGCATTTACTATGTGCCCCACAATCTACTAAACAATATACAGACATCTCATTTGATTCTCACATTAACTCTAGGTATTATGTGCTATTATAATCTCCATTTAATAGTTGAGGAAAGGCAAAAGAGGTTAAGTGACTTGCTCAGGGTCAAATACCTAGTCGGTGTCTGATACCTGAATTTTAACTCCACTGTGCTAACTAACTAGATGTCTAAGTTATATGTCCTTGAAATAAGACTGTTTTCTGTCTGATATAATTAGTATGATTTAATTTTATCTCTCAAATGAAATTAGAAAGAACATTTAGTTTCCTGATATTATCATACAATCTTAAAAATGGTGACTCTGAGACATTTTGGATTTGCAGTAACCTACTCTGTTTCTAACATCTTCCCTTCCCCCTACAATGTGGTTTATGGTATGTGCTTGTACATTTGTAAATATATCTATATATCTAGATGATAGATAGATAGATAGATAGACATACACATACATATTTATATACATAAACACACGAATTATTTGTATATACATACATGCATGAATTGTATGGGATTAAATTGATTTTGTTTTGAGCGTTATTAATATTATGTTAATAATGTTATGAAACACTGCAACATTCTGGGTCATCGCAAAAGCCAGTGTAAATCACTGTCTTAATTATACTGATCACTATTTTTATAATAAACTATATCTTCTTATGTGATGTGAGGACAAATTACTATTCCCAGATTCTCATTTTTCAGATTTTTCTATGGATCATGTTAATTTCAAGTTGAAATTCTTAGAAGTGAAGTCTGCAAACTCCTTGACAGCAAAGACTGCTTTTTTTTCTTTTTATGTACAGAACCTAACCTTACAGCATACTGACTAAAGGAGAAGCTTAAATGTTTCATGAATTACATAGATTTGAAAACAGGGCACTTTCTGATTTACGGAACTTAAGATGAGAAATACGACCATGGCATAGTGAGTATGTATATAATACAAACTGGACCAATAGGATTCAGAACCTTAAATGGTATCTTTTTTCTCTCAGAGTAGTGCTTTATGGTTGTACTGGGCATGCACATTATTTCAGAACATAGTGTGCTCTTGTATGGGCTTCCCTATTTTCTTCTACCTCCTCTCTTTACATCATTATTTCTGCTTTAACTCTTCTTCCCTTGGATTGCTGAATGAGGCTGATTAACATGCTACAAAAATCATAATTATCATTAGTAGATGAAACACAAAATGGGACAGATGGGAGGAAAAACAGGTAAGGAGTGTTATCAGTTCCTAAGTCATCTATCCTTTGGGCAATGAAATTGCAATTGTCCAAATAGCCCTAGCATCAGAATAGCATAATCTATGCCTTCCCGGTGGCTCTAATGAAATTTTGTTGTTTAATCTTTGTTGAAAAAAAATTGAAGTACAACACACTGATATGCTCAAATTTGAAGCCATGTTTCATTGGCTAAACATGTTGTTTACAAACTAGCTTATTTTTCAGAAAGCTGTCACAGTAAGCAAAATCCAAAAATAGCTTTCAAAACAGTTTATGAATATCAGAACACCTTTCTGCTTACTGGTGATAATGACAGTTGTAGAACTGAGTTGTTTGATTAGAGTATCACAATACAATGTAAAATACAAAATCCAGGTAAATTTTTACCATGCTGCTGCTAGCTGTACACATGTTTCCACAATGAGAGCTCTGGAAAAAGCTTCTACTGCTTAAGAGACACTGTCTATGAAAAATGAATCCTATAACTTTGGAATAAGTGACCTAAGTTCACCTTTTTCATGTTCAAACAAAAGATCAAATAAAAATTAACATAAAAAAGAAAATGGCGAATTTTGATAACACAAAATTTAAAATATTTTTCATGAAGAAAAAAATGAAGCTAAAATAACATGAATAAATAATTCCCACTTCCCCTCTGTAATTGGACATAGATTTTTGAATTGTGAATTTTCACAAGAGAATATTCAACAACCCCTTAGAAATCTATTCAACTTTCAATTACATTGTTATGTAATCCTTAATAAAAATAAGATATCAATCAATAACTAGCAATTTGTAGGCCTGGGCAAGTGTCAGATGAGGCAGAACAAGCAGCAGAGGAGAGAGAATACATTGAGACACCAGTACATTTCTATTCCACTCATGAACATGGAAACATCCCCTAGCATGACATACAGCCAGAAGTATGACATATTGGTGTAGGGCAGGGGAAGTATATTTTGAATGGAATCATTATTACTCCTAAAAACCTCTTGTTCTATCAGTTAATTGATAAGCATTCATTAAACACCTACTGTTTTCTAGGCACTGCACTAAGCACTGGAGATAGAAAGAAAGGCAAAAAGAAAGTCTCTATCCTCAAAGTGCTCACAATCTTATGTAGGAAATAATATGTGAACATTTTTTTTAAACAATCAGGGTTAAGTAACTTGCTCAAAGTTACACGGCCAGTTATTTCTGGGTGTGATGCTAAATATCTGAGCCCAGATTTGATCCCCAGGTCATCCCAACACTGCAGCCGGTGCTCTTACTCGCTGAGCCACCTGGCCTACCCTAAGCAACTGGGGTTAAGTAACTTGCTCAAGGTTACACAGCCAGGTGTTTCTGGGTGGGTGCTGAGTGTCTGAGCCCGGGATTCGATCTCCAGGTCTTCTCAACACTGGAGCCGGTGCTCTTACTCGCTGTGCTATCTGGCCACCCCATATGTGAACAAATTTGTACAAACAAGGAAAGGCATTAGAATTAGGAAAAAAATTGAAGAAGAAGAATTTTTATAAAAGGTGAGATCATATTTATTTATTTTAGCTGAGACCTCAAGGAAGCCAAGGAAGTCAGGAGGAAGAGATGAGGAGGAAGAGCATTGCAAAGTTGGGGGACAGCCACAGAAAATTCATGGATCCAAGAGTTACATTGCCTTTACTGGCAAATGACAAAGAGGTTAGTATCACTGGATTAAAGAATATATGTCAGGTATAAAGTTTAAGAAGACTAAAAGCTATATGTGTAGGGATGAGGACTTAGATTAGAAAAATCCTTGGAAGTTAAACAGAGAATTTTATCTTAGATCCTAGAAGTTATAGGGAAGCATCGCAGCTGAGACAAAGCTTCAGTGTTCCTATTTTAATTAAGGCACCAAGGGAAAAAATATTATCATTTAAACATTTACAATAATTTAAGACAGTTCTCCTCAACAATAGTCTTGATAACAAAGTAATGTTTTCATCCTAAATGAATCTTATCATTTAAATGTTCTTTTAAAGATAAAACTATTATATAAAAAATTATTTAAAATAGTCATCCCATGCCATAAGACTACAGTGGTAAAAATTCACAGTAAAAGTTTGATATCATTTCTAATGGGAGAAATTTAAAAAGAAGAGTAAGTTGGAGTATTGAAGTCATAGTAACTTTAAACATATCCAAATAACTTATTCAGGAAAAACGTTAGATACTTTATTGTGGATGGTACAGCATTAGCAGTAGTTCGTATTACATAGACTGTCCAAGAACAGATGATTATGTATTATTTGCTTTTAGTGGTATTATGCTATAGAGGATAGAGAGCTAGCATCCATATTAGGAAGAAGTCTTATCCTTGACATATATTGGCTATTTAACTTTAGACAATGCATTTAACCTATCAATATCCCCCAGGCAACTCCTGAAGACTACATAATAAGTGGCTAAATATTTTTTCTGATACATAGTGATAGTGAGAGATTTCTCTTCATGAATTCTCCATGCCAGTAATATAACAAATTTGGGGAAATGTTCCTATTCTTCATTGCCAAACACACTAACACAAAAATTGTAAGATTCCATTTTTTTATTTGTTTTAGTACTGAATTCTCTCACTTGCTTCTCTTCCTCCTGATCAATTGAAAAAGTAATAAAAACTTCTAAACCCATTACAAACATGCATACTTGTGCAAAATAAATTTCCATATTATCCAAAGAAGGAAGGAAGGAAGGAAGGAAGGAAGGAAGGAAGGAAGGAAGGAAGGAAGGAAGGAA
>NW_027187295.1:2736694-2750186 GCF_028583685.1 Petaurus breviceps papuanus | reverse complement strand
GAAGGAAGGAAGGAAGGAAGGAAGGAAGGAAGGAAGGAAGGAAGGAATGAAGGAAGGAAGGAACGAAGGGAGGAAGGAAGGAAGGAAGGAAGGAAGGAAATGAAGGAAGAAAAAAAGGAAGGGAAAGAGAGGGAAGGAAGAAAGAAGGGAAACCTAGAGTAAGAAAAAAAGAAAATATTCTTGAAATTTTATTTTGTGTCCGTCAGCAATGTATCTAGAGGTAGACAGCATTTGTCATGAGATTATATTTACTAAAGAGTATGTTCAGTACCTATATAAGGAAAACAAAAATCTATGTACCTGAAGATTCAGTAACTAGATTTGAAACACTGTGTGATATTGTTAGTAAAAGGATAATCAGACAAATTTGACTAAACTGAACCACCAATAAATGTCTTTAACTTGCAAAGTAGCACAGAGAGTAGAATATGCATCATTCTTGACTCTCATGATTTAATGTTTTTCATTTCAAAACTACTTTTAAAAACTTAGGGCTTAAGTGATGGAGAAAAGAGAGGGACTCACCTGAGCTCTCCCAAATTTCCCTCAAGATGCCATAATAATGCCTCAAAAAGAATTCTGTAGTGGCAGAACTAGCAAAAGAATGTGATGAAACAAGTTTCCCACCCAAAAAATTCAAAAGGAATGGTCTATCTCCTCACTGGGATGAGACTACACCCAATCTCTCAAAGGCAGCATACTAACATAGGTCCACAAACTACACAGGCCAAAACAACATAGCTTATATTCCTCAGCAAGCCAGCTACAGACCTTGCATGTGACTGAACAAGAACAACAGCTTACAGATCTCACAGCCCATAGACAATAAAGGGGCTAGACAACTGATCAGAAAGAGATTACATGGACCCTTTGCATTCCATATGCATGGTTCCAGGTCACAGTCCTAAGGCAAGAAATAGCATTAATAGGATCAGAGACCCTGAGCAGTTCCAGGGCAGAAAAGAATGCTTGTGGTTACTCACAGATCAGAGCACAGACCAATAAATAGTAAACATATCTCTCCTTATATCGTACTACCTTGAAAAAAATGAAAACTTAGACTCACAATACTAGCTCCAAAAACAGGAGCATGAAAAAAAACCTGAAGTTTGCGACAGTGCTCACTCCATTCCTAGAGCAGAGCTCAACTTAACATAAAGCTAAAAGTCAAGATATAGACTAGAAAAATGATAAAACAAAAAAAAAATAACCTGGCCATAGAAAGTTACTATGTTGACAGTAAAGATCAAAAGACAATATCAAAAGAAGAAAGCAATTTCAAAATAACTACATCCAAACCTATGAAAGAAAAAATGTAAATTGATCTCAGGTACAAAAATTCCTGAAAAGAACTCCAAAAGAATTTTTAAATTCAAATGTTAGAGTTAAAATGGGGAAAAGAAATAAGAGTAGTGAAAGAAAGTCATAAAGAAAATCAACAAGTTGGTAAGGTAGGTTAAAAAAGTCTTCTTTGCCCTAATGCCCTAGGTGGAGCCAAGATGGCAGAGTAAAAGCAAAAACTTGCTTGAGCTCACACCCCAACCACTTTAAATATGTGTAAAAATGGCACTAAAAATTTTTGGAGCTACAGAATCCACAAAATGTCAGAGTGAAACAAGTCTCCCACTGAAGGCAGCCTGGCAGTCCAACAGGAAGTGTTTATTGTACCAGGCTGAGAGAGGAGCGCTGTCACACATGAGCCACACCAACACAGATGGGCAGCACAGACTGGCCAGAGCACACTAAAAGGAACTGAAAAACTGTAATCAATGGAGGTCTCCAGACTTCTCAACAAATAAATATTGAAGAGAAAGTAAAAAAGTCAATGGGGAAACTGTGATAGACTTTTGTGAGAGAAGAGTGTGGTCCTTCCCTGCCACAAGGGAAGCTGAGGTGGTGGTGGCTGCAGAGGCTATGGTGTTGGCTGCTTTTGGAGCTCCAGGTCAACAGATAGTGGGGGAAGCAAGCAACTGATCAGAGGGCAAATGAAGGAATATCTTTGCTGTCGCTGAGGCAGGATTCTCTTGCTTTGTCCTGCTTAAATCTCGGTCACAGTTTTAGGTGGTAGTCCTTGGGTGAGGAGGAGCGATGACAAGGTAGAGCTTTTTGAGGCTATAAAAAGGGTGTCCTCCTCACATTTCTGAGGCAGGCATCTAGAAAAAGCTTTTAAAAGAGCTGCAAAAAACCCAGAAATCTGGGACATAGCACTCAACTCTGGAAGCAGAGTTCTACCCTGGCAAAAAGCTCAAAAGTAAAGTAATAGACTGGCAAGATGAGAAAATAGACAAAGGGAAATCAGACTATAGAAACTTTTTTTTCTTTTTTTAAAATTTACTTTTATTTTACAACATACAGTTCCATAGTCCCTTGAGTTTCAAATTTTCTTCCCCTCTCTCTCCTCCCCCTCCCCCATCATGGAGGCATGTACTCAAATATAGGATCTATAAATATCTTCACATTTATCATTAGTCAGGTGTACAGAAGGATTATAACTGTGGGAATGATATCTAGGAAAGAGAAAACACTACAAAACAAGAAAAAGAAAGAGAGCAAATAGTTTATTTCACTCTGCATTCAGACTCCGCATCTCTTTTTCTGGATGTGGGTATCTCTTTGTCAGGAGTCTTTTCGAGTTGTCTTATAACCTTACATTGCTGATAGGGATCCATTCTATTGATGTTGGTCATCACACATACACTTTGTCTGTGATTGTGTAGAGATTTCTCCCGGTTCTTCTCTTCTCATTCAGTATAAGTTTATATAAGTTTACTGTGTGTATATGTATATATAATAAGCATATTGTGTATATATACATATATATATGAGGTTATTGTGAAGTCCATCTCCTCCTCATTTCTTATAGCACAGTTGTATTCCATTACATTCATATACCACAACTTGTTCAGCCATTCCCCAATTGATGGGCATCCCTTTGATTTCCAATTCTTTGCCACCACAAAAAGAGCTGCCATGAATATTTTTGTACATAGAGGTCCTCCTCCCACTTCTCTGATCTCTTTGGGATATAGCCCTAGAAGTGGTATTGCTGGGTCAAAGGGTATGCACTTATTTATAGTCTTTTATTTCTTCCTCAAACCAAAATTGACAAGAATAGATCTCATGCAATGCTCCTCTCCCTCCCCTCTTTCCCTCTATTATGATTCATTTTGCGTCTCTTCTCCATAGAGTCCTATACTTAACTGGTTGTGTTACTCCCTCCTTGCACCACAATCAATGAGGGAAATGCTCATATGATGCTCATCTCCCTCCCGTCTTTCCCTCTACTATATAGTTTTTATGTCTCTTTGTGTGGCATAATTTACCCTTTTCTGATTCATTCTTTCCTCTTCTTCCATTGCAGTCCCTTTGTAGCCCTTAATAAGTTTTTTTTAATTGTCATTTTTTAAATTTATACCCATACCCTCTACTTGTCTATAAACAGTTTACTCTTATTAAATAACAGTGTGTGTGTGTGTGTGTGTGTGTTTCCTTATTTACCTTTCTAGGTCTCTCTTGCATCTCATAATTGGAGGTTGAATTTTCCATTGAGCTCTGGCTTTTTCATCAGGAAAGTCTGGAAATCCATTATATCATTGAGTGAACATCTCCTTGCCTGGAAGAATATGCTCAGTTTCACTGGATAGGTGATCCTTGGTTGTAACACAAGCTCTTTTGCCTTGTGACAAATCATATTCCAGTTCCTCTAATCTTTTAGTGTAGAAGCTGCCAGATCCTGTGCAATCCTCACTGTGGTTCGACAATATTTGAACTGTTTCCTTCTGGCTGTTTGTAGTATTTTATCCTTTACTTGACAGTTCTGCAGTTTGGCCACAACATTTCATAGACTTTTCAATTTGGGATCTCTTTCAGGATGTGACAGGTAGATTCACTTGATTTCTATTTTACCATGGTTATAGTATCTCAGGGCAGTTCTCCTTGATGAGCTCTTGGATAATATTGTCCAGGCTCATTTTTTCATCATGATTTTCTGGTAGGCCTAAGATTCTCAGATTATCTCTCCTGGTATTATTTTCCAGGTCAGTTATTTTTCCATTGAGATATTTTACATCTTTTTTTCTAATTTTTCATTCTTGATGTTTTGTTTCACTGATTCTTGGTTCCTCATAGTGTTATTCACTTCAATTTGGTTAATTCAAGTTTTTAGCAAATTATTTTCCTCAGTTAGTTTTTGAAGATGCTTTTCCATATCACATATTTTTCTTTTTAAGGACCTGTTTTCTTCATTGCAATGTATTTCTAATTATGCAATTTTGTTTTTAAAATAATTATTTATTTTATCTTCTATCTCTCTAATTTGGTTTTCAAAGTTCTTTTTGAGCTCATCTAAGAATGCTTTCTGTGCTTGAGACCAGTTTCCTGTTGAGGCTTCAGCTGTGGGTGTGGAGTCAACACTGTCTCCCTCTAAATTTGGTTCCTCCCTCTCACAATAGTGGGACTCCAGAATCTTTGTCTTTGCAGTGTGCTTTTTACACATTTTGAGTCAGGGACCTAGCCACACCCTTCCTCTAAGATTCCCAAGCCTTTACTGTTTAAAGTTTTGTTTGGGGCAATAATTACTGTATTTTTAGGGTCAGGGAGAGGTATTAGAGCAGCCAGGGGTTCACTCTGTCCATCCTGGTCCCTGAAAGTCCAAATAGGAGATTTTTTAAATTTCCAGGCTGTGGGTTGGTAGTCCCATGAGTAGCTGCTGCCACTGCCAGGGGCTCTGCATTTGACTCTTACCCAGCTCTCTTCAGTCGCTGCCCTGCAATGATAGGCCTGCCAATGGCCCTTGGGGTTGGTGGGTCAACTTGCCACCACGTTGATCAGACCTTGTCCGCGCTTCTGCGCACCCTGGCTTCAGGGACTCAGCACCAATCCCCATCATCTTTTGGGCCTGTGTGCTGACCCCCATCATCTTCCGGGCCTCTGCCTATAGAAATATTTTAGGGGGACCAAAAGTATTGAATCATAGAACCAGAAGAAGAAAACAAAGTCAAAACTCTTGCATCAAAAGCCTCCAAAAATATGAACTGGTCTCATGCCATGGAGAAACTCAAGAAAGAAAAACTGGGAAGAAAAATGAGAGTGATGCAAGAAAATCATGAAAAACAAGTCAACAGCTTGCTAATGGAGACACAAACACAAAAAAAAATTGAAGAAAATAACATTTTAAAACATAAACTAACTCAAATGGTAAAAGTGGTCCAAAAAGCCAATGAGGAAAAAGAATGCCTTAAAAAGCCAAATTTTGGTGTGGCCAGGTAACACAGCGAGTAAGAGCACCAGCTCCAGTGTTGAGAAGACCTGGAGATCGAATCCTGAGCTCAAACACTTAGCACCCACCCAGAAACACCTGGCCATGTAACCTTGAGCAAGTTACTTAACCCCGATTGCTTAGGGGTGGCCAGGTGGCTCAGTGAGTAAGAGCACCGGCTCCAGTGTCGGGATGACCTGGATCAAATGTGGGCTCAGATACTCAGCACCACACCCAGAAATAATATCTGGCTGTGTAATCTTGAGCAAGTTACTTAACCCCAATTGCTTTAAAAAATAAATAAATAAAAAGCCAAATTTGCCAGATAGAAAAGAAATTTAAAAAACTCACTGGAGAGAAAAATTCCTTCAAAATTAGACTGTAGCAAATTAAAGCTAATGCCGTTATGAGAAATCAAGATACTATAGAAAAGATCTAAACAAATGAAAAAACAGAAGGCAATGCAAAATATCTCACTGGGAAAACCACTGACCTGGAAAATATGTCCAAAATAGATAATTTAAAAATTATTGGACTACCTGAAAGTCATGATCAAAAAAAGAGCCTAGAAATCATCCTTCAAAACATTCTCAAGAAAAACTGCCCTGACATTCTAGAACCAGAAGGCAAAATTGAAATTTAAAGAATTCACTGATTGCCTCTGGAAAAAGAGCCCAAAAAGGATACTCCTAGGAATATCATGCCAAATTCCAGAGTGCTCAGATCAAGGAGAAAATATTACAAGTAGCCAGGAAGAAAAAAAGCTGAGTATTGTATGAATACAATTGGGATAACACAAAATCTAGCAGTTTCTCCACTAAGGGACAGAAGGGCCTGGAGGTCAAAGGAGCTAGGATTAAAACCAAGAATCACATACCCAGTAAAACTGAGTATAATGCTTCAGGGGAACATGTCGTCTTTCAATGAAATGGAGGACTTTCAAGTATTCTTGGTGAAAAAAACAGAGTTGAACAGAAAATATGACTTTCAAATACAAGAAGCAAGAGAAGCATGAGAAGGTAAACAGGAAAAAGAAATCATAAGGAACTTATTAATTTTGAACCATCTGAATATATATGTATGTATAGGAGTTAGTATGTATGTATAATACATATGTGAGTGTGTACATGTATACAGAGAGACAGAGGGAACAGGATCATTTGAATATTAAGGGGTGTTATTTAAAAATAAATTTAACTGGTTAAAGAGGAATATAATGAAAGAAGGAGAAAAGGGGAGTTAGAATAGGGTAAATTATCTCATATAAAAGAAGCAAGAGAAAACTTTTACAATGCAGGGTAAGGGCAGGAAGGTGAAAGGAAATGGTGAATTTGGCTTAAGGAGGAAGTAACATATATGCTAATTTGGGTATCATACCCTACAGAAAAGAAGGGAGGAAGGGAATAAGATGGGGGATGATAGAATGTAGGGCATATTGGGGGAGAGGGTAGTTAAAAGATTGCCCCTTTTTTTGCCTTTTGGAAGGCAATTGGGGTTAAGTAACTTGCCCAAGTTTACACGACTAGTTTTTTTTTTTCTTTTGTGTGTGTGTGTGTGTGTTAAGAGTCTGAGGCCAGAACTGAACTTGGGTCCTCCTGACTCTGGGCCGGTGCTTTACTCACTGCACCACCTAGCTGCCCCTAAAAGAATACACTTTTAAAACAGACAGGGTCAAAGTAGAAAATAGAATAAGTGGGAGGTGGCATAGGATGGAGGGAAATATAGTTAATCTTTCACATTATAACTACTAGGCAAACATCTTGCATAACTATGCATGTACAACCTATATTGAACATATATTATCTTCCCTGTGGCTGTGAGTGAGGAGGGAAGCAGTGAAAGAACCTGAAAATCAAAGTTTTAAAACCAAATGTTTAAATATATATATATATATATATATATATATATATATTTTTTTTTACAAGCAACTGCGAAATAAGGTATACAGGCATTGGGGTATAGAAATCATTCTTGCCATACTAGAATGTTAGAGGGGCAATGGGGGAGGATAATAGAGAGAGAAGATTGGGGAAGGGGTATTCAGTAGGCTTTCTATCTTGGAGTGGGGGATAGGGAAAAGATGGGGAGAAATTTTGTCACTCAAAATCTTGTGGTAATGAATGTTGAAAACTAAAAATAAATTCAGGAATGCCTACTTAGAAAAAATTAAATAGAAAAAGAAATTATCAATGAGAACTGCCCTGATATTCTAGAAGAAGAGGGTAAAACATAAATTGAAAGAATTTACCAATAACCTCTTGATAAAGATCCCAAAAAGAAAACTCCTAGGAACAATATAGCCAAATTCCAAAGTTGCCAGGTCAAGGATAAAATATTACCAACAGTCAGGAAGAAACAATTTGAATACTGTGGAAACACAATCAGGATAACACAAGATATAGTAGCTTCTCCATTAAGGGACTGAGGGGATTGGAATATGATATTCTAGAAGTCAAAGTGGCTAAGATTAAACCCTAGAATCACCTGTCCAGCAAAGCTGAGTATAATGCTTCAGGGGAAAATATGATGATTCAATGAAATAGAGAATTTACAAGCAATTTTGATGAAACAAAACACAGGTGAGGGGAGCAGAGACAGGATGGCAGAATTGAAGCAGAAAATTCAGTGACCTCCCCCCACAAGCACCTCAAATAGCTATAAAATATGACTCTAAACAAATTTTAGAGCTACAGGACCCACAAAGTGGCAAAGAGAAACAAATCTACCACTGAAGGCAGCCTGGCAGGCTAAGAGAAAGGGTCCATCACACCAGGCTGAGAGCCACGCACCGTCCCACTTGAGCCATGTGATTTGGGCTCGAGGGAGGCAGCAGAGGCCAGTGCAGACTTCAGAAGAGTGAATCAAGAGTAGCTGTGGTGGTTTCCAGACTTTTCCACCCATAAATGCCAAAAAGAATGTAAAAGGTCACTGGGGAACTCTGTTGGAAAGGAAAGGCATGGTATGGCCCTTGGCCCTGGGGTAAGAGGTGCTGAAGGCACTGGCAGCTGCAGGTGCAGCATCTGCCATGTGGCTGCCTCAGGAGCTCCTGGCCTACAGATTGTAGGGGGACGAAGTGACCATTCAGAGCGTAATTGATTTTGCTGTAATCTGCCTGGAAATGGGTCGCTTTCTTGGAAGGTGGGCCTGGGGTGAGAAACACCAGTTTAAGAGTGAGGTATCTGTAGAGAGGTTGCCCTCCTCATAACTCTGAAAATAGCTCTGAAAACATTTGTGGAAACCCCAGGAATTTGGGACACATCGCTCTCCATTTTGGAAGCAGAGTTCTATTGTGGCAAAGAGCTCAAAAGTCAAGTAATTGACTGGCAAGATAAGCAAACAGAGGGAGCACAAACAGACCATAGAATCCTTTTTTGGGACAAAAAGGATCAAAGTACATAATTGGAGGAACACAACAAAGTCAGAACTCCTGCATCAAAACCTTCCAAGAAAAATATAAACTGGTGACAGGCCATGGAGGAGTTCAAAAAGGATACTGAAAATCTAGTAAGAGAAGTGAAGAAATAGGTGAGAAGAGAAATGACAATTATGCAAGAAAATCACGTAAAGAGAGTCAACAACCTGAATAAAGAAAAAAATACCTTAAAAATAGACTAATTCAAATGGCAAAAGAGGCCCAAAATGAAAATGAGGAGAAGAATGCCTTAAAAAGCCAAATATTCCAGACAAAAAAGGAATTTCAAAAACTCAAGTGAATAATTCCTTCAAAATTACATTGAAGGAAATGGAAACTAATGACTTTATGAAAAATCAAGATACTTTAAACAAATCCAAACAAATAAAAAAAAAGTAGGCAATGGGAAATATCTCATTGGAAAAACCACTCTCCTGGAAAATAGATCCAGGAGATATAATTTAAAAATGATTGGGCTACCTGAAAGGCATGATCAAAAAAGAACTTAGAAATCATCATTCAAGAAATTCTCAAGGAAAATCACCCTGATATTTTAGAAGCAGAGGGCAAAATAAAAATTGAAAGAATTCACTTCTTGAAAAAGATCCCAAAAATAAAACTCCTAGGAATATTATAGCCAAATTCCAGAGTTCGGAGGTCAAGAAGAAAATATTACAAGCAGCCAGGAAGAAACAATTTGAGTATTGTGGAAACACAAGCAGGATAACACAAGATCTAGCAGCTTTTACATTATGGTATCAAAGGGCTTGGAATATGATATTCTGGAGGTCAATGGACCTAGGACTGAAATCAAGAATCACCTACCCAGCAAAACTGAGCATAATGTTTCAGGGAAAAATATGGTCATTCAATGAAATAGAGGATTTTTGAGCATTCTTTTTTATTATTGTTATTTTTACTTTTGATCATTCTTGATAAAAAAAACAGTTGAATAGAAAATTTGACTTTCAAATACAAGAAGCAAGAGAAGCATGAGAAAGTAAACAGGGAAAAGAAATCATAAGGAACTTATTAAAATAGAACTATTTACATTCCTACATTGTAAAATGATCATTGTAACTCATGAGAATTTTCTCAGAAAGAGGATAGTTGATGGGTTTATACACACACACATATGTTTATATAGGAGGGTATATGTGCATAGAAATACATAGGGCACAGGATTCGTTGAACAGGTAGAGATAATATCAAAAAAATAAAATTAAGAGGTGAGAGAGGATTATAATGAGAGAAGGAGAAAGAATACAGTAAATTACCTCATATAAAAGAGGCAAGAGAAAACTGTTACGATGGAGGCAAAATAGAGGGAGGCAAAAGGGAATGGGTCAACCTTACTGTCATTGAATTTGGCTTTAAAAGGAAATAACTTACACACTCAATTGGGTATCTTTCCTTACAGAAAAGTAGGGCAGAAGGGAATAAGAGGGGAGAAGGAAGACCACATTGGGGGTTGGGGGGGGAGGTTAGTTAGAAGTACACACTGTTGACAAGGGATAGGCTCAAAGTAGAAAATAGAATAAATGGGGGCATGATAGTATGGAGGGAAATATAGTCATTCTTTAACAATATATCTACTATGGTAATGTTTTGCTTAACTACACATGTATAACCTATATTGAATTGATTTTCCTCTTGGTAGGTGTGGGTGACAAGGTAAGAAAGGAAAGAATCTAGAAATCAAAGTTTTAAAATCAAATGTTAAATTTTTTTTTTAAATTAAAAATCAGAGCTGGAAAGAAAATTTGACTTTCACATACATGAAGCAAGAGAAGCATGAGAAGGTAAACAGGAAAGAGAAATCATAAGGAACTTATTAGAATTGAACTATTTACATTCCTACATGGAAAAAGGATAATTGTAACTCATGAGACATTTCTCAATATGAAGACTGCTTGAATGGAATATATATGTATGTACATACACATATATGTAATTATGTGAGGGTGTATATGTGTATTTATATATACATATATAAATATGAGTGTGTGTATATGTGTGCTCATGTATTCATAGAGAGAGGGCACAGGATGAGTAGAGTATGATGGGATATCTAAAAATAAAATTAAGAGGTGAGAGAGTAATATATTTGGAGAAAGAGAAAGGGAAAGATATAATAGTGTAAATTATCTCATATGAAAAAGGCAAGAGAAAACTGTTGCAGTTGAGAGGAAGAGCAGGAAGGTGAAAGGGAATGGGTCACACTTACTTTCATTGGATTTGGCTTAAGGAGGGAATAACATACACACTCAATTGGGTATCTTGCCCTAAAGGAAAGTAGGGTGGAAGGAGATAAGAGGGGGGATTATAGAAGGGAGGATAGATTGGGGGAGAGGGTAATTAGAAGCAAACACTTTTGAAAAGGGATAGGTTCAAAGTAGAAAACAGAATTAGTAGGGGGTGGGATAGTATGGGAGGAAATATAGTTAGTCTTTCATAATATAATTATCATGGGAATGTTTTATGTAACTTCACATGTACAACCTATATTGAATTGTTTGTCTTCCCAGTGTGGGTGGGTGAGGAGAGAAGAAGGGAAAGATTCTAGTGATCAAAGTTTTAAAAAAGAAGATTAAAAAATGCTTTTTACATGCAAATGGGACATAAGATATACAGGCACTGGGGTACAGAAATCCATCTTGACCTACTAGAAAGTTAGGGGCAGGATAGGGGAGGATATAAGAGAGAATAGATTGGGGGAAGTGGTATTCAGTATGATTTCTGTTTTGGGGTGGAAGATAGAGTAAAGATGGGAGAAAATTTGTAACTCAAAGTCTTGTGGAAATGAATGTTGATAACGATAAATAAATATAGGAATTGAAAAAAAAACCTTGATTTAAAAAAAATAAAGTAATTAGAAAGAGGATAAGGGGGTGGGGTCATGGGAGAGGTTTGAGTCAGAACGACCTGAGTTCAAATCTGGCCTCAGACACTTAACACTTAATAGCTGTGTCAACTTTGGCAAATCATTTAACCCCAATTGCCTTGCCTTCCCCCCTCCAAAACACAAAAAATAGAAAAGTAGATCAAAGGACCTGTGCAAACAGGTCATCCTGGGTCTGCTAGGATGCTTGCTAATACACTGGGTCAAAGAGAAAATATCGCAAGTAGACAAGACCTAAACAATTCAAACATCATAAAGCCATAGTCAAAATGAAACAATATTTAGAAGCTTCTACATTAAAGTATCAAAGATGTTTAAATATGATATTCCAGAAAGCAAGGGAGCTATGATTACAACCAAAATTCACCTATCTAGGATAATAGAGTAAGTATAATCCTTCAGAGAAAGAGATTTTCAATGAAATTGAGGACTTTTAAGAATTTTTGATGAAAAGAACCAAATCGGTTAGAAATTGTGACTTTAAAATATGACTCAAGTGAAACAATAAAAAAAAAAAAACAGGAAAGAGAAATCTTAAGGGATTCAATAAGTTTAAAATGTCTACCTTCCTACATGGAAACATGATGTTTATAAATTCTAATATCTTTCTCATTGTTAGGCCAGTTAGGGGTATACATAGACAGAGAGCATGGATTTTAGTTGACTATGATGAGATGATACCGACCCACCGAAATGAAATTAAGTGTGTGTGGGGGAAAGGGGGGGCAGAGATGCTATAGGAAAACAGGGAAGGGCAAGGTTCAATGAGGCAAATTGTCTCATATAAAGAGGTGTGAAGGAGCTTTTATAGTAGAGAAGGAATGAGGAAGGTGGCAGAAAATGCGGGAACCTTACTCTCCTTGGAATTGGCTAAAAGAGGAAATAATACACACACCTACCTGGACAAAGAAATATATCTCACCCTCCAGAAAAGTGAAAAAGGAAAGGTGAGGAGGACAAAAGAAGGGAAAGGCTTATAGAAATGAGGGGAGATAGGTGTAAGATAACATCAAAACAAAACAACAATTTACTTCTGAAATGAAATAGGGATAAAAGAGAGAGTGAGAGAAGAAGTAGTAGGAGTAGGAAGTAGAATGGAGAATGGAGAGAAAAACACAATAGGCAAGCAGAAATGTGAATGTGAATGATATGAACCCATCCATAAAATGGAAAAATATAGCAGAGTTCATTAAAACCAGAATCCTACAATGTGTTTTATTTTGTTGTGTTTTATTGTTTGTTTTTTTTTTACAAGAAAAATACTAGAATAGAGAGACAGACACACTAAATGCAAGGACCTGGAACAGAATCAATTATGCTTCAGATGAAATATGTGTGTGTGTGTGTGTGTGTGTACACACACACATATATTAAAAGCAGAGGTAGCAATCACGATTTCAGAGAAAGCAACAGCATTTGACTGAATGAAAGAGATAAGCAGGAAAACTACATGTTGCCAAAAGGTTCTATATATATAATAAAGTAATATTGAAACTAAACATATATGCACCCACTGGTATAACATACAAATTCCTAAAGGAAGAAAAAAGAAGTTAAGATGATTAAAATTTTGGAAACGGTAGAGATGACAGACTGTTAGAGAAAACTAAATGGGAAAAAAAGGAGTTTATTTTTTCTGAGTGGTACATAGCACCCCCCAAAATATGACCATTTATCATGGAATAAAAACCTCACAAACAAATGCACAAAAGCAGAAAACACGAATGTATCTTTTTTCAGATAAGAATGCAAAAAATGCATTCAATAAATGGCTATTAAAAATTAATTGGGGGACAGCTAGTTGGAACAGTGAGCAAAGCACTGGCCCCAGAGTGGGGAGGACCTTAGTTTGATTCTGGCCTCAGACACTTAATACACACACACACACACACACACACACACACACACACACACACACACA
>NW_027187295.1:2646420-2736684 GCF_028583685.1 Petaurus breviceps papuanus | reverse complement strand
ACACACACACACACACACACACACACACACACACACACACACACACACCACACACACGCAAAAACTAGCTGTGTAACCTTGGGCAAGTTACTTAACCCCAATTTCCCTCCAAAAGGCAAAAAAATAAAAAAATAATTAATTGGAAGCCAAATAATCTAATTCTAGATTATAGGTGGTCTAAATAACAAGTCACATAAACAATTAATAATTTAAATTAAAAAGAACGACAACAATGAGACAAAATAACAAAATTTATGGGATGCAGCCAAAACAGTACTTAAGGAAAGAATCATATCTCAAGCAGATCAATGAATTAGACATGGAACTAGGGAAAAAACCCTAGAAAGGAGCAAATTAAAAATCTCAATTAAACACCAATTTGGAAATCCTGCATATTACATGAGATTAAAACAAAAATTGAAAGTAAGAAAATCATTGAACTAATAAATAAACCTATGAGCTTGTTTTAATGGTAAAACAAACAATAAAATAAACAATTGTCTAATTTGATTTCTTTAATAAGAAAACCAAATTACCAGTATCAAAAATGAAAAAGTAAATTCACTAAGAATAAAGAGGAAATTACGGCAAAAAAAATTAGGTGCAATTTTCCCTAATTATATGCCAAAACATCTGAAAAAATCTAAAATGGATGAAACATTTACAAGAATATATACTGCTCAGATTAACAGAAGATGAAAAAAAAAACTTAAATAACAGCATCTTAGAAAAAGACATTGAACAAACCATTAATGATATTCCTGAAAATAATCCCTAGCATAAGAACTCACAAGGAAATTCCATCAAGCATTAATATATATATATATATATATGTACATATATATTTATATATATATGCATATATAATACTGTATAAACTATTTGAAAAAACAGACAAATAAACAATCCTACCTTACAACAACAAAATAAAATAATGCTGATACCAAAACCATGAAAAGCAAAAACAGAAAAAAAAGTATAGTCCAATTTCCATAATGAATACTGAATACAAAAATAATTAATAAAATACTAGCAAGGAGATCCCTAGAATATATCACAGAGATAATAACATATGAGTAGGTGGGATTTATTCCAGGAAGGCAAGTCCCTTTCCAAATTAGGAAAACTACTGGCAAAACTGACTATATCATTAACAAAACCAACAAAATTATGTGAACGTTTCAATAGATGCTGAAAAAATACAGCACCTATTTCTACTAAAAACAATTAGAAGGCATAGGAATAAATGGTATTTTCCTTCAAATGTTAAGTAGGATCGATCTAAAACCATCACCAATGGGAATATTATCTGTAATGGGAATAATCCAGAAACCTTCCCTGTAAGATTAGGCGTGAAGCAAGGATGTCCATTGTGACCATTGTTTTTCAATATTGTACTAGAAATGCTATCTATAGCAATGGGAAAATAAGAAATTGAAGAAATTAGTATAGTCAATAAGGAAATAAAAATTCCCACTCTTAAGACAACACAATAGTTTACTTGGAGAATCCTAGAGATTGAACTAAAAGAATTAATTAACAAGTTTACCAAAGTTGCATGATTTAAAATGAACACACTTGAATCATCATCATTTCTATCTATATACTACCAACAAACTCCAGGAGCAAGAGATAGAAAGAGAAATTCCATTTTTAAATAACTATTGTTGTTCCATTGTTTCAGTCATGCCCAACTCTTCATGACCCAATTTGGCATTTTCTTGGTCAAGACAAAGGGATGATTTGCCATTTCCTTCTCTAGATCATTTTACAGATGAAGAAACTGAGGCAAACAGAATTAAGTGACTTGCTCAGGATAACATCTAGTAAATGACTAAGGCTGAATTTGCACTCAGGAGTCTTCCTAACTCCATGACCAGCACTCTATCCACTACAACACGTAGATTACACCTTAATATACTGGTAGGTAATATAAAATTCTTGGAAGTCTACCTGCCAATTCAAACCTAGGATCTTTATGAAGAAACACTTTTCACACAAATAAATTGAGATCTATTCTAAATGACTGGAAAAATAGTAATTGCTCACGGAGAAGTTGAAGCAATATAATAAAACTTACAATTCTTCCTTAATTATTCTGTTAATATTCAGCCCCATAGTTATCAAACAACAAAAATATTTTATAGACTAGAAAAAAACAAAAATAATATAAATTGGAAGAATAAAAGCTCAAGTATCTCAAGAGAATCCAGGTTTAGGGAATGTGAAAGAAGGTTACTTAACCAGATCAAGCTGTAATTTTGTCATTCAGTCATTTTCAGTAGGATCTGACTCTTTGTGATTACATTTGTGGTTTTCTTGAAAAATATAATGGAGTGATTTGCCATTGCTTTTTCCAGCTCATTTTACAGATGAGGGACTGAAGCAAACTGGGATAAGTGACTTGCCCAGGGTCACACAGCTAGTAAATGTCTGAGGCTAGATTTTAATTTAGAGCATAAAACTAGGGAAAGAGTTTTTTTTTGTTTTTCTTTCTTTTTTGCAGCAAGTTTCTCTAATAAAGGCCTCCTTTCTTAAATATATAGAGAATCAAGTCAAGTTCATGAAAATACAAGTCATTCTCAAATTGATAAATGATCAATGGATATGAACAGAAAGTTTTCAGAAATCAAAAATGTTTGTCGTCATTTAAAAATGCTTTGTCACTACTGATTAAAGAAATGCAATTTAAAACAACTATGAGGTACCACCTGTCATCTATCAGTTTGTCTAATATGACATAAAATGAAAATACTAAATGTTGGAGGGGATGTGGAAAATTGGTACACTAATGCACTGTTGGTAAAGTTGTGAACTGATAAAGCCACTCTAAATAACAATTCAGAACTATGCCCAAAAGGCTATAAAATCCCTGTGACCTGGCATTAACCTTATTAGATCTGTATCCCCAAGAGGAAAAAAAAAAGTAAAAGTACCTGTATGTAAAAAAATATTTATAGCAGCTCTTTTTGTGTTAGCAAAGATTGGAAATTGAGGGGATGCTATTAATTGGGAATAGCAGAACAAGTTGAGATGTGTTATTGCAATAGAATACTATTGTGTTATTTAAAAAAAATACAAGCAGGATGCTTTCAAAAATCTTGGAAAACTTATATGAACTGATACGAAGTGAAGTAAGCAGAAACAAGAGAATACTGTACATAGCAAAAGAAATACTGTACAATAATGAGTTGCTAATGACTTAGTTATTCTCAGCAATATATAATCTAAGACAATTCCAAAGGACTGATGATAAAAAATTTTAACCACTTACAGAGAAGAACTGATGGAGACTGCATGCTGATCAAAGCATATTTTATTTTTACTTTTTCTTGTTTTTTTTTTTAATTTTTGGTTTATACTTTCTATCATAACATGATGAATATTGAAATATGTTTTTCATGACTGCACATGAATAGCCTATATCAAATTGCTTGCCTTCTTAATAAAATTGTAAGAGTAGGAAGTGAGGGAGAAAATTTGAAACTCAAAATTTTTTAAAAATAAGTAAAAAAATACATGTAACTGTAAGACAATTTTTTTAAATAGGACTTTACTGGAACTTATTTAAACATAGTTAATATGTAATTAAATATTTTAAGTTTTGGACTCATCTAAATACATCAAGGAAAACCTTAAATATTCATTCTATAAGCAGTTATATTAATTTCTGATATTATGTACATTTTCAAAGCCTTTATTTATGTAAAATCTATTTTAAATATATGTCAAAATTTAGTTAAAATGTAAGTTGATGGCTTCTAGGGAAAAAAGGGGAAATAATAGATGTTAGAGAAAGTGTGAGAAAATTAGAACCATAATGCATTGTTAGTGGAGTTGTGAACTCATCAAAGTGCTCTGGAGGGCAGTTTGGAACAATGCTGAAAGGGCTATAAAACTGTGTATACCCTTTGATCTAGCAACACCACTGCTAGGCCTGTATCCCAAAGGAATCATTCAAAATTCAAAAAATATTATAGCAGCTCTTTTATAATGATGAAGAACTGGATATTGAGAGGATGCCCATTAAATGGGGAATGGATGAACAAGCTGTGGTATATGAATGTAATTGAATACTATTACTCTATAAGAAATGATAAGCAGGCATATTTCAGACATACCTGGAAAAATTACATGATCATTTAAACCTATGTTTTATGTTTATTTTAAACCTGATAGCTGTTCTTTTAGTATCAAATCAGTGTCATCTATCTAATATTATTGGTAAACGTAAGTAATACTAGGTTTGTTTGTTTTTTCCTAATAATCAATAAAATGAATCTTTTTTGTAATGACTATGCTTTTGTATACTCTCCAAACTGTGATCAGGCACTTCTGCAGTTTGTTCATATAGTTACTGACTTGAATATAAAACTCAAATACACAAATCAATAAAAGAAAAATCAATGAATCAATAACCATGCCAAAACTTATACTTCACCTAATGGTGCTTCAAATTTTTCACATTTGGCATAATTTAAAAAATAAAAAATAATAAACTGAATAATTGTCCCTTTCAATTAATTCTAAGAGAGGTAAATGAAAAGCAAGGAGTTCAGTATTTTTGAGATAAGGAGTGAATTGTTCCTAATTGATCAAAAGGTGCTATTTAAACAAAATACACTGCAATAGAACATAATTAATCATTAGACATTTTTTGTTGCCAAATCCTTGCTGTAATAAAATTAAGCTTTCCATGACTGTGCTAATTTACCCACATCATTATCTTAGGCTAACACACTGTTCCCCCTTTAACACAGCTTTAATTTTGTCCATTAGTTGTAGAGAAATAGAATACATTTGAATAATTTTTCCAATAGCTGTTCTTAACCAAATTCTTGGTTGTGCTCAGCATAAACCAACCTTTTGAAACATCCATTTCAGATTCTGATCATTCAAGTTGTTGTTCGAGAAATATTTATTAAATATGGATTGTATGTAGAGTCCAGAAAGCCACCTCAGAGATACAGTGCCTTGCACACACTAAACTTTCTTATTCGCTATGAGAATAGCTAATGTTATCATTTCCCAAAAAAATAAATAAATAAATAATGTCTATAATATTGTCAGTAAAATTCAAGTTTAACTTTTTACCTTCTTTTAAACTGGCATCTAAATGTTAATTCATATGAGAATCAGATATCTGAACCTTTAAGAAATGATTCCATAAAAAGTAAGTAAACGTATATTCCTCAGATGTAATGACTAATGTTTTGTGTGTGGTATACATATATATGCACATGAATATGTGTACATATATATGTGTGTGTATACATATAGATATATACATATGCACTTATGATTTTAAAAATTCAATTTTATCAGAACTATTACTTAACATATAAGCTCTTTTGGTCACTAATGATCTCACTCAAAACATGGATCCTATAATGAAGAACACTTAGATGTATGTGAACACACACATACATATGCTTACATATGTGTACACATGCATTCTGTATGTTAATTTGCATGATTTTTATGTGAGCATGCATGCTCATATACAAGAGTGCAAGGAATAATCTAGGGACATGTCCAATTGATAATTCTACCCAAGTTGCCATGAATCCATTAATGACTATACTTTGGATGTGGTCATGGAAGCAGCTCTTAGTTCAGCCAATTATGCTATCATCTAAGCTATAACATGCATGCATGTATACCTATGTGTACATATATGTATATGCATACATAGGGGTATATACGTATGTAAATCATATGTGCACATATATTTCTTCACACTCAAAAATAGGAACAGTTCTAGTATATATTATTAAAAGCATGATTCCTAGTAGCTGAAATATCAGTAAATATGAGTTAGCATGTTTTCCTCAAAAATAGGTTTTAGAAAATTAACTTCATTTCTGTTTTTGACAGCATTACTAGATCAGTGGAATGTCATAAACAAAATATTGTTGGATTTTGACCAAGTATTTAATAAATCTCCTTATTCTATCCTTAGTAAATATATTTCTATAATTGATAGGGAAATATTGACTAAATGATAATATAGTTAAGTGTACAAAGAACTGTTTCATTAACTGGACCCAAAGTATCTTTAGTAGATCCATAACAATTTGGACAGTATTCTTGATTGGAGGGGACCACAGATCTTTCCTTGGCTTTGTATTGTTCAACATGTTTGTCAGTTAACTTGATAAAGGCAAAAATTACTTCTATATACTATTTGCATATGATTAAACTTTGGGATGAATAGTTAACCCCTTAGATTACCAAGGTAACCCAGTTGTTGTTTTTCAATCATTGTCAGTCATGTTTGACTCTTTGTGAGCTCATTTGGGGTTTTCTTGGAAAAGATACTGGAGTGGTTTCCCACTTCCTTCTCCAACTCATTTTACAGATGAAGAAACTCAGGCAAACTGGGTTAACTGACTTGCCCAGAGTCACAGAGCTAGTAAGTGTCTGATGTGAAATTTGAACTATGGCCTACCTGACTCCTTCCAACCTACTATCCAGGACTCTAAAAAGCCTTACTCTTGCTTTCACTCCTCCTCCATTCTTCTTGTATCATGACTGAATTTTAACCAAAAGGTTATAATATCCTTATTAAATATGAGGTAGATATCCAAGCAAAATAACCTTTATTCCCAGAGACACGATGCCTTTTAGTAAATGGTTCAATGACTTGCCTCCATTTATGTCAAAGGCTCCAAGTAAAAGGTTTCTTATATACATTTTGAGGAGTAGAGAACAAAGAACAGAACAGGGTAGAGACATCATGGTATTAAGGGCAACATAACTGGTTACAGATTGAGGCACAGGAACCAAAATGATTGGTTAAAATTTTGGTAATGGGGTATAGCAATAACCCCAATGCTTCTTCTCTCATTAAACTAAAAATTACTCATTATTTGAGTCCAGCAGGAAGACAGCAACCTGGACTTTTGAACAACAAAGTAGACATCCTTGAAGAACACCTAAGTTCAGAGAACAAGATCCAATGATTAGTTACAGAACAAAAGCATTGTAGTGACAAATTCATTTACTTATAAATATGAACAATAAGAAAATAATACAGGATTAATCTTAATCTCAATCAGCTCATTATATCTAATTTTGCTCCTGTCCCCTCATTCTTTCAACCTCCCCACTGATCTATACTAAATAAAGATTTGTAAACCACCTAAAGAGCTGTGCCAATCTAAGGTCCAATGTTGAAACAAGTCTTAAATCAAAGACATATTTATCAAAGTAAATTGACCAGAATTTGGGAGGTGATTGTCTCAGGAAATAATGAGTTCCCCCACACTAAATGATTTTGATCAAAAGTTCAACAGCTAAATGAACCCTTGTGAGCAATGCTGTGTAAATAACTCTTGTTCAAGAACAGGCTGACATAAACAACATATGAGCTACCTCTCATGGTTTTCTAATATTGTCATATCATGATCTTATGACTCCTGTGCCTTTTCTTTCTCCAGCTCATTTTACTGATGAACTAAGGCAAACAGAGTAAGGGACCTTCCAAGAGCACAAAGCCAGTAAGTGTCTTAGACCAGATTTGAACTTAGGAAGATAAGTCTTCCTGACTTCAGGCCCCACACTCTATCTACTATACAACCTAGCTGCCCTAGGTAGCTTGGTACTCAAAAATGAATGCATTTTATTCATCTGCTCATATATTGCTATATCCTACATTAAGTAATACCAAGAAAAAATAATACAAAAAAACTAGCATAGGGGTTATAAAGTTATTTTTCAATTTTAAAGAGAACATTCTATGTCTCAGTGAGCATTAAATACTTTCTATTAAGCACAGTTTTTAAAGAGTATGGACAAAATCAAGATCATGATATGACAGCATCAGAAAACCATGAGAGGTAGCTCACAGATTATCTCGGGACTTCCAACTAGGCCAGTCCACTGGATAATGCAGTGCCCAATGGAGTCTTAGTGACACACAGAAAGCAAGGTAGATTAGAACCACCTGTGGCACCTGCTACTGTTGAGTACTCTGGCACATCTTGTATTTCCTGCAATTTTTTCCTTTATCTTTTTTTTGTAGGTGGAAAGGCAAGGCAATTGGGGCTAAGTAACTTGCCCAAAGTCATGCAACTAGTAAGTGTGTCAAGTGTCTGAGGCCGGATTTGAACTCAGGTCCTCCTTACTCCAGAGTCTGTGCTTTCTATTCACTATACCACCTGACTGCCCCCTTTTCCTTTATGTTTGGTATTTTGGTGGGCATGTGATATCTTGTATGTAGAGACTCTTTCTCATCATGGAAATGGGAAAATACCCGTACCATCTCATTATGTTTTATTTTTATTCATGTCCTCTCATAAATAAAGCAGTCTATGTGTTGTGTTCATATTCTTCATTTGGATTTCTTGTTATTATTCATAAGTCAATGGAATACACAGGTTATACATTACTTATGACTGACATTTCATTTCCTAGTCAGGTATTCCTTTGGTAAAGCCCTTAAGCTGCGCTCACTGTCTAGTATTTGTTGGTAATATGCTACAGCATCTTTATGCTCATGATTTTTCAGTTAATTGCCCTTTGGGTGACGTAAATTTAATACTTTGGGATTCCATACTTCATAGCAATATAGCATTACTACAAGAAAATTATTGTTAAAATGATGACCCTTCTTTCAGAGAAAAACTTGAGGTCACTTAAAGACACATAATTTCTCAACACTATCCATTTTCATTTTCTTATTTAATTTATATCCCTATTCATTGTCCAACTGCAGTGCCTATCTGAGATATATACAATGATAGACACAATTATGGACTATACATGAAATTGCATAGAATCATCTGGACAAGAGACATTCTCTATTCCCTTGGTTTTCATTGAATGCAGAGTTAGGCAAAAATATTTTTGAGTGATTATAAATCCTGTTTATATCGAATCCCGGGCTCAGACACTCAGCACCACACCCAGAAATAACTGGCTGTGTAACCTTGAGCAAGTTACTTAACCCCAATTGCTTATTAAAAAAAAATCCTGTTTAGAAGATTTTGCAGTGTCTCAAGGTTTGATACAATTAAGGTACCAACTATATGTGACTTTATGTGACTCTGGAGCCTCTTGTTACTCAAAGTATTAAATGTGTACTTGTGTATGAGAAGTAAAGGACCATAGTTATGCAAATATGGTTAAAAACTTCAGTTTGTCAAAAGACAAAATAGAAAGCATAAATAGTAAAAGAAAACATTTAATTTGTAAAGGGTAGCAAAATAAATTGCAGAGAAACATCTAGGAATTTTGAGTTACCACTTGCCCCAAACATGAAGGTGTCATAGTTCTCACTGATTTTCAGAGCAATGGAGAAGAGAACAATCTCAAGAAAACTCATGCTCCAATGTGAGAAAGCATTTTATTGCTTGTTAGAATACGGTTGTCAACCATCTCCCAACAATTTGTTATGTATCCTGTTTCACAGATCCTCCTCCCACACTTCCACAATTTCCTAGACATAGTGTCATAGCCTTCTCATCAATGCCATTCCACTATTCCTCTGTAGGTGCTTCACTGTGCCTTTGTTGAGCTCTCTGCTATTGTGATCTTCCATCAATACTGCCATTTATTACCTTTCTACTGAGCCACTGTTAACATCTGTTTATGGGCCAGTCAAAATATTTTTAGCTCTTTTCCAAGAAAGGCTTCCCTACACCAAAATCACTCAAATACTGCTAAGCCAGCCAGTCTGCTTTCTTTCTTTTTTTCTTAAATCCTTTTTTATATTCTTTCTTTCTTCCTTTCTTTCTTTCTCTTTCTTTATTCCTCTCTCTCTCCCTCCCTCCCTGCCTCCATGTTACACCTCACAAAAAAGCTCCCAGTCCCCTGTTTTAGTTGAGTGAGAATGAGTAAATGTCTTTTGCCATGTACTCTTAGATTGCTGAAAGTACATCAATCTATTATTTGTGCTGACTTTTTTTTCTGGGGCTAAAGACAAACACATGCAGCACTTTTCATTGAACCTTTCAACTCCTACAGTGTCCCCCAGGAACTAACAATTTGGGCTATGAGGGGCTTTAGAGTTTAAATAAGCCACTCAAAGACATAGTAACTATAAAAATGGAAAAGCAGAGATGGTGATATTTGTTCTGCATTCCTGAGGACAAATCAAGAAGCCCCTGTTCCATTATATATAAGGTTTTCAGCTTCCATTTGGACTCTGTGCTGGCCAGCTCCCATGATCTGGTAAAAGTTTGTGCATTGCTGGATATTTTTAATCATAGTGCTATGAAACAAACTTATCTCTGTTGTTGATTCTATATAGAAACTGTATTTGGCTTTAACTTGTTTGGCTGATACACTGATATGGGAAAAAATTAGGTAGTCCTTTTCTTCTACCAAATCATATGTTTTTTTCAAGAATTAACCAAAAATGAGCACAGTAGGATGTTATATTTATTCACCAAATCTCTAAGTAAAGATGTGTCTATAAAGGTGTGGTCTTCTATGGGTTTTGAATTATAAAAGCATTCCTGCTCCATACTTAAAGCTTCATCAAGTGTCCACAAGGGGTCAACTTGGTGGCACAATGAATCTATTCACTGGACCTGAAGTCAGGAGGACCTGCATTCAAATCAAGCTTAAGACACTTGACAAGCTTACTAGCTGTGTGACCTTGGGCAAGTCACTGAACCCCAACTGCTTTGTCCTGCCCTCTGCCAAGGAATAAAAATCCACTGCACATGTGCACATTAGTTTTATAAAAACTGAGAAGAGTTATGAAAGGAGGCATACAAGTTAGTAGAAGTGGCTGTTTTTTGATTGTCCATCATATCCATTATTTTCTATAAGAAATTGACATCCTCCCATCTTCTAATACCTTTCAAATACATTCTTTCAATGTTCTAAAAATTACATAGCTTACAGTACAGACTTTCTCCTTTTCTTTATCACCATTAATCATATAAATATGCTACATTGGACTAAATAAACTATAAGAAATGCAATTATAATAATGATTTACATACTTTTGTATGTGTGTGTTTGATACTAACAATAATGTTTTATTTTTAATAAGAATGTATATGTAGAGCCTACATCAGATTGCACACCATCTTGGGGAGGGACAAGAGTAGGAGGTGTGGAAAATTTAAAATTTATGGAAGTAAATGATGAAAAATAAAAATAGATAAATTTATGAAAAATACAATGTTGTGAGGTAGATTCTATTAGCATCACCATTCTATAAATATAGAAACTAAGGCTGAAAAAAAGGTTAAATGACACCCAGCATCACACACCTAGTAAATGTCTAAAGCAGGAACAGAACTCAGATCATTCTAATTCCAAATCTGTTACTCCATGGAGTACACCACTCTGAATTTGGTCTCTGCCCTCAAGGAACTTGAGAAATATCTGTCTTACATAAATTTATTATTTTCAGATTTGTCCCTAAAATGTTTTGGCATCACATTCTCCCACCAAAATATCTTTCCTCCAAGCAATAATGATGGAGAAGAGACTCTTGATTATTCCTGTCCCAAATACATGAGGCCATAGTCATGATAGTACTCAGATAAATTAGTTCTCTTTTCTTTTTTTGGGGAGGAGGGAGGCGAGGCAATCAGGGTTAAATGACTTGCCCAAGGTCACACAGCTGGTAAGTGTCAAGTGTCTGAAGCCAGAGTTGAGCTCAAATCCTCCTAACTCCAGGACTGGTGCTCTATTTACTGCACCACCTTGCTGCCCCAGATAAATTAGTTCTTTAATGATCTTGGTTCATAGAAAGGTAGAATCCAAAGTTATTAGGCCCCTGACATCTTTAAGTGCTTTAAATTTCAGTTATTAGTTGTATAATAATTTATAATTTTTTTCAATAGACAACTATTGTTGAGAATGGTGTGGTACAGTAAAGGGGGAACCAGGCTCAAAGTCAGATAATAAAACAAAACATTGGCATTATGAAGGCTAAGCTTAAACTATAATATGGGTGGACAAAATTAAATTGTGTGGCATGACTTCCTTAAAAATTCAATAAACCAAGTGATATAGAGAAAAAAAACTCTATTTCAAGAAGTCCAATAAAAAATTTTTGTATTACCTTAAAGTGTTCAGACTCAAACTGAGGTTTGAATTTATGAAAGAAAAAAAAGAAGGATTTAAAAAGTAATACAGTGATTCCATACCTTTATATCAAATTCATCACAAATAATAAAGCAATTACAAAGACTCAATTAAAATCATAGCCTCAGACCTAATTATGAAAGTGCTTCTAGAGCAATAGATTTAAGTAGTCATGTTTTCCTTCTATAAAACTAGCTCTAGGTATGGCTAAGTGGCATAGTGAATAGAGTACAAGCCCTGGAGTCAGGAGGACCTGGGTTCAGATGGAGCCTCAGACACTTCACACACACACACACACACACACACACACACACACACACACATTGCCATGTGATCTTGGGCAAGTCACTTAACCCCAACACTGCCCTCCAAAAAGCAAAAAACATCAAAAAATAATTAAATGAAATAAAAATAAAAATACCTCTGGCAAAACATGCATACTTAGAAAGAAAAGCTCAAAGACAGAAGTTTACATTACAACAGAAAGACAATGACATATATAAGAATGAGGCGGGGAGAAGGAGGGAAAAGAGCCAAAGTACAGGGAATAACCAGGGCAAACTCACTGAGATTGAGCAGTGTGTATAAGGAACAGGTATCAGTCAAATTTGACTGAATTCCAGAGGTTAAAAGGGGGGAGTAATCTATAAAACACCTGGAGAAAATTGTCTGAAGCAAGTTTGGGAAGGGCTTTCAAAGCTAAACAACAGAGTTTCTATTTGAATCTTGATGCTACATAGGATCACTGCAGTTTGTTGAGCAGGGGGGTGACATTCTCAGCTTTGTATCTATTAAAAATTACTTGGGTGGATCCATGATGGAAGAGTAAAAGTAGGTACTGGAGGTCTCCTCCAACCCCTTTCAAATACCTGTGAAATGACTCCAAATAAAAATTACTTTTCCAGCAGTACAGAGGATGGATTAAAGTAGAAAGAAACATGAAATGAAGGACCAATTAGGAAATTATTACAATAATATAGATGAGAGGCAATGAGGGACTGAACTAAGGCAATGGCTGTGAAGATAAAGGAGGGCAGATGGAAAAGATACAGAGGCATAACAAACACAAATTGACCACTGACTACATATGTGGAATAAGGAAGGTGAGAAGAAAATTTTGACAAGGTTATAAATTTGGGATCTGAGTTTTGTGAATTTTAAGTGATTTTGTTTGTTTAAGGAAAAAGTCTGATCTTTGTAAAATGTTGATTCCATTTTTCCCAAAAGAATTCTCCAACAAATTTTGATGGTGATGATGATAACAATGAATTCTTTAACATAAATTATCAGGAGGAGATGTACAGTAGAAGAACAGTTTGCAACAAAGATTCTGGTTATTTCTATTTTTTTAATTACTTTATTCCACTGATACTCTACTGTATTCCTGAAAAAGATCCCCAAAAGAAAACTCCTAGGAATATTATATGCAGGTTCCAGAATTCCCAGATTAAGCAGAGAATATTACAAGCAGCCAGGACAAAACTATTTGAATATTGTGGAAACACAATCAGGATAACACAGCATCTGGCAGCTTCTACACTGAAGGATCAAAGGGCTTGGAATATGATATTCCGGAGGTCAAAGGAGCTGGAATTAAAACCAAGAGTCACCTACCCAGCAAAACTGAGTATCATGTTTCAGGGGAAAATATGGTCATTCAGTGGAATGGAGGCCTTTCAAGCATTCTTGCTGAAAAAAAAAAGTGTTGAGTAGAAAATTTGACATTCAGATACAAGAAGCAAGAGAAGCATGAGAAGGTAAACAGGGAAAAGGAATCGTAAGGAACTTATCAAAGTTGAACTTTTAACGTTCCTACATGGAAAAACAAAAATGAAACTTTTCTCAGTAGTTGAAGGGAATATATGAATATATATGTGAATGTGTCTGTATATGTTTACAGGTATACATAGATGGAGGGCATAGGACCAATTTAACAGGAAGGGATGATACTTAAAAGGTGAAATTAAGAGGTGAGATAGGAATATAATGAGAGGAGATGGGGAGAGACAGAATAGGGGTAAACAATCTCATATAGAAGAGGCAAGGGAAAATGACTACAAAAGAGGGGAAGAATAGGAAGGCAAAAGGGAATGGGTCAACCTTATTCCCATTGAATTTGGCTTGAGGAGGGAATAAAATACACACTAAATAGGGTATCTCACCCTCCAGGAGAGTAGGGGAGAAGGGGATGAGAAGGGGGATGATGGAAGGGAAAGCAGGCTGTGGGGAGAGGGAAGTTGGAAGCACCCACTTTTGAAAAGGGATGGGATCAAAGTAGAGAATAGAACAAGTGGGATGTGGGATAGGAGGGAGGGAAATATAGGTAGTCTTTTACAATATATCTACTATGTTATTATTTTGCATTAGCCACACATGTACAACCTGTACTGAACTGCTTATCTTCCCAGTTGGGGTGGGTGACAAGGGAGAAAGGGAATGAATCTGGAATTCAGAGTTTTAAAATCAAATATTCAAATATATATATATATATATATATAATTATTTATTATTGTTATTAATACTATTTTACATGTAATTGGGAAATAAGGTGTACAGGCACTGGGGCATAGAGATACACTGGAAAAGTCGAAAGGGGTATGGGAGAAAATATGGGAGAGAGCAGACTGGAGGAGGGGATATCCTGTGGGACTGCTATTTTGGGGTGGTGGGTAGGGGAAAAACAGAGAAAATTTGTAACTCAAAATCTGGCAGAAATGAATGATGTAAATCAGAAGTTAATAAAACATTTGAAACAATATATATATATATATATAATAAAAAATTTTTTAAAAAGAATCTCTTTCTCTGCATTCTAAAAGTTTTGACATGAGGTCTGATCATCCTAAATCTCAATAAGAATATGGTTTTAAATCTATTCTGTTATCCACCTCAATTTAAAGGGAGAGTTCATCCCATTCACATTAAGAGTTATTTTTAGTATCTGTTTCTTTCTCTCCAGCCTGTTCCCTCCCCTATTTATGCTTTTATTTCTCCTTTCTCCCTTTACCTCCTTAAGTTTTCCTTTTGTCAATCTCCTCGATCAATACTCTCTATCAACCACCCTCCCTTTTCCTACTCTTTCCCTTTACTGCTTCTTCCTTTTCTTCCAAGCCACCTGATTTTCTTTTCACCTTTCCCCTCCTACTTCCTGTAGGGCATGTTAGATTTCTGTACTTAACAAAGTATTTTATTCCCTCCTTGAACCAAATGTGATAAGAGTAAAACTCAAGCAATGCTTCTCTGCCTCCCTTCTTTCCCTCTACTATAATACATTTTTGCATCTCTTCACATTATATTCTTATACTTAACTATGTTATTCCCTCCCTGAACCAAAACCACTGAGAGTAAAGCTCTTACAATGTTCATCTCCCTCCCTTCTTTCCCTCTAATATAATATGATTTTATGCCTCTTCATGTGCCATAATTTACCCTTTTCTGCCTCCTCCTTTCCTCTTCTCCCATTAAAATCCCTTTGAACCACTTAATAAGATTTTTATCATCACATTAGTTCATTTATACCCACACATTCTGTCTACGCACACACACACACACACACATATATATATATATATATATATTTCTCAATAATTATATCATCCTCCCATACAGGGATGACATTTTGCTCTTCTTGAATAACAAGTTGTGTGTGTCTGTGTGTGTGTGTGCATCTGTATGTTTTCCCTGTTTACCTTTTTATTTCTGTCTTGAGTCTTGTATCTAGAGATCAAATTTTGCATTAAGCTCTGGCCTTTTCATGAAAAATATCTGGAAGTCCCTTATTTGATTGAATGACCATCTCCTTGCCTGAAAGGTTATGCCCAGTCTTGCTGGGTACTTGATCTTTGCTCGTAGTCCAAGCTCTTTTTGTCTTATGGAACATCATATTTCAAACCCTCCAATCTTTTAAAGCAGAAGATGCTAGGTCCTGACTATACTTCCATGATTTTTGAATTGTTTCTTTCAGGATCCTTGCAGTATTTTCTCCTTGACCTGATAATTCTGGAATTTAGCTACAATATTCCTTGGAGTTTTCAATTTGGGATCTCTTTCAGGAGATGTTCAGTGCCTTTTTTTGATAATTATTTTACCCTCTGGTTCTAGTATTTAAGAGCAATTTTCCTTGATGATTTTTTGGAAGATGTTGTCAAGTCTCTGTTTTTTTCATCATGGCTTTTCAGTACACCAATAATTCTTAGATTTTCTCTCCTGGATCTGTTTGCCAGGTCTGTTGTTTTTCCAATGAGATATTTTACATTTTCTTCTCTTTTTTCATTCTTTAGATTATTTTGACTGATTAGTTTTTAAAATAATTGGGGTTAAGTAACTTGACCAAGGTTATATGATGAGTTCTTTTTTGTTTGGGTGTTAAGTATCTGAGGCTGGAACCAATCCCAGGTCCTCCCGACTCCGAGGCTGGTGCTCTTACTCAGTGCGCCACTTAGCCGCCCCTTTTTGACTGATTTTTGGTGCCTCATAGATTCATTAGCTACAATGTGTCTTACTCTAATTTTTTTTTAGTAAACTGTTTTTTTATGGTTAGCTTTTTAATCTCTTTTTCCATTTGTTCAGTTTTTAATTTTAAGGAGATATTTTCTCCAGTTAGATTGAGAACCTCCTTTCTCATTTAACAATTTTTACTTTGTAAGGAGATGTTTTCTTCAGTGATTTTTTTTTCCATTTTGCCAATTATATTTTTAAAATAGTTCATCAATGGGGAGGCTAGGTGGTGCAGTGAATAGAGCAAAGGCCCTGGAGTCAGTAGGACCTAAGTTAAAATGTGGCCTCAGACACTTGACACAATTATTAGCCATGTGACTTTGGGCAAGTCACATTAACCCCAATTACACTTCAAAAAAGAAAAATTAAAAAAAAATATTGGTCAATTTATTTCCTACCTCTCCAATTTCACTTTTAAGATCCTTCTTCAGGGTGTGGAGCCAAGATGGCAGATTAAGAGCAGGAACTTAACTTGAGTTATTCCCCAGTTACTTCAAATACCTATAAAAAAAAGAATCTAAACAAATTTCATAATTACAGAACCTACAAAAGGACAGAGTGAAATATGACTCCAGTTGAGGGCAGCCTGCCATACTGACAGGAAGGGTCAATTACACCAGGCTGTGAGCAGAGCACAGTCACACATGGGCCACACCAGGCACAGACCAGCAGCACAGACTGGCCAGAGCATACCTCAGGAGGTTGAATAGCTGTGGTGGTTTCCAGAATTCTCAAACCAGAAATACCAAAAAGAAAGTAAAATGTCAGTGGGGGAACTCTGTTGGAACTGGGTGAGAGATGACTGTGGTCTGGTCCCTGCCTCCAGGGTGACAGAGGTGGTGGTGGTTGCAGCAGCTATGGTGGTGACTGCTTCCCTGAGCTCCAGGCCCACACATCACGGGGAGACTAAGAGCCTGATGACAGGGTAATTGCAGTAATCTCTCTGATGGCATTGAGGCAGGATTGTACTGCTTTTCCCTGCTTGGATCTGGGTCAGTCTTAGGTGGCAGTCCTGCAATAAAGAGCCCTGGTATGGCAGAGCTTGTTGAGGCTGTGGAGAATCAGTCCTCCTCAGAGTTTTAAGGTAGGTGCCAAGAAGACGCTCTGACAACAGCTGTGAAAAACCCCAGAAATTTGAGACACAGCGCTCTCCATTTTGGAAAGAGAGCTCTATGCTGGCAAAGAGCTCAAAAATTAAGTAATTGCCTGGAAAGATAAGCAAACAGAGGAAGAGAAATCAGACTAGAGAAACTTTTGGGGAGAGACAAAGAGGATCGAAACATAAAATGAGAAGAAGACAATAACGTCAAAACCTGTGCATCAAAAGCCTCCAAGGAAAATATGAACTAGTCACATGCCATGGAGAAGCTCAAGATGAATTTTGAAAATCAAATAAGATAGGTAGAGGAAAGATTGGGAAGAGAAATGAGAATGACACAAGAAAATAATGAAAAATTACTCACAGCTTGCTAAAGGAGACCCCCAAAAAATGAAGAAAATAACACCTTAAAAATAGACTAACTCAAATGGCAGAAGAAATCCAAAAGGCCTATGAGGAGAAGAATTCCTTAAAAAGCAGAATTGGTCAGATGGAAAAAAAAGTTCAAAAGCTCACTGGAGAAAATAATTCCTTCATAATTAGATTGCATCAAATGGAAGCTAATGACTTTATGAGAAATCAGCATATTGTAAAAGACATCCAAAAGAATGACAAAAAAAAAGAAGGTCATGTGAAATATCTCAATGGAAAAACCACTGACCTGGAAAATAGATGGAGGAGGGATAATTTTAAAATTATTGAACTATCTGAACACCATGATCAAAAAAGAATTTAGAGATCATATTTCAAGAAATCATCAAGGAAAATTTCCCTGATATTCTAGAACCAGGCAAAACAGAAATTGAAAAAATTCACTGTATTGCCTCTTGAAAAGGATCCCAAAAAGAAAACTCCTAAGAATATTATGGTCAGATTCCAGAGTTTCCAGGTCAAAGAGTGTAATAGTAATGGAATTTAACATTCCCCCCATACTGGCTTGGTTTTCAGGTTGTGTTAAAACCCAGAGCTTGTGAATCCCACTTGTGGGATGGACTTGTTGATGTGAATAGAGAGGGCTGAACTGGGAGGAGCTGGTGACTTGGGTTTAGAGAGGAGGCCCATGCAAAGAAAGGCAGAAGAACTTTTGGAAGCAGCATTGTGAAGGCAGAGAGAGAGAGAGAGAGGACTGCTGAGGGCCAGCTTGAGCTGCCCAGGACTTTTGCGAGCTGCCACTCCGAGCTGCCAAGGATTGAGAAGACGTGGCTGTGATGCCCGTATTTTGTCTGTCTGTTTTGATGTTGTTTTGCCAGATTTGTCCACTGGTGAAAGACAGTGTTGTTGTTGAAGTGATCCTGGAACCCCGCTGTTGGTTCAGAAGCCCTGAAGAAGGATTTTCCTGTTCTATGTTTACAGATATCCTGGAACAGGATATTTTTAGGGCTCCTGATACTATTCTGCAGGCAGAGAGTGAATTGATGAGGACATTGGCAATGTATATTGTGGCTTTGTTAAGCGCTTTGTCTCCCCCCCAGGATCAGAGATTGCTGACAACTTGCCTCAGATCAACATGAAAAAAAGACCTCTCTTTGGGTATTAAATGCTGTGATGATATCTTAATCTTTCTGTAGCTCAGGGGTAGATGGCCTTTGTGCTCTCTACTGCCCCTTTTTAGAAGGTGCTTGGCGTTAACTGATGATAATTGTAATTCAATAGTGATCCAGGGGTGGGAAACTTGACTTTTTGTTCTCTGTTACTGACCAAATGAATACACCTTGTTTATGATTGGAAACTAATCTTAATTTCCATTTGAGAAGAGAGACTTTGTGATTGACTAAATAAATGTACTTCCCAAGGGTGGAGTAGTACTTGGAAATTATTGAGTTACACTTGGTGAATACTGTATTTTGATTTTCCCTGTTCTGTGAATGTTTTGCCTTAATTTGGCACTGAATAAAATGGAGAGTTACTATGCTGGTATTCTGAACCTTGGAAGTTGCCTTTGCTTGGCATTACAAGGAGAAAATATTACAAGTAGTCAGGAAGAAACAATTGAGTTTTATGCAAACACAATCAGGATAACACAAGATCTAGCAGCTTCTACATTAAGGAATGGAAGGGCTTGGATTATGATATTCCAGAACTCTAAAGGGCTAGTATTAAAAGAAAGAATCAGCTACCCAGAAAAAACTGAGTATAATACTTCAGGGGGAAATATGGACATTCAATGAAATAGAGGAATTTCAAGCATTGTTGACAAAAAGACTAGAGCTGAGCAGAAAATCTGACTTTCAAATACAAGAATCAAGAGAAACATGAAAAGGTAAACAGGAAGGAGAAATCATAAGAAAACTTTAAATTTGAACTGTTAACATTCCTACATGGAAAAACAATATTTGTAACTCATGAGATTTTCTCAATATGTGGATATGTATACATACATATATGTATGTATAGGTGGATGTAGATATATATGTACATATCTAATATGTGTGTATACATGTATACATGGAGGACACATGTTGAGTTAAATATAAAATGATATCTAAAAAATAAAATAAAGTGGTGAAAGAGGAATATATTGGGAGAAGAAGAAAAGGAGAGATCGAATAGGGTAAATTATCTCACATAAAAGAGACAAGAGAAAACTATTACATTGGAGGGGTAGAGCAGGGAGGTGAAAGGCAATGAGTCAACCTTACTCTCATTAAAATTGGCTTAAGGAGAGCATATCATACACACTCAACTGGGTATCTTACCCTATAGCAAAGTAGGTGGGAAGGAGATAAGAAAGGGGGGAGGTAGAAGGGAGAGCAGACTTGGGGAGGGGGTAGTAAGAAGGAAACACTTTTGAAAATGGACAGGGTAAAAGGAGAAAAGAGAACAAATGGGGGCATGGAATAGGATGGAGGTAAATATAGTTATTCTTTGACAACATGACTATTATGGAAATGTTTTGTATAACTACACACGTATAACCTATATTGAATTGCTTATCTTCTCATTGGGGGTGGCAGAGGAGGGAAGAAGGGAAAGAATTTGGTACTTAAAGTTTTAAAAAAATTTCTTTTTACATGGAACAAGGAAAATGGACATAGAGGCAATGGGGTATAGAAATCCATCTTTCACTATAAGAAAGTAAAGGGAAAGGAGATAAGGGGGGATGGGTGGGATAGAAGAGAGGGTAGACTGGAGTAAGAGGTAATTAGTGTGCTTGCCATCTTGGGTGGGGGTTGGGGTAGGAGAGAGATGCGGAGAGAATTTGGAACTCAAAACCTCATGGAAATAAAAGTTGAAAACCAAAACTAAATAAATAAATTCTGGGGGGAAAAGAAAATTAACAAGTAAGCCTATAATTACCATAAAAGATGAAATATTTAAATTATAAGAAAAATGAATGAACCTGAAATGAAAACTTTAGAAATGAAAAATAACAATAAAATATTCTTTGACAAAACCAGTAAAGTTTATAAATGTTTAGCCATTAAGATTAAAAAAGAAAAGTCAACAAATCAAATAAAAATATAAAAATAAATAAAATTAAATGACAATAAAACTAGATGAAATACAGAAAATTATTAAAACCGACTGTACACATTTACATACTTACAAAATTGAGAACTCAAAAGAAATAAAGAACTTTCTTCAAAAATATAAAATACTTAAGCTCACAGAAGAACAAATAGATACCTTAAAGACACCTATCTCAAAAAAGGAGCTAGTATACCTAAAGAGGAAATGATATAGGGAGGGTTCGGAACTCCATGTCCTCATGGATTCTGGAAAATTATAGCAAACTTTAAAACTGCAAGTGGTACCTATAATACATGATTTATTCTTAAAAATGAAGGACAGCACTGTACCATATTTTTTATGAGAAAAATATAATCCTAATACCTAAAACAACAAAAGACAAAATACTGAAAGAAAACTCAATGTCAATATGATTAATAAATACTGATTCAAATATTTTTTAATTCTATCAAAAAGACAACAGTAATCTATTCGTTCAGTAAATCAACAATCCATCCAAGTCATTCATTATTATCAAATACAATTTATACCAAAGTATGTTTCAACATTAGAACAAATTACTGCAATTAATCATTAAAAAACAAAGTTTCTCAAACCACATGGCTATCCCAATAGATGAGGAAAGAGTCTTTGACAAAATCCAATGCTTATTCACACTAAAAACCTTCAAAGTTTAGGCATAGAAGGAAAATTTATAATATAATGGGTATATTACATACATATATGATTATATATATATAATTTCATAAAATGTATGTATCAAAAAAATAAGCAATGGTAGGGTAAACTAGAAATTTTCCAAATAAATTTGAGAATAAATCAAAGATTCCAACTCTCAAGATCATTATTTGATATAATTTTGGACATTTTAGTAAGGTCAAACTAAAAGATAAAAATTAAAGTCATATAAGATAGTAAAGAGTAGATAAAGGTATTAATATAATGGTATATAAATGTGTACATATCTAATATAACCAAAAAAAGAAACACATAAATTAAGATACCAGCTTTGGCAAATATGTAGACAATAAAATAAACCACGAAAAATCAACTGAATATCTGTATAACAAAATTTAAGAGTCAATAATATCAATATAAATCATAGTCCAAATAACTGAAAAATTCATAAATATCTTGAGATCAGCCTACATATACATATACATATGCACCTACATATATACATACATATACACACATATATAACAAATTAGTTGGGGTGTTATATATCTCAGGGCTTATGGTAAGGCAGTATGAATGTAATAAAAATGACAATAGTACCAAAGTTAATTTATACTTTCAATGCTATTGCAATCAAATTGTTAAAGAAATACTTTACAGAACTGAATAAAATAATTTTAAAAAATTCTTCTGGAAAAATATAAGATCCAGAATGTCAAGGGATATAACAACAACAAAAAAAGATGCAGAAAAAAAAACACTCCCAGACTACAAATTATATTATAAAACAGCAGACATCAAAAAACTGAAATCAAAAAACACATCCTGTATTAGTTAAAACATAGAGAGGCAGATTAATGGAACAAACTAGACCAGTGAGAATCAGAAACAATAAAAATCAATATTGTTCCATAAATTGGAAAACAAAAATTATTTTCGAAAAAAAAAAACAACTTTCTATTTGCTAAAAAAAGATAAAAAGGCTATAGTGTTTAATGATTAAACAAGAAATATATTAAAACACAATGATGATATGTGGTTTTCTAAGTCAATATGAAACCCACATGGGTCCTCCTATGTGTTTGACACCATGAACCTAGAACATCTAGGGAAATAATTAAAATATATAAAGAGGAATGAAGCATGGCAGTTTCAGAACTTATCCTATAGTATTGAGCAGTAGAAATCAAAACAATCTAGTACAGGTTTAAAAAAATAAAGAGAAAGAATAATCAAACAGACTAGGAAATGGAAAATTAGTAACAATGAATTTCAATCACTCCATATCTGGTAAAGTGTAAAACATAAATGACTCAGGAAAAACAACTTATTTGGTAAAAACTGCTGAGAAAACTGGAAGGTAGTCTGACAAACACTGGGTTCAGAATAACACCTTACACTATATTACCCAATATATTCTAAACTGATACTGATATTGATTAGAAAAAAAAAAACATGCTAAAAAATTCAAAAGAGAAGCAGATCGTATACTTCTCACAGATATAAAAAATGTATTTTAACTATTAAAGGGGTAGAGTGAATTACAAAAGATAAAATAGCTATATACTTCTCAGAAAAATAAATATGCTTAATATAAAAGAATGGAAAAAATATATAGAATTTCTCTGATGGTTTGTTATCCAGCATTTATAAACAATAATAGATATAAATAAAAAGTCAATACCCAATAGCTGTGTTATAAAAGAATTGCAAACTACTAACCAAAAGAATTGCAAACTACTAACCACTGTATGAAAGAATATTGTAAGCCACTAATAATAACAGAAATGCAAATAGATATCCTTCAATTTTGACCTCACACCATTCTAAGTGGAAAAGTTGAGGATAACCAATTTTGAAGGGATGGTAGTGAGATGGGCACACTAGTGCATTGCTGATAGAATTTTGAATGAATACAACCATTTTTTTAAATCAATTTAGAATTAAGGGGTGGGGGAAGGGACTGAAGAAAATAAAAAAAATAAGTTCCCTTTAACAGAGATTCCACTACTAGACATAACTCAACAAGCCCATTGACACGAAAAACCTTTCTCTTTTCATCAAAACATGTATAGAAAATAACTGGATACAAAGTAGATACCCATTGACTGGGGAATGGCTAATAAATTATGGCACATGAATGTAATGGAATTTTACTATGCTATCAGAAATGATGAATGTGATGAATAAAAAAAAATCATGGGAAAATCTACAGGAAATAATACAAAGTAAAATAAGCAGAGTTGAAGACAAAAATATACACTGACTACAGCAATGTCAAGGGGGGAAAAGAGACAAACAAATCCCCCATCCAAAAAAAAAGTGAATGTTTCAAAATTGCAAAGAACAAGCATGTCTTAAAAGAAGAGATATGGGAAGACACACATCCCTAAAACTTCCATAGAAATGAGAGTTTTACAAATGTAGATTGTATCTATTTTCAGACCTCTTATAATGTATTATTTCTGCTTTCTTTCTCTTGTCTTATTGTCTTTAAAATATTTGCTATATGAGACAGGTCTCTTGGAAAGGGGTAGGGATACTGGGTGAAATTATGATTATATAAAAAGAGACATCTTTTTCATTTAAAATAATATTAATAAGTAATTAAAGTTTAAAAGTCATCTAGAATCATTTCACACCCCTTTCTGTCACTTTTCCACAATTTACTGCACAAACAGAAGAGGGCACAAAGAATTTAGTGACATCTTATATGTTTTTTTGAGTGTGTTATCAAAAATTAAACATTATCTGAGAATCCAACTGGTGATAAGTCTCTTTTTTTTAGCTAGGATAAAACAGAAATAAAAATCTTTTTCTGTGACCATATGTGAAACCTCTCCATTATAGAAGAATTGGTGTACTCCATTGATTCAAATTTCAAGAATACAGACCAATGAAATTTTATGACTAAATTGGATACACTCGATAAAATATATATTTCTCTGATAATCACAGGATAATTTAAGAGTAAGTATATTCTTACTTTGTCTTTAGAAGGAATGACCACTAATTTAACGATGTAAGTACACATTTCAGAGATTTGTAGTCATGCCTTTTCTATTGCATGACTTGATTTAGTTTTGAAGGCAAAAACTACCCTAATCTGATTATTTTGAAAATAGATATAACTTATTTTGCTTGAATATTACATGAATTCCACATATTATGGGAAGTTTTACATATAAAAGGTGGAATCAAACTGCTGCATTAGATAAAATTATTTTATGACGATGTCTCAGTGAACTTTGAAAACTATATATTAATAGTTGTTCTTTAGTATTTACATTTTTATGCATAAAGTGTACAATACACTAATGTGAAAAAGAAGCTACAATGATTAAATCACATCATTGCAAGGAAATAACAGGGAGTAGACCTTCTGCTCAGAACAATTTTAACATGTCACACCTACACTTAATACACTGTTAGCTTCCAAGAATTAACAATAAACAACTTAGGTAAAAATCATATTATTTAAAGAAAAAAAAAGTTTGACATTGCAAATTATAAACGTATTCCATAATATATTTGCTAATGCAAAAAACATAAATTAGACATAACTGAAACAGCCAAATCACTATAAGCTTTTAACTCACTAGAATCAATTACTCCCATTTAATGTTTGACAAGGTACTGCAGATAATCTCATTCATGTCATCAGTATGACCCCTCATGGTATGAAAGGGTTTTTTTTCCCCTTTTATTTCAAAATCCATGGAAGAATTGGGTTAAGTAATGGCAACTCAAATTCTACTTTACGTTTACATGTCCTTCAGCTTTCAAGATCAAAAGGTATTGTTTTCTAAAGATATAGACATATACACATGTGTTCAATTTAATATGTGTATTTAAGTTTACATAGACTCCACACATGCATATAATTGTCACATGTGTGTCTTCCCAATATGGAGAAAATTTTTAGTTTTTTTTTTTTTCCAAGATCACAATGTCAAGAAAGTTAAATAGATAAAATTGGCAACTGTACTTAATTACCATAGGTAGCATAAATAATACTTAATCTTCATAGACCTCATCAGTCTATAGCACTCAATTCTTTGGGTTCGGGGTAGGGAGAACTGTGTTTCTTAAATATTTATGCAATACATTTCATTTTAATTACTGAGACGATGCAGTGGTAGTTAGCATCTACAATTTGAATACTTGAAAAAATTCAGAAGTTTGTCAATATGCTTGAATTACCAAGAGCTTTCTTCTTATCTTGCTTCCAATGTGACACAAGGGTTCTACAGGGAGTATCTTCTATTAGAACCAAATGATATACAGTAGAAGAAAAAGATCATGCAAGAAATGCAAATGTAGTTTCCGAACTTTGTGAGACAGAAGTGAAAATCAAAATGAATGATAAAAACAATAAAAGAATTCCCTACTACAAAAATTCTTCCACCTATATCAGGAATGCCCTATTGTTAACTTGGTCAAATTCTTTTGAGTACTCCTGAAATCAGATATAAAGAAGGTCAGGCCTAAAGAAAAACTTTGAATTATAAAAATATATGTATGTATACACATATATACATACATATAATAGGCATATTATATAGATAAATTTTTTCTTTGCCTAGCTCTCTTTATTGATGACACATTTTTACTCCAGATTATATGAAATGCAACTTAGTCCAATATAAAATTCCTGAATCACTGTTTATCTGATTACTGATTTATCTCGATAAAGGATATTGCGTACATATTAAAGCAAAAATGATTATGATAAGAGAAACAAATGCAGCAATTATTTTTTCATGAATTTGTAAAACTTTTCACAAATGGGTAGCAGATATAAGAATGTCAATTTTTGCAAAAAGTATATCGACTCTCAACTTATGGAAGGAAGTTGCTTCTCAGTCATTTTTCAGTCATGTCTGACTGTTCCCATTTGGAGTATACTTGTCAAAAATACTGGGGTGTGGGTTAGCCAGGTAGCACAGAGAGTAAGAGCACTGGCTCCAGTGTTGAGAAGACCTGGAAATCCAATCCTGGGCTCAGACATTTAGCACCCACCCAGAAACACCTGGCTGTGTAACCTTGAGCAAGTTACTTAACCCCAATTGCTTAGGGGCAGCCAGGTGGCTCAGCGAGTAAGAGCACCAGCTCCAGTGTCGGGATGGCCTGGATCAAATCTGGGCTCAGATACTCAGTACCACACCCAGAAATAACTGGCCATGTAACCTTGAGCAAGTTACTTAACCCCGATTACTTTAAAAAAAAAAAGATAATGGGGTGGTTTGTCATTAACTTCTCAAGAGCAGTTTTTTTTTAATTTTAATTTAGTTATTTACTTTTAGTTTACAACATTCAGTTCCATAATCCCTTGAGTTCCAAATTTTCTCTACCTCACTCTCTTCCCCCCACCCCCACCTATGGCGGCATGCAATCTGATATAGGTTCTACAAATACCTTCACATTAAACATTAGTCTAGTTGTAAAGAAGAAGTATAACCAATTAAGTGAACAACGAGAAAGAAGGAATGAAGCAAAACAAAACACAAAAAATAGGGAGCAAGTAGTTTGCTTAAATCTGTACTCAGACTTTATAGTTCTTTCTCTGGATGGATATCCCTTTTCATCATGAGTCTTTTGGAGTTGACTTATAACCTTGCATTGCTGAGAGGAGCCCAGTCTATCAAAGTTAGTCATCACATACAGGATGTATCAGTAATTCTGTACAAAGTTCTCCTGGTTCTGCTCTCCTCACTCACTATCAGTTTATATAAGTCCCTCCAGGTTATAATGAAGTCTGTCTGCTCCTCATTTCTTATAGCACAATTGCATTCCATTACATTCATAAACCACAACTTGTTTATCCATTTCCCAATTGATGGGCATCCACTTGATTCCCAATTCTTTACCACCACTAAAAGAGCTGCTATAAATATTTTTGTACATACAGGTCCTTTTCCCACTTGTATGATCTGTTTGGGATACATCCCTGGAAGTGGTATTGCAGGGTCAAAGGGTATGCACTTTTTTTATAGTCCTTTGGGCACAGTTCCAAATTGCTTTCCAGAAAGGTTGGATCAGTTCACAACTCAACCAACAATGCATTAGTGTTCCAGTTTTCCACATCTTCTACAGCATTTATCATTTTTATATTTTGTCATCTTAACCAATCTGACAGTTATGTGGTACCTCAGAGTTGCTTTGATTGGCATTTCTGTGATCAATACTGATCCAGAGCATTTCATATGCTTATAGATATCTTTAATTTCTCCCTCTAAAAACTCCCTATTCACATCCTTTGACCATTTATCAATTAGGGAAAGGCATGTATCCTTATGAATTTGACTCAGTTTTCTGTATGTTTTAGAAATGAGGCCTTTAGCAGAGATACTGGTTGTAAAAGTTCTCAATTTTCCACTTCCCTCCTAATCTTGGTTACACTGGCTTTATTTGTACAAAAACTTTTCAGTTTAGTGTAATCAAAGTTATCCATTTTGCACTTCATAATATTCTCTATCTTTTGTATGGTCATAAATTCTTCCCTTCTCCTTAAATCTGACAGGTAAACTATTCCTTGCTCTCCCAGTAACACGATTTATATCTAGAGTGTGTGTCCATATATCACATATGTCACACACATCTAGAGTGTGTCTATATTTTGGCATACAGTATGCCCAATTTGGTCTATGCCCAATTTCTGTCACACTGTTTCTGAGGTTTCCCAGAAGATTTTGTCAAATAGTGAGTTCTTATGCCAAAAGTTGGAGTCTGGGCTCATCACCCAGTAGATTATTAGTCATTGAATGCTGTGTCTTGTGTACTTAATCTATTCCACTATTCTTCTACTCTATTCCTCACTCAGAACCAATTAGTTTTGATGACTGTTGCTTTATAATACAGTTTAAAATCTGGTATGGGTAGGCCACCTGCTCTAGCATTTCTTTTCATTAATTCCCTTGATTTTCTGGAACTTTTATTCTCACAAATGAATTTTGCTACTATTTTTTCTACCTCTATAAAATTTTTTTTGGTATATGGAGTGTTATGGCACTAAATAGATAAAACCAGTTTAGATTAAAATGTCCATTTTTATTATATTAGTGCGATCTGTCCATGAGCAATTGATGTTTTTTCAGTTATTTAGATTAGACTTTACTTGTGTGAACAGTGTTCTATAATTGTGTTCATATAGTTCCTGGGTTTATTTTGGCATGTATACTCTCAAATATGTTATAATGTCTACAGTAACTTTAAATGAAATTGCTTTTTCTTTTCCTTTTTGAAAAGGGAAGGCAGGGCAATTGGGATTAAGTGACTTGCCCAAGGTCACACAGCTAGTAAGTGTTAAGTGTCTGAGGCCAGATTTGAACTCGGGTCTTCCTGACTCCAGGGCTGGTGCACTATTCACTGTGCAACTTAGCCGTTAAATGGAATTTTTCTTCCTATTTCTTTCTGTTGGACTTCATTAGAAATATATAGGAATGAAGAGGATTTATGTGGGTTTATTTTATATGCTTCAGCTTTGCCACATTTATTTCTTGTCTCAATAAGTTTTTTTTTAATTTATTTTCTAGGATTCTCTAAGTATGTTATCATATTATCTGCAAAGATTAATAGCTTAGTCTTTTTGCCTAATCTGATTGTTTTGATTTCTTTTTTTTCTCTTATTGCTACAGCTAACACTTCTCATACCAAATTGAATTGTTTAACCCCCAATCTTATTGGAAATACTTCTAGCTTATCCCCATTACATATAATACTTGCTGATAGTTTTAGATAGAAGCTACTTATTATTTTAAGGAAGACTCCATTTATTGCTATACTTCCAGGTGTTTTCAATAGGAATGGGTGTTGTATTTTGTCAAAAGCTTTTTCTGTAGCTATTGAGATAATTACATAGTTTCTATGGGTTTTGTTGTTGATATGATCGATTTCACTGACAGTTTTTCTAACATTGAACGAGCTTTGCATTCCTGAAGAAATCTTACATGATCAACATCTATTATCCTCATGATCATTTTGCTAATATATTTTTTAATTTGTTGCAACTATATGCATGAAGGAAATTGGTCTATAATTTCCTATGTCTATTTTGGCTCTTTCTGATTTAGGCGTTGGTACCATATTTGTGTCTTAAAAATATATTTGGTGGGACTTCTCCAATTTTCCCAAATAGCTTCCAAAGTATTGGAATCAATTGTTGTTGAAGTGGTTGATAGAATTTGCTTGTAAATCTGGCCCTGGAGATTTTTTCCTAGGGAGTTCATTGATGTCTTATTCAATTTATTTTTCTAAGATGGGTTTAACTATTTTGCTTCCCCTTCAGTTAATCTGGAAAACTTATATTTTTGTAAATATTCATCCATTTGACTAAGAATGTCAAATTTATGGACATACAATTGGGCAAATAATTTCTAATTATTGTTTTAATTTCCTCTTCATTTGGAGGTAAATTCACCCTTTTTGTTTTTTGATGCTGATAATTTCTTTTTCTTCTTTTTTTATCAATTAGACTGAAAGTCTATCAGTTTTATTGCTTTTTTGTCATAAAACTATAACTTAGTTTTATTTATTAATTCAATAGTTTTCTTAATTTCACTTTTATTAATCTTTCCATTAGTTTTCAGAATTTCAAATCCAGTATTTAACTGGGGATTTTCAATTTGTCCTTTTTCTAGCCTTTGCAGGTGCATGACAAATTCATTGATATCCTTTTTATCTATTTTACTACTGTAAGCATTCAGATGTACAAAATATTGCTTAAGAACTGCTTTCACTGCATCCCACAAGTTTAGTATGCTGTCATTATTGTCATTCTCTTGAATGAAGTGACTTATTGTTTCTAGGATTTCTTGTTTGACCCACTCATTCTTTAGTATTAAATTATTTAGTTTCCAATTAGTTTTTAATCTATTTTCCCATGGCCATATATTACATATAATTTTTTATTGAACATGATCTGAAAAGAAAGTTTTTAATATTTCAGATTTTCTTTTTTTTTTTTTTTGCTTTTATGGAGGGCAATTGTGGTTAAGTGACTTGCCCAAGGTCACATAGCTAGTATTCGTGTTAAATGTCTGAGCCCAAATTTGAAGTCAGGTCCTCCTGACTCCAGGGCCTTTGTGCCACCTAGCCACCCTGTTATTTCTGACTTTCTGCACTGAATTGTGAGGTTTTTTGCCCTAGTACATGGTCATTTTTGTGTTTGTGCCATGTATCTTAGAAATCAATTTTCTCCAGAGGTCTATCATATCTGCTTCTCTAAAATTCTATTCACCTCCTTAATTTCTTTTTTGTTTCTTGTTTATTTTGAGGTTAGATTCATCAAGTTCAAAGAAGGGGAGATTGAGGTTCACCACTAGTATATGTTTGCTATCTATTTCTTCCTCTAAATTCCTAAACTTCTCCTCTAGGTTCTCTGATTGGTTTATATACAGTTATTAATGATATTCCTTCATTTTCTTTTTTTATGATGGACTGTACTTTATTTTTTTATCATTTTTATAGTTTACATCATTCATTTCCACAAGATTTTAAGTTACAAATTATCTCCCCATATTTCCCCTTCCCACCACCCCAAAAAAAGTGATCCCACTGAATATCCCCTCCCCCAATCTGCTCTCTCCCATATCTTCCCCCATCTCCCCTCCCACTTTCCAGTAAGGTAAAGTGTATTTCTATGCCACAATGCCTGTATATCTTATTTCCAGGTCACATATAAAATAATAATGATGATAATAAAAATAATATTAATAATATATTTTTAAACATTTTATTTTAAAACTGTGAATTCCAGATTCTTTCCCTACATCCCTTGTCACCCAACCTTACTGGGAAAATAAACAATTCAATATAGGTTGTACATGTGTAGCTATGCAAAACATTTCCATAGTGGATATAATGTGACAAACTGACTATATTTCCCTCCATCCTATCCCACCTCCCACTAGTTCTATTCTCTACTTTGATCCTGTCCCTTTTCAAAAGTGTGTGCTTCTTACTTCCCTCCTCCCCCAGCCTAACCTCCCTTCCATTATCTCTCCTCTCATCACTTTTCCCCCTAATCTCCTATAGGGTGAGATACCCTATTTAGTGTGTATGTCATTCCCTCCCTAAGCCAAATTCAATGAGAATAAGGTTGACTCATTCCCTTTTACCTTCCTGTTCTTCCCCTCCCTTTTAACAGTTTTCCCTTCCCTCTTCTATGAGATAATTTACCCCATTCTGTCTCTCCCCATCTCCTCTCATTATATTCCTTTCTTATCTCTTAATTTCCCCTTTTAAGTATCATCTCTTCCTATTAAATTGGCCCTATGCCCTCTGTCTATGTATACCTGTAAACATATATACACACACTCACATATGTATTCATATGCCCATACACTGTCCTATATAGACATGCATATGCATATATATACACATTTCTATTCCCTTCAACTATTCTCATACTGAAAAAAAAGTTTCATAGGTTACAATTATAGTATTTCCATGTAGGAATGCAAGTATTTCAGGTTTGATAAGTTCCTTATGATTTCTTTTCCCTGTTTACCTTCTCATGTTTCTCTTGCTTCCTATATCTGAATATCAAATTTTCTATTCAGCTCTGAATTTTTTCATCAAGAATGCTTGAAAGTCCTCTATTCCATTGAATTACCATATTTTCCCCTGAAATATGATACTCAGTTTTGCTGAGTAGGTGATTCTGGGTTTTGATCCCAGCTCCTTTGGCCTCTGGAATATCATATTCCAAGCCCTTAGACATAGAAGCTGCTAGATACTGGGTTTTCCTTATTGTGTTTCCACAGTATTCAAATTGTTTCTTCCTGGCTGCTTGTAATATTTTTTCCTTCATATGGGAACTCTGGAACCTGGCTATAATATTCTTAGGAGATTTCTTTATGGGATTTTTTTCAGGAAGTGATTTGTTGATTCTTTCAACCTCTATTTTGCCCTCTGGTTCTAAATTATCAAGGCAATTTTCCTTGAGAATTACTTGAAGGATGATTTCTATGTTCTTTTTTTGATTGTGACTTTCAGGTAGTCCAATAATTTTAAAATGATCTCTCCTTGGATCTATTTTCCAAGTCAGTGGCTTTTTCCAATGACATATTTCACACTGCCTTCTATTTTATTTGTTTGGATCTTTTTAATGTCTAGATTTCTCATAAAGTCACTAGCTTACATTTGCTCCAAGCTAATTCTGAAGGAATTATTCTCTTCAGTGAGCTTTTGAGATTCTTTTTCCATCTGGCAAATTCGGCTTTTTAAGGCATTCTTCTCATTGTGTTTTTGAGCCTTTTTTTGCCATTTGGGTTGGTCTATTTTTAAGGTGTTGTTTTCTTCAGTGAGTTTGTTGACTCTCATTTCAAAATTTTCTTGCATCATTCTCATTTCTCTTCCCAATTTCTCCTCCACTACTCTTATTTGGTTTTCAAAATCCTTGTTAAGCTCTTCTATGGCCTATAAGTAGCTTATTCTGTTGTTGGAAGCTTTTGGTGCAGGAGCTCTGACTTCACTGTCTCCCTCCTGTTCCATGCCCTGATCGTTTTTGTCCCTAAAAAAGGAATCCAAAGTCGGACCACTGTGCTTTCCTTGCTTCCCTTGCTTGCTCATGTTGCCACTCAATTTCTTGACTTTTGAGCTTTTTGCTAGAGTAGAACTCTGCTGCCAGAGTGGGGGATCTTTTTCTCAATTGCTTGAGATTTCTCAGCTGCTGGAGCTATTAGTTGGCTGCCCTCTCTGAAGCCTCCAAAAACTCTGCCACACTGGTCACTAACCCCAGGACCTCCACCCCAGACAGAGATCCAGATCCAAGGAGGTTAAAGGAAGAGCAATTACCCCTCGGACTGGGTGGTTGATCCCCCTACAATCTTCAGGCCTGGGGCTCTAAAGCAGCCACGTGGCAGTGGTTGCAAGCCCACCCCCCTTTGACACTTCTCCCTCCAAGAGGAAAAGGCTGGAACACACTCCTGAACTCCCTCTTCCCACAAAGTCCACACTGCACCAACCTCTCACTTTGTCCTTACCATATGGGTTAATAATTCTGGAAACCACCACAGCTTCTGGTGATGTGAAGTCCCTCCAGCTAGTGGCTGGTTGTGGTATGCCTCAGCCTAAAACCTCAGGCTTGCATGGGGCTGGGCTCGGCTCCCAGAGTGCTTCACTGGCCCATTCATGCCAGCCTGCTGGCCTGACTTCAGCAGGAGGTTATCTTCTGTGTGTCATTTTGTGGGTTCTGTAACTCCAAAGTTTGTTTAGAGTCACTTTTTTACATGAATTGGAGTAGGTAGAAGAGGGAGCCCTGCAGAAGTCTTGTTTCTATTCCTGATAGTCCTTCATTTTCAATGGTGACTTTAAGAAGTACATAATTTCCTTCCTTATCTCTTTTAATAGATCCATTTTTGCTTTTGCTTTCTCTGAGATAAGGATTGCTAACCCTGTTGTAGTTGTTGTTGTTACTTAAATTGAAGCATAATATATTCTACTCCAGTCTTTTACCTTTACCCTGTGTATATTATCCTGTTTCAAATATTACAACAGCATAATGTTGGATTATGGTTTTTAATGCATTCTGTTATTCCCCTACATTTTATGGGAGAGTTCATCCCATTCAAATTCAGAGTTATGATTACTATCTGTGTCTTTCTCTCCATCCTATCCCCTCCCTTATTCACACTTTTATTTCTCTCTTCTTCCTTCCCCTCCTTAAGTGTTTTCCTTTTGACCACTGCCTCCCTCAATATTCCCTATCAACCTCCCTCCCTTTTCCTACCCTTTCCCCTTACAACTTATTCCCTCCCTTGTAAACCACCTCCATTTTTTTCACATTTCCCCTCCTACTGCCTATAGGGCATGTTAGATTTTTATACTTAACAAAGAATGTTATTGCCTTCTTGAACCAAATTCAATGAAAGTAAATCTAAAACAATGCTCCTCTCCCTTACTTCTTTCCCTCTACTATAATAAAATTTTGTTTCTCTTCAAGTCAGAATTCTATACTTAACTGATTATGCTATTTCCTTCTTGAACCAAAACCAATGAGAGTAAATCTCATGAAATGTTTATCTCCCTCCCTTCTTTCCTTCTTCTATAATATATTTTTATACCTCTTCATGTGGTATAATTTATTCTTTTCTGCCTGCTCCTTTACTCTTCTCTCATCACAGTCCTTTTGCACCACTTAATAAGGTTTTATATCATCACTTTAGTTAATTTATACCCACACTCTCTATCTATGTATATGCCTTTTAAATGCCACAATAATTATACTATTGACAGATATGAGCTTCCCATATTGGGATGTTAACAGTTCTCTCTTCTTGAATAACAATTTATGCGTGTGTGTGTGTGTGTGTGTGTGTGTGTGTGTGTGTTTTCCCTGTTTACCTTTCTTTGGCTCTCCTAAGTCTTGTATTTGGAGATCAAATTTTCCATTGAACTCTGGATTTTTCATCAGGAAAGTTTGGAAGTCCCTTATTTCATTGAATAACCACCTCCTTGCCTGAAAGATTATACTCTATCTTGCTCAGCAGTTGTTCCTTGGTTGTAGTTCAAGTTCTTTTGCCTTGTGAAATATCAAAACCTCCTATATTTTAATATAGAAGCTACTAGGTCCTGTGTGATCCTGATTGTAGGTTAGTGATTTTTGAATTTCTTCTTTCTGGCTGTTTGCAGTATTTTCTCCTTTACCTGATAATTCTGGAATTTGGAGTTTTCAATTTGCAATCTTTTTGAGGATTGCAAGAAGACAGTCAATGCTATCCTCTTCTGAACTTGGTTCTTCTCCCTTGCTATAATAGGATTCCATTGTTTTTGTTTTTCCAATTTGTTTTAACCCCATCGCCTATTGATGATGTCGATCGCCTATTTCCCGGCTTTTAAAGTTGATATCTGGTTCTGGGGTACAAAAGGCTCTGACCCATGATTTTTATTCTGGGAGCTAGTGGCCTGGTTATTGGCTTTTTGTGTTGTGCGTGTCTAGACTGAGTCCAAGGCCAGGACTTTCTGCATGCCCCATAGTTACACTGAAGTTCCCAGAGTAAGGTGTGGGGGAGGAATGGTCTAGCCACTTCAGGATTTTGCCTTCATGCCAGTGCCTAGAGCTCAGGAAAGCTCAGCAGCTGATGTACCAGGCTGTGCTGGTGTCTGAAGACACCTCTGATTGTGCTAAGACACACCTGGGGTTCTGGTGTTACCAGTTGCTGGCTCCACCTCCCTGGAATTCAGAATCTCTTGCTGATCAGCTTAGATAGGGCTTGTTGGGACACCTCCTACTCTTCACTTTAACTTCAGCACAGCCACAACCATGGCCTTCCTCTTGGATTCACAAGCCTGCAGTTGATTCCACTATTTCAGGATTTTATACTGGGGCAATAATCTCTGGGTTTTCAGGTTCAGAGAGGGAGATGGAGGGTTTACTCCACCATCTTGGCTATTGCAATGTCAGCCTGGTGATTTTTACACATCCAGGCTGTGGGTTGATAGCTCCTGGAATAGCTTTTGCCACTGCTGTGGATCCTGCACTTGTATCTTACCCAGCTCTGAAAGATACCCCACCCTGTAGTGAGAGGTTTGGGAATCGCCCCTGCTGTGGGAGAATCAGCTCACCCATGTTTGCTCTGGTTCTGTGTTGGTGCAGGCCCTGTACTCTGTGCTCTCACTGTCTAGCCCCATCTTCCACACTTTCCTGGATTAGAAATCTGCCATGCTCCATCTCCCAATGAATTCTGTCAGTCTAAAATAGTTTCAGATTCACTTTTTAGTGGTTACTGACATAATTCACAGAGGAGTTCAGGTGAGTTCCTGCTTTCACTCTGCCGCCTTGGCCCCCACCCCCCTAGAGTTCATTTTACAGATGAGGAAACAGGAAAATATCATTAAGTGACTTGCCAAAAGGCCACATAACTAGTATGTGTCTGAGACCAAATTTGAACTCAGGGAGATTAGTCTTGACTCCAGCCCCAGCTCTCTCTCAACTGTACCAACAAGTTGCCTTGAAAAGGAGTACTTGTCATTAAAAAAAAAAAAAAACACACACAAAAAAAACAAAAAAAAATAAACTCTTGTCACCTGTGGGGGTAAAAAGCATGGCAGTATTTTCTCCCCATTTAATGTTTTCTGCTCTCTTGATTTATGTTCTTTGTGAACATTATATTATAAAACATAATAACAAAATTAATTATGAGAAAAGGATCTGACACATTAACTCTGAAGAATAAATTTTAATAATATTTTTGTCATATAATAAATTTTACCATATATAAAATGTTATATAAAGTGACAAATAATATTTGCAAATAGATTATATAGTTATCCCTTCCATGTCACAAAGATTAGCAAGAGGCATATGGTGTCCACAATCAGGAAAAATCAACATAAATGTTTTTGGCCCTCCCTTTGTACCAGAGAAGAAGTTATTATGGTAACAAAAGATAAAACATGTTGAAATTATACAATACTACACACATATTTTATGCATTTCTAAGTTTCTAAACTTTTCCTTTGCCATCTGCTGGCCTTCATGTGTTATCTACAGCTTCCTCAAAACTCCCCACCCCCTTCCTATTTAACTCTTATGCAAACCCATGGTATATTGAACCCATGATGGGGAAAGTTACATTGTAAATGGAACAATTATATGACTAATAATATTTTGCTAATGACATTCCATATACATTCAAATGTATATGCAATATATAACATTATGTATGTAAATATGGAAACCTGTAACACTTTCCCTATTATGCAGTAATAAACTAAATCCTATCCATTCTTTAAATTTTAAATTAAATCTCTAAATTGTAGTCTTCTATTGTGCTTCAGTCCACAATCCCTCTTTAACACTAACTAGCAGCCCTTTGTCATGTGTTGTAGACATGTTTAATATTTCTGTGTCATCTTATGTGAGCTCTTTAAGAGAAATAATATTATCCAAAAGTTTGAGAAGCCAAAGAGCATCTTTCTCTAACATGTAAGACATCAAAGTAAGTAGTTCATCTTCAAAAGAAACAATTATTAATAATGGTATTAAAATATTTTCAAATGTTCTAAGAAGAAGAGAAATTCAAATTAAAAAAAAAAACTTCAAAATACAACCTTATACCCATCTCCTCAGCAATAAGCTATAAATTATTAAATTTAATATTGGTAGAGATGTAGAAAAAAGTTTAATATGCTACATATGGTGCTGTGAAGTAGTTCTTTTTAAAAAAGTTTAATATTTTATTTTCCCTATTTAATGTCAACACAATTTTTGATTAACTTTTTTTTTAATTTCAGTTCCAAATTCTTTCCCTTCCTCTCTCTCTCCCCTCATGTCTTGTTGAGAAGGCAAGTGATACGTTATACATTTGCAATCATGAAAAACATTCCCATATTAGTCATGTTGTAAAAAAAAGGCCAAAAAATCTACCAAGAAAAATAAAGTTTAAAAAGTTGTGCTTTGATATGCATTCAGATTCTATGAATTATTTCTATGGAGATGGAGAATATTTTCTTCATGAGTCCTCTGACACTGTGTTGGATTACTGTATTACTAAGAATAGCTAAGTCATTTACATTTGATAACCATACAATATTGTTACTGTATACAAAGTTTTCCTAGTACTACTTATTTCACATTATATCAGTTCATCTAAGTCTTTACAGGCTTTTATGAGAGTATTCTGCTCATCATTTCTTACAGCACCACAGTATTCCATCATATTCATATATCACAATCAATCATTCCCCAATTGATAAGTATCACTTTGATTTCTAATTCATTGCCATCACTAAAGAATTGCTATACATATTTTCATACATATAGGAACTTGCCCTATTTGTTTCTATCTCTTTACAATGCAGACCTAGTAGAGGTATTGATGGATCAAAGGATATCCATGATTTAATAGTCCTTTGGGCATAACTCCAAATTGCTCTCCCAGAATGACTGAATCAATTCATAACCATATCAACAATATATAAGTGTTTCAATTTTCCCATGTACACTCCCTATTTGTCATTCTCCTTTTCTGTCATATTAGCTAATCTGACAGGTGTTAGGTGGAACCGCAGAGATATTATAATTAGCCTTTCACTAATCAGCAGTAATTTAGAGAATTTTATATAGCTATAAATAACTTGATTTATCAGAAAAGTATTCATATCCTTTAACCATTTATCAACTGGAGAATGGCTCATCACTTCTCTCCATATCTGAGAAGTAACCTATTATCAGATAAACTTGCTGCAATTTTTTCAGTAACGATTATGATTACTAACTATGATTACTATAATCCATCCTATTTTTCTGCTGTTTCTCCTATTCTCTCTCCTTTCACTCTACCCTCAAAAGTATTTGGCTTCTGATTGTCACCTCTCCTAATCTACCTTCCCTTCTATCAGTCCCCACCGTTTCTCTTAACCCTTTCCTCTTCTATGTTCTTGTTGGGAAAGATAGATTTCTATACCTAAATGAGCAAGTATGCCACTTCCCTTTTGAGGCAATTTCAATAAGAGTCAAGTTCACATATTCTCCTCTGCCTCCCTCATCTTCCCATCCATAGTAAAAGCTCCTTTATGCATGTTTTATGTGAGAAAATTTACTCCATTTTATCTCTTCCTTACCCCTTCTGCCAATGCATCTTTTTCACCCCTAAATTATATATTTAGCTAATAATATCATCATATTCAATTCACACCTGTGCCCTCTGTCTGTGTATACTCCCTCTAACCACCCTAATAATGAGAAAGATCTTATGGATTACACGTATAATTTTCCCATACCAGAACATAAGCAGTTTAACCTTAGTGAGTCCCTTATGATTCCCCTTTCCTATTTACTTCTTTATGCTTCTCTTGAGTCTTGTATTTGAAAGCCAAATTTTCTATTCAGCTCGGGTGTTCACATCAGAAATGTTTGAAAGTCCTATTTCATTAAATATTCCTCTTTTTAGACTAAAAAATTATACTCAGTTTTTCTGGATAGGTCATTATTGGTTGTAATCCTAACTCCTTTGACCTTTGAAATATCATAATACAAGCTCCCTGATCTTTTCGGGTAGAACCTGTTGTATCTTGTGTGATCCTCACTGTGGTCCCACATTTATTTTTTAGATTTTCATTTTATTGTTTTATTTTTTAAGTTGATTTGTTTAGTTACTTTTCGTTTACAACATTCAGTTCCACAGTCCCTTGAGTTTCAAATTTTCTTCCCCTCCCTCCCCTCCCCCACAACATGGTGGCATGCACTCAAATAAAGGATCTACAAATATCTTCACATTGATCATTAGTCAGTTTGTAAAGAAGGATTATAACTGATTGAATGACCAGTGGGAAAGAGGAAAGGAAACAAAACAAGAATAAGAAACGCAGCAAGTAATTTGTTTCAATCTGCATTCAGACTCCTCATCTCTTTCTCTGGATGTGGATATCTCTTTTGATCATGAGTATTTTGGAGTTGTCTTATAACCTTACATTACTAAGAGGAACTCAGTCTATTGAACTTAGTCATCACACATATATTGTGTCTGTGATTGTGTACAGATTTCTCCTGGTTCTACTCTTCTCACTCAGCATCAGTTTATATAAGTCTTTCCAGGTTATTATGAATTCCATCTGCTCCTCATTTCTTATAGCACAGTAGCATTCCATTACATTCATATACCACAAATTGTTCAGCCATTCTCCATTTGATGGGCATCCCCTTGATTTCCAATTCTTTGCCACCACAATAAAAAGCCTCTATAAATATTTTTTGTACATATGGGTCCTCCTCCCACTTCTCTGATCTCTTTGGTATATAAAGCTCCAGAAGTTTTTAACTGTTTCTGGTTGCTTGCAATATTTTAGCCTTGTCCTTGGAACTCTGGAGTCTGGCTATAATAATCTTATGAGTTTTCATTTGGGAATCTCTTTCAAGAGGTGACTGTGGATTCTTTCAATTTCTATTTTATCCCCTGGTTCTAGCATATCAGGACAGAGATTTCACCATTAGGATTATATGTGATTATTGAAAGGGAAAAATCTGTAAAACATAATCCAATACCATTATTTGTAACAGCAAAATCAGGGTTGTGCAGGGGATAACCCATTGGTCATTATGTGCAAAATAGAATAGACTAGATAGGGGTAACAAAAATATTTTTTATTATCTCTCTTTATTCAGAGATTTTTTTTTGGAGAACAAATTTAATGTCATTAAAGACAATACTAGAAAAGAGCATCAAATATTATGGAGGAAGGGTAACCAGAAGTTATCCATAGATCAAAATTGGGAGGCAGAGGAGAAAAATTACTAATGTAGTATGACGATAGTCCATGGTATTGATCACTAAAATGATGAAGAATTTGGGAAATGGAATGTTCTAAGAAAATTAAAGTAAGGATGTTTTCTATTTCAAGTAGTACTTAATATATAATTTAAAATATTATTTAAAGAATGAGTTCTACATATAGAGATTTAGATCATGGAGATATCCACATCAGTTGATAAATGATAACAGGTAAGTAGATGAGATTTATATTCTAGTGGGAGAAGACCTTACTCCTTAAGCTGGAGGTCTGGGGAACATACATAATTACAGAGAAAGAAAGCAGAATAGAGGAAAGAAGGAAAAGGATAATTGAAAAGAGTAATGAAAATCAGCTGCATATTGTGACAGACACTGCCACATTTCTCAAATATCCAATAAAGTAAATTTAACTAGGGATCTTTCAAGGCAAAACGACAAAGAAGATGAAAAAACAGACAAATTTTCTTGAGAGATGGAGACATTATTCCAAAGAACTAGCAAACTTGTATTTCTAAGGAAATTTCTTTTTCAGTTACTATTTTGTCAATGTGATACCACAGCAGCTGCTATGAACATGCAAACGTATTCCCAGTTTTAATCACGAGATATAACAGACTCTCTTCTTTGAAGATGAAACAAAGACATTTTTTCAAACACCAGTAAGCCAAATCCATCAGGGAAAATAAATGTAATGTGGGGAGAAAGGGTTCTCCTCTGCCTACCATAGAAAATTACATCCAGTCACTTCTCCAAACACCAGGAAATGTCCCAAGGAAATCAAGAAGACTCAGACATCTGATTTAAGCTCTCCCCACTTAACAAGTTGGGGTACTTTCAGGTTTCAAGTAGGATTTCTTGTCATTATAATCTGTCTTATTTTTGACATTTAGAATCATCATATCTATTCTATTTTATAAGTCACATTGGTGAGCCAAGATTGGGAGTTGTCCCTTCCTCATTTTCAAGGAACAAGTAAGAATTTTATGCTGTTACTAACAGATAATCAATTTTCTCAATCCAGTCACATGATTCATTGCAATATACTTTTTGGAGACCTATTATTTATTCTAGGTGGAGCAAATTAGAAGGATATATTAATTACAACTCCCATTTCAAAGAGAAGATTAAAAAGTGTCCTTTCTAATTATCAATCACAAAGATTTAAATATGGTTGGTTGTGTTACTAACCCCAATCAAATGCCATTAAAGTCAAGGTTAAAAAGAATGATTCTTTAAAAATGGAAAGGTAAATAACAGCAAAATGGCAGTATTGTTAAGAAGAATAAAATTGACAGAATAGTGTTCTTTTCGGAGGTTCATAGTACTGCTGGTGTGAGTGACTTTTGTTTTGTTAGTTTTGTTTTTCAGTATGATTTACAACGCTTGTATCTTTAATGGTAATAGAAAGAAATCTAATGCCCCAACTAAAAATTTAATCCTTCCTTTTTATGTCTGACTTCTTCCTCCTAGCCTTCAGCCTCACAGATCATATTTTTATCCCTTTGCATTACCCAAACATTCATGGACTTTCCTCATCATTACTCTACCCACATATTTTGACCTAAAGATACTCTGACCTGAAGACCACAGGTACTTTCTTAATTGTGGTAAAAACTGGCCAGTATCCCAGAATAACTATTTCACTGCCTGTGCTAGCAAGGCATTTCTAGGTCAGGGTCTAATTACTCGATCAATGAATTAAACTCAAAGTATAGACTTTATAAAGGATAATGGTGGCAAGGTTAATAAACTGGGCAAAGAAATCTATAAGCTAATTTGAAAACATGGGCTCCAAAATCATGTTTACTGTAGAAATAATCATGATAAATGCATGGAGTTCACATTATTTCATAGATTTTTTTTTCTCTTTGATTATACAAAGCTCTAACCAAAAATACAACCCAAGGGAATGGTCTAAAAATGAACATGGATTTATATTTGTTCAATAGTTGGAAGAAAGAAGACAGAATGCTAACTTCAGGCAGTACTTAAATTGCAAAGACCACTGTACCAGAAGGTAAAGAAAACTAGGTCCTGGACCAAATGTAATCACTTGCTAACTGTGTTAACTATCAACAAGTAGTCAGTATCTGCTTTACCTTACATCAAATAGGAATCATTCCTCTCTTACCTACCATATCAGACAGTTGTGGAGATCAAATGAAATAATTTATGAGAAAATACTTTGAAAAGTCACAAAACACTATAAAAGTATCATTTTTGTTATTATTATTATTATCATTACCTCATTCAATTTATCTTTTTTATTCAGTTCAAATAAAACTGGTCCACGGACAAGTCACTACATTATTATTTTTGTATATTTGATGGTCTGTGAACTATTCCACAAGTGATGAGTTTTTGAAATTAGGACATCAGGATCTAAATTCATAGTAGATATTCTCACTTGAAAGCATCTTCACTTAAATTCTAGGAGCAGACAGAATCATTATGATGACATGTACTCTTTCGTGTTCTGACACAGTAATTTCTTACACTATGTATCTATTTTTTAAAGCTTTTCATTCCATACTTTTTGGAGATCATGAGTATTTGTCATGCCAATATTTACCTAAAAATGATGTCAATAATTTACAGATCAATGTTATGTCCAGGCAGTTGGCCAATTGTTTTGTCTATTATGGTACTTCTGGACAAATGAAGTCTATTGGTCAAATACTCAAGGATATTTGAAGGATAATATTTACAGTGTGGGGATAGTTGATCAATTAGTTTATTAAGGATCGCAAACTACTGGGGTATACTCCTATTAAGTTAATTTTCTTTAAGTATTTGATGGGTAGGTAGATAAAGAGTAGGCTGAACACCTGACCTAAATTTAGTTCAAATCTGGCCTCAGAAACAGTTTGCTAGCTGTGCGACCCCAGGTAAGTCACTCACACCACTTTGCTTCAGTTTCCTCATCTGTAAAATTAGCAGGAAAAGGAAATAACAAAGCAATCTCATATTTTTGCCAAGGAAACCCCAAATGGGGTCACAAAGAGTGTGACATGATGGAAATTAATTAACAACAATAAATATACAACAGATGCTGAATTTTTATAACCTACAATGATTTCATGATTTCCATCTCCCTATCACATAATCTGAAGCAACAAATAAATTTGGGTTTCTTAAAAACACATTTTCTCAAATTGGTGGTAACTAGGACCTTACCCTGAATTGCTATAATTAACTTCTCTATTCCTGTAAACTAATGTCATGACTTAGATATTTGTTTGGAAAATATGTATGTATGCATGTTATGTATGTATGTAAGCATGTGTATATGCGTTACATACATATATGCATGTGTATATACACATTTGCATGTGTTGTTACACGTGTTCATATGTACATACGTGTTAGATATACTGTACGTGTGTATGTATATTTGGTTAAATTCATGCGGATGTCACCCATGGGCTATCTTTTGACGCTACACTTAGAGATATTTTATAGGTTCTCCCTGGAGATAAACCATTTTTGATTCTATTAAACAAGTCCATTGGCACATATTTATCATGAGCTTTTACTACTGCTTTGCCAAGTGAGGTTTGCTTGTTGCAAGATCAAAGTCTCCTACTGGATCCAGAATTATTGACATTCTGTTTGACTTTGGTACTGCCACTGGACTTTGGTTAACTTTGGAGAAGATGACTTTTCACAGTTCTCTTTTGCTTAAATCCAATCCACATGCAACTCACATCATTGGCCTTCTTCCAGAATGCAGGACAAACAACAATAAGACCTGTTTATCATGTGTTCTCAGAATATATTTACATCCTTCCCCATTTGTTTGATAATGAAGTACTAATCTTTATATAATTGTGTTGGAGCAATGAATTTTCACAAATACTGAATTAAAAAAATTAGAAAATTTCTTGATTATTTATTCCCGCACATTCCATCATGCCAAGATTATAAATTAAGACTGTAATCACATAGGTGTTAATTATTCTAAGTGTGTTACTAGCATTCAGATTCAACTTCAGAATTACAATCAATCTCTTAACATACTCAGCCTCATCTCTCTCCTTGATGGTCAAAATGTTTAAAGACTATCTCTATTTCTATGGCCTGCTTGAAATAGAGAATTGTGTTTTTATCTATGACTTTCACTTACTGGTCCAATCTGAATTCTGGATGGAAATTTTCAATTTCTGGTCTCCATTCCCAAGGTCACATAACTAGATTTTATTATGTAGTGATCCATCAAATGATACATACAATGCAAGTCTCCCTCTTTGACTGACTGGAAAAGCAAACTGAGTTCTGTTCAGTTGTAGGAATAATTAACTTAAGGTTAGGCAGGATGATAATGGGCTTAAATTGTCTCCCTAGAAGATGATAGTTCTTGATTATTTGATAATTATTTCACTGGTGAAATGATTAACACAGAGAACTATTTTTGATGTAGATATCAAATATTCTAGTGTGCTCATGATGTTTGAATGCATTCTATGCATTTTCAATGCATCAATTAGCCATGAGTGTGAAACTGTCAATTTTTTGTGATAATCAATAAAAATGCTATACACAATTCTAAAGAGCTCAAATGATTCATTCTATAATAAATACATTAATAATGAGTTTTTTATACCCTTGCAATTTTTAGCACAATATTTTTCTTCTCAGTCAATATATCATCTTGTTGCAAGTCTTCATAGGCTTTTTGGAGCCACACAAATTGTTAATACTTTGTATAAATACATAAACATATACTTGAACTACTATCTATAGATATCACAAATGTTCTCCTCTTTTACCAATAAATAAGTCATTCTTCTGTTAAGCAAGAAAGGATCTGGCTTTCATCAGAGAAAAAGCTAACAAAATGCTTTACTAATAATTCATGAACTACTGTGAAGTATTTGAACCAATTATTGTGGATCTTTTTAAGGTTTTCCATTTTCCAATTTTACAGAGAAACTGAAGTTTCAGTCATATTTTTTGATGTAACCATCCTCACAGTTATTTTTTTTAACAGCACACAATCTATTTGTTTTGCATTTGACCTCACTTGTACTGTTGGGTTTTTTTAACTGCTTTTTATCTTATGATAAAAAAATTTTCTACATGTTCCTTCTTTGTGGGAACTCTTTCTCTTCTTATTCTTTGCTTTTCAAGCCTATAATTTTACTGATATTGAACTGTATTGTTTTGACTCCATTTTTACCCTAACATTTTGACCTTCCCTTTTGAGTTACTAAAGGACTCAAAAATTTCTAATATACTTTTGTTTTCCATTTTACAGACTGAAAGTATTCTAGTGCCTTTAATTTAGCTAAAATTTGATGCATATAAATGAATACAATACCATACACTATGATTACACATAGAATACAATGTGGTTATAATTTCATTTAAATTTTTAAGGTGTCACTTAACATTTAAAGCTGAAGGATTTAAGGCATAAAGAAGCCTTTTTTTCTTTTTTTTTTAGCTTTTTTATTAATTTATTTTTGGTTTTCAACATTCACTTCCACAAGATTTTCAGATCCAAATTTTTCCTCATCTCTCCCTGCTCCTCAGTCTGAGATGGGGAGACTCTTACCCCCTCCCTTCTACCACCCCAGTTTTTCTTATTTCCTTCCATTTTCTTGTAGGGTAAAATTTATTTCTATACCCCACTGCCTGTATATCTTATTTCCCAGGTGCATGTAAAGCAATTTTTAACATTTGTTTTTAAAACTTTTGAGTTCCAAATTCTCTCCCTTCCTTCCTCCTGTAACGGTAATGGGAATTTGAAGATCTTCCTTGGCCCATAATAGACCTAAGTATTTTGAAGACCATCTCTGCTTTGAAGATTTTCCTTGTTCTCTAATAGCCCAAATGTAATCACATGGAGCCTTTTGTGGGAGGAATTTGCTGAAGGGTGGAACAGAACCCACAGGAAGTGGGGAGGCAGCAGTTAGAGCTAGAGGGAGGAGAGAACTGCAGCCAAGGAGACAGTTAAGCCTGTGTTTGTGAGAAGGCTAAAGAATAGTGTGACTCCCTGTTATGGTATGGTATATTGGTTTCTAAGTTGCTTTGATACATTATGTTTCCTGGCATTGGGATTTTACTTTCTGGTTTGGGGATTCTGGTTTCTTGTGTCTGAATAAATATATTGCTTCTGTCTTCTACATGGAAAGTCTGTTGTATTTTGTGTTTCAGAACTGTTCCAGCATATTCATAGTCACTATCAGGGTTGTGAATATTGTGTTGGTGCTACAAATCCCCAACCATCCTCATTGAAAAGTCAAGTAAATTGATACAAATTGTACATGTGTAGTCCTGCAAAACAATTCCATAAAGGTCATGCTGTGAAACACTACTATATATGTCTCATCCTATCCCATCCCCCCATTCATTCTATTCTCTCCTTTGACCCTGTCCATGCTCAAAGCATTTGCTTCTGATTACTCCCCCTGCCCCTAATCTGTCCTCCCTTCTATCATCACCATCTCTCATCCCCTTCTACTCTGCATTCTTCTAAGGTAAGATATATTTCCATATCAAATTAAGTTTGAATGTTATTTCCTCCTAAAGGTAAATCCTATGAGTGTAAGGTTCACTCATTCCTCTTCACCTCCCTCTTCTTCCCCTCCATTGTAAAAGTTGTTTCATGCATCTTTTATGTGAGATAATTTACCCCATTCTACCTATGCCTCTCTCCTTTTCTCAGTGCATCCCTCTCTGACTACTTAATTTTATATTTTAGATATCACTACATATTCAACTCAGACTGTGCCCTCTGTCTCTGTGTGAATGTATGTATATACAATATGTGACTATCTGTGTGTATTTTATATAGAGATATATAGAGATATAGACATATCTGTGTGTATGTGTGTTCCTCTAACTACTCTAATACTAAGAAAGGTCTCATGGGTTAGAAATGTCATCTTTCCATATAGGAAATGCAAACAGTTCAACTTTAGTAAGTCCCTTATGATTTCTCTTTCCTCTTACCTTTTCATGTTTCTCTTGATTCTTATATCTGAAAGTCAAATTTCCTCTTCAACTCTGGTCTTTTCATCAATACTTAAAAGTCCTCTATTTCATCATGTCCATTTTATTCCCCTGAAGCATTATACTCAGATTTTCTGGGTAGATGATTCTTCATTTTAATCCTAGCTCCCTTGACCTCCAGAACATCATATTTCAAGCCCTTTGATCCCTTAATGTAGAAGCTGCTAGATACTGTGTTATCCTGAATGTGTTTCCACAATATTCAAATTGTTTCTTCTTGGCTGCTTGTAAAATTTTCTCCTTGGTCTGGGAAATCAGGAACCTGGCTATAATATTCCTAGGAGTATACTTTTTGGAATCTTTTTCAAGAGGTGATTGGTGAATTATTACAATTTCTATTTTGCAATCTGGTTCTAAAATACAGGGCAATTTTCCTTGAGAATTTCTTGAAGGATGATTTCTAGGTTCTTTTTTTTTAATCATGGCTTCCAGATAGATAGTCCAATAATTTTAAAAATCTCTCTCCTGGATCTATTTTTCAAGTCAGTGGTTTTCCAATGAAATATTTCATATTGCCTTCTATTTTTTCATTTGTTTGATTCTGTTTAATAGTATCTTGATTTCTCATAAATAATTAGCTTTCATTTGATGCAATCTAATTCTGAAGGAATGATTCTCTTCAGTGAGTTTTTGAGATTCTTTTTCCATCTGGCAAATTAGACCTTTTAAGGCATACTTCTCCTCAATGGCTTTTTGGGCCTTTTTTGCCATTTGAGTTAGTCTATTTTTTAAGGTGTCACTTTCTTCAGTAAGGCTGTTGACACACTTTTTGCAATTTTCTTGCTTCATTCTCATTTCTATTCCCAATTTTCCCTCCACTTCTCATACTTGATTTTCAAAATCCTTTTTGAGCTCCTGTATGGCCTACAACCAATTCATATTTTTCTTGGAAGCTTTGGTGCAGGAGTTCTGACTTTGTTGTCTTCCTCCTGTTCCATGCTTTGATCCTTTTTTGTCTCCAAAAAAGGAATCTAAGGTTTGACTGCTGTACTTGCTTTACTTCCTTTGCTTGCTCATGTTGCCACTTAATTATTGATTTTTGTGATTTTTGCCACAGTAGAACTCTACTTCCAGAGAGGACAGCTTTGTCCCAAATTATTGAGTTTTCACAGCTGTTAGAATTATTAGTTGGGTGCCCTCTCTGAAGCCCCAAAATCTCTGGCACCTGGTCACACACCCTAGGATCTCGACCCAAGACATCACTAGAGATGCAAGCAGATTAAAGAAAGAGCAATTCCCCTCTGACTTGTCCTTTGGTACCCCTACTATCTGAAGACCAGTACCTGTGAAGCAGTCACGTGAAGGTGCCTACATGGCTTCCCCACCTGCACCACTTTTTGCCCCAGGGGCAGGGACTAGACCCACTCCTCCGCCCTCCCCAGTTTGAACACAGTTCCACATTGACCTTTTACTTTTGGCATTTCTGGGTTAATAATTCTTGAAACCACCACAGCTGCTTGTGATCTACTCTCCTGAAGTCTGCTGCTGATCTGGCTAAAACCACAGGCTCACTTTGGGCTGGGCTTGGCTCCCAGTACGCTGCGATGGACCCTTCCTGTCAACCTGCTGGGCTGCCTTCAGATGGACATTTGTTTCTCTCTGTCACTTTGTTGCTTCTGAAGCTCTAAAGTTTGTTCAGTCCTATTTTATAGGTATTTGAGGTGGTTATGGGGGAGCTCATAGAGTTTTCCTGCTTCTATGCTGCCATCTTTGCTCTGCCCCTCTTGATTTTTCTTAAAATCATTAACTTCCATGTGCTGCATACTAATTTTTTTCTCACATTTTTTTAATTTTTTTAGTTTACATCATTCATTTCCACAAGATTTTGAGTTAATAATTTTCTCCCCAGTTTTCCCCTACCCACCACCCCCAAAACAGCTGAAATCCCAATGAATATCCTCTCATCCAATCTTCTCTCTCCCATATCTTCCCCCATACTCACTCCAATTTTCCAGTAGTCTATGATGGATCTCTATGCCCCAGTGCCTTTGTATCTTGTTTCCCAGTTACATGTAAAATAACAATAATAATGATAATGATAATAATATATTTTTAACCATTTGATTTTAAAACTTTTTATTCCAGATTCATTCCCTTCCTCTCTCATCATGCATCCTTACTGGGAAGATAAGCAATTCAATATAGGCTGTACATGGGTAGCTATGCAAAACATGTCCATGTCTATAGTGGATATATTGTGAAAGACTGACTATATTTCCCTCCATCCTACCCCACCCCCACTTGTTCTATTCTCTACTTTGATCCCTCCATTTTCAAAAGTGGGTGCTTCCAATTTCCCTCCTCCCCAGCCTGCCCTCCCTTTCATCATCCTCCTTTTCATCCCCTTCCCCCCCCCACTTTCCTGTAGGGTGAGATACACTATTTAGTGTGCATGCCATTCCCTCCCTAAGCCAAATTCAACGAGAATAAGGTTGACTCATTCCCTTTTGCCTTCCTATTCTTCCCCTTCATTGTAAGTTTTCCCTTGCCTTTTCTATATGAGATAATTTACCCCATTCTGTCTCTCCCCATATCCTCTCATTATATACCTCTCTCACCTCTTAATTTCACCTTTTAAGTGTCATCCCTTCCTATTAAATTAGTCCTGTGGCCTCTGTCTATGTATACCTGTACACATATATAAACACACTCACATATATATTCATAGGCCTATATACCCTCCTATACAGACATATATATATATATATGTTTGTGTATACACATAAATGTATATATACATATGTGTATATACACATATATAAATTTCTATTCCCTTCAAACATGGTCATACTGAAAAAAAGTTTCATAAGTTACAATTATCGTTTTTCCATGTAGGATTGTAAATAGTTCAACTTTGATAAGCTCCTTATGATTTCTTTTCCCTGTTTACCTTCTCATGCTTCTCTTGCTTATTTTACTTGAATGTCAAATTTTCTATTCAACTCTGGTTTTTTCATCAATAATGCTAGGTGGTGCAGTGAACAGAGCACCAGCCCTGGAGTCAAGAGGCCCAGGGTTTGGATACAGCCTCAGACACAACACAAAAAAATAGCTCTGTGACCTTGGGCAAGTCACTTAACCCCAATTGCCCCTCCAACAAAAAATAAAACAGAAAAAGAATGCTTGAAAGTCCTCCATTCCACTGAATGACCATATTTTCCCCTGAAACATGAGACTCAGTTTTACGGAGTAGGTGATTCTTGGTTTGAATGCCAGCTCCTTTGACCTCCAGAATATCATATTCCAAGCCCTTTAGATCCCTCAGTGGAGAAGCTGCCAGATCCTGTGTTATCCTGATTATGTTTCCACAATATTCAAATCGTTTCTTCCTGGATGCTTGTAATGTTTTCTCCTTGATCTGTGAACTCCAGAACCTGGCTAAAATATGCCTAGGAGTTTTATTTTGGGGATCTTTTTCAGGAGGTGATCGTTGGATTCTTTCAACCTCTATTTTGTCCTCTGTTTCTAAAACATCAGGGCAATTTTCTATGATAATTTCTTGAAGGATGATTTCTAGGTTCTTTTTTTGTTCATGGCTTTCAGGTAGTCTAATAATTTTTAAATTCTCTCTCCTGGATCTATTTTCCAGATCAGTGGTTTTTCCAATGAGATATATCATATTGCCTTCTACTTTTTTTTCCATTTGTTTGGATGTGTTTAAGAGTGTCTTGATTTTTCATAAAGTCACCAGCTTCCATTTGCTCCAGTATAATTCTGAAGTAATGATTCTCCTCATTGAGCTTTGGAAATTCTTTTTTCCATCTGGCAAATTTGGCTTTTTAAGCATTCTTCTCCTCATAGCCTTTTTGAGCCTCTTTTGCCATTTGAGTTAGTCTATTTTTAAGGGGTTATTGTCTTCAGTCAGGTTGTTGTCTCTCATTTCCTAATTTTCTTGCTTCATTCTCATTTCTCTTCCCAATTTTTCCTCTACTTCTCTTATTTGGTTTTCAAAATCCTTCTTATGATCCTTTATGGCTTGTAACCAGCTCATATTTTTCTTGGAAGCTTTTGTTGTAGGAATTCTGACTTCACTGTCTTCCTCCTGTTCCACGCTTTGATCCTTTTGGTCCCCAATATAGGAGTCTAATGTCGCATTGTTCTTCTTGTTTTGCTTCTTTTGTTTGCTCATGTTGCCACTCAATTACTTGACTTTTAAACTTTTTGCCACAGTAGAACTCTGCTACCAGAGGGGGGAGCTTCATCCCACAATTCTGGGGTTTGCACAGCTGCTGGAGCTATTTGTTGGGTGCCCTCTCTGAATTCTCCACACACTTTGGCAACCTTGTCACGGACCCCAGTACCTCCACCCTAGCCTGTGATCCGGATCCAAGCAGGTTAAAGCAAAAGCGATTACCCTTCAAGCTGGTTGATTGGTCCCCCTAAAAACTGCAGGCCAGGAGCCCTGAAGCAGCCACGTGGCAGTGGCTGCATGGCCACAGCCACAGCACCTCAGCCGCTTCTCCCTCCAGGGGGTAAAGGTCAGACCACACTCCTGATGTCCTGTTTCCCAAAGTCCACACTGCACTGACCTCTCTCTTTGTCCTTAGTGTCTATGGGTTGATAATTCTGGAAACCACCACAGCTGCTGGTGATCTGTAGTCCCTCTAGCTGGTGGTTGGTTGTGGCCACCCTGCAGGTAAAACCTCTGGCTCAGGTTGGCTAGGCTCAGCTCCCAGCATGCAGTGCTCTCCCCTTCCTGCCAGCCTGCCAGACTGTCTTCAGTGGGAAGTTAGCTTCTGTCTCTTATTTTGTGGGTTCTACAGCTCCAAAGTGTGTTTAGAATAATTTTTTATATGAATTGGAGAAGGTAGAAGTGGGAGCCATGAGGAAGTCCAGTTTCTACTCCACCATCTTTACTCCACCCTTTCCATTCTACTTTTTAAGGAATTACTTTCTTCAGTGAGTTTCCCACCTCCTTTTTCATTTGGTGACTTTGGTTTTTAAGGCATTCTTAAAGCCATTATTTTTTTTGTACCTCTTTTGTCACTGGGGTTAGTCTATTTTTAAGTATGTTATTTTTGTCCCCTTCTTTTTGGTCTCCTTTAGGAATGTGCTGATTCCTTTCTCATAATTTTCTTGCATCACTCTCATTTCTCTTCCCAATTTTTCATCTACTTCTCTTACTTGATTTTCAAAATCCCTTTTCAGTTCTTTCATGGCTTGATACCAACTCATATTTTTTTCTTGGAGGTTTTGGATGTAGGAGCTTTGACTCTTTTGTCTTCTTCAGGTTGTATGTTTCAATCTTCTTTGTCAACAAAGTAAGATTCCATAGTTTGAGGATTTTTCCCTACTGTTTCTTCATTTTCCCAGCCAATCACTTGACTTTTTAACACTTTGTTAAGGTAGGACTCTGCTTCTAGTATGGATGGCATATCCCAACCCAGGCTTCAGGGGTTTTGTGCAGCTGTTTTCTGAGATACTTCTAGAGCCTTGCAAATTTTCAGTTCTTCTAAAGTGGTAGGATCAAAGGAGAAGTATTTACTCTTCTCCTGGTCTGTGCTCTGGTCTGGAGTGAACAAAAAATCTCTTTTCTGCCCTGGAACCACAAGGATGATACCCTCTCTACTGCCACCACAAGCTCCACCATTCCAGTGCTCCTCCTCACCCCAGGACTGTGACACAGACTCAAGCAGGGCAAAGCAAGAGAATACTGCCTCCACACCAGCAAAGGGATTTCTGCAATGCCCCTCTAATGAACTGGCTGATCCCCCTACAGTCTGTGGGGCAAGAGCTTCAGAAGCAGCCATTCCAGCTGCCACCAATGCAAGGTTGAGGCAAGATCTTCACCCAGGTCCAAGATAACTTTCCTACTGACCTTCTAAGTGGTATTTGGCATTTGTCAGCTGAGAAGTTCAGAAACTACCACAGTGGCCAGTGATTCAGTGCCCTGAGGCTTGCTCTGGGTTTCCCAGAGTCCCATTTGTGTGTGGACCGTGCTAGACTGAACTCTTCTCTCAGACTGGTGCAACATATCTTTCCTGTAGACCTTCCCGGTTGTCTTGGGCTAAATATTTGTTTCACTCTGTCATTTTGTAGATCCTGCTGCTATAGAATCTCTTTAGATTTATTTTTACATGTATTTGGAGGGATTTGGGGGAGAGGTCAAGCAAGTCCCTGCTTTCACTCTGCCATCCTGTTGCCACGAAGAAGCTTTTTCTAAACAACTTAATTTCAGATAAGCCTCTAAATTTGAAATATACTTGTAAGCCCCAAACTATGACCTCAAGTTTGCATGTACATGCTTAAATTCTTAGAAACTTATTTCTTCTCATGTATTTTCATTTCAAAGGACAGAGAATATTATATTTAAAGGACCATCATAAATACTTAGAATGTATTGAGCTCAGTTTAAGCAATAAGACTTAACAATATCAGACCATTCCATCTAATGGAAGTGGTATTAATTACTATATAATAAGCATCCTTATCTGTGATTACATTTATTTCTTCTACTTCAGGAGAACCAAGTTTAAAAAAAAATGTCTTTTGGAACTTCTATTTACTCAGTGTTTGTTATACTTTTGACACTAACTACCCAACAAATCAATTTCATGGAGAAAAAGAGAGTCGTTTCAATGAATTAATTCTCACATGGTCAAGTAAACTATAAATTTCTTCTCTATATCTTTTACGTTTATTTTGCTAACATAAACATTGATCATCTTCCTGTGGACTAGAGCCAGGGTGGAGAACCTGTAATGTGGCCCTCTAGGTTCCCAAATGTGACCCTTTGACTGAATTCAAACTGCACAAAAAAAAAAATCTCCTTAATGAAATGATTTCTGCTGTAAAATTTGGACTCAGTCAAAACGCCCACCAAAGAACTTAGAGGCCACATTTGGCCTCAAGGCCACAGGTTCCAAACAAATGGATACAAATCAACATCAAAATTCAACCTGATATTCCTAATAATAGCCTTCTTTGTTTCTGATTATTAGTATTTTTTTCAATTTATTTGATTATTTTTAGTTTTCAACATTCATTTCCACAAGATTTTGAGTTACACATTTTCTCCCTGTCTTTCCCCTAATCCTGATCCCAGGGTAGTGAGCCTACTGAATGCCCCTTCCCCCAAACTGTTCTTTCATATATATTCCCCCATAGACCCCCTAACTTTCTAGTAGGGCAAGATGGATTTCTATACCCCAGTACCTGTATATCTTATTTCCCAACTGCATGTAAAAATACTTTTTTAATTTTGTAAAGATCTTTTTAAAATTTTGATTTCCAGATGTTTTCCCTTCTTTTCTCTTCACCCACCCTCACTGGAGGGATATACAGTTGCATATACATTGTACATGTGTAGTTATGCAAAACATTTCCAAAGTTGTTATATTGTGAAAGACTACTATACTATATTATATATATATATATATATACTACATATATATATACTACTATACTATACTAACTATAATTCCCTCCATCCTATTCAGTGCCCCCTCAACTTATTCTATTTTTTTACTTTGACCCATTCCCTTTTCAAAAGTGTTTTCTTCTAACTACCCTCTCCCCCAATCGACATCACTTCTATCATGCCCCCTCTTATACCTTTTCCCCCTACTTTCCAGTAGGGTAAGATACTCAATTGAGTGTGTGTTATTGCCTCCTTAAGCTAAATTCAATGACAGTAAGGTTGACCCATTCCTTTTCACCTTCCTGCTCTTCCCCTCCATTTTAACAGTTTTCTCTTGCCTCTTTTATATGGGATAATTTATCCAATCCTATTTCTCCCTTTCTTCTTCTCCCAATATATTCTTCTCTCACCTCTTAATTTTAATTTTTAGATATCATCCCTTCATATTCAACTGATCCTGCACCCTCTATGTATACACATACACACACACACACACTCCTATATAAAACATACATACACATATTGCCTTCAACTATCCTCATACTGAGAAAAGTCTCATGAGTTACCGTTATTGGTTTTCCATGCAGGAATGTAAACAGTTGAACTTTAATAAGTTCCTTATGACTAATTTTTCCTGTTTACCTTCTCATGTTTCTCTTGCTTCTTATATTTGAAATCAAATTTTGCGTACAGCTGTTATTTTTCATCAAAAATGCTTGAACATTCTCTATTTCATTGAATGATAATATTTTCCCCTCAAGCATTATACTCAGTTTTGCTCAGTAGGTGATTCTAGTTTTTAATCCTAGCTCCTTTGACCTCTGGAATATCATATCCCAAGCCTTTCAGTCCCTTAATTTAGAAGCTGCTAGATCTTGTGTTATTCTGATTGTTATTACACATTACTCAATTGTTTTTTCCAGTTTGCTTGCAATATTTTATCCTTGATCTGGGACCTCTGGAATTTGGCTATAATATTCCTAGGAGTTTTCTTTTTGGGATCTTTTTTCAAGAGTTGATTGGTGAATTGTCTCAATTTCTATTTTGCCCTGTGGTTCTAGAATATAGGGGCAATTTTCATTGAGAATTTCTTAAAGGAAGATTTCTAGGCTCTTTTTTTTATCATGGATTTCAGGAAGTCCAATAATTTTAATAATATCTCTCCTGGATCTATTTTCCAAGTCTGTGGTTTTTTTCCAATGAGATATTTCATGCTGCCTTCTATTTTTTCATTTGTTTGGATCTGTTTTAGAGTACCTTGATTTCTCATAAGCTTCCAATTGCTCCAATCTAATTTTGAAGGAATTATTCTCTTCAGTGAGTTTTTTAAATTCTTTTTCCATCTGGCCAATTTGGCTTTTTAAGTTATTCTTCTCCTCATGGGCTTATTTAGGCTTCTTTGGCCACTTGAGTTAGTCTATTTTAAGGTGTTTTTTTTTTCTTCAGACAGGCTATTGATTTGCTTTTCCTGATTTCCTTGCATCACCCTCACTTCTCTTTCCAATTTTTCCTCTGCTTCTCTTTCATGATTTTCAAAATACTTCTTGAGGTCCTCCATGGCCTGTGACCAGTTCATATTTTTCTTGGAAGCTTTTCATGCAGGAGTTTTGACTTTGTTTTCTTCTACTGGTTCCATGTTGTGTTTCTTTTTGTCCCCAAAGAAAAATTCTATGATCTGATTTTGCTTCCTATGTTTACTCATCATGCCAGCCAATTACTTGACTTTTGAACTCTTTGCCAGAGTACAACTCTGCTTCCAGAGTGGAGAGAGCTGTGTCCCAAATTGCTTGGGTTTTCACAGTTGTCAGAGCTGTTATCAGAGCTATAAGGAAGGTGCCCTCTCTACAGCCACCACAAGCTCTGGCACACTGGTTCCTCACCCCAGGACCACCACCCAAGACTGTGACCCAGATCCAAGCAGGTCAAAGCAAGAGTGATTATCCTCTGAATGATCACTTGTTCCCCCTACAATCTGCAGGCCAGTAGCTCCTGAGGCAGCCACATGGCAGCAGCTGCAATTGCCTCAGCACCACCTCTTGCCCAGCAGCAGGGGTCAGACTGTACTTTTTTCTCCTCCAGTTCCTATAGAGTTCCCTACTGACCTTTTATTTTCTATTTGGTGTTTATGGGTTGAGAAATCTGCAAACTGCCACACTTGCCAGTGATTCACTCTCCTGAAGTCTGCTCTGGTTAGTCTGGGACACTGAATGGGGCTGCTCTGAATCTAGGCTGTTGCAGCTAATGTGGGACTGTACTCAGCTCCCAGTCTGGTGTGATAGATAGTTCTTGTCATCCTGCCAGGCTGCCTTCATCAGAAGATTTGTTTCTCTCTGTCATTGTGTGGGTTCTGTAGCTCTAAAATTTGTTTAGAGTAATTTTTTTTTACAGCTATTGGAAGTGGTTGCTGTGGGAGTTCAAGCAAGTTCCTGCTTTTATTCTACCATCTTGGCTCAGCCCCAATTATTAGTATTTCTTTAGCATAATTCTTAGGCATATACTCTGAGAATGGTATAGCTATTCCTCTATGATAAAAAAAGCCATGTAGAATACGACCAGATTACCAAGGATACTCAAAGATCAAGATGTTTAGATACTCTGAAGACTTCCCATACTTGATAAAAGTCAGAAATTAATGTTTGTGTCTAGAGAATATTCAACAGGGGGAAAAAGATATTTCAAAACTTTAAGTTGCAATGCGCCCTTCTTTAAGATATAATCCTGGGGCGGCCAGGTACCACAGTGAGTAAGAGCACTGGCTCCAGTGTCAGGATGATCTGGAGATTGAATCCGGGCTCCGACACTTAGCACCTACCCAGAAACACCTGGCCATGTAACCTTGAGTTAGTTACTTAACCCCAATTGTTTAGGGGTGGCAAGGTGGCTCAGTGAGTAAGAGCACCAGCTCCAGTGTCGGGATGACTTGGGGATCAAATCTGGGCTCAGATACTTAGCACCACACCCAGAAATAACTGGCCGTGTAACCTTGAGCAAGTTACTTAATTCCAACTGCTTTAAAAAAAAAAAAAGATATAATCCTGTATGTCTGAGTTTATTTGCACAGATAATTAATGTTAGATATTAAATAAAAACATTAGATATTAGCAATTAAGTATTAAAATGTATAAACTGCTAGGCTTAATTATAATCCAGAAGATTTTATTTCAAATTCACCTTAGCTACTTAATAGTTATGTAACCCAGTCACTTAACCTCTCTCAGTCAGCTTCTTCATTTGTAAAATGAAGGGCTTGGACTTTTAAGTTTCCATCTACCCTAAGTCTATGATACTATGAAATGATCGAGCAATGTCAAACTTCTGCAAAGCAACATAAAAGTCACATGAAGGATGGTATTTATAATTAAACAGGAGGCAAGAGATAGTGGAAAGAACACTGAATTTTGAAATGGGTGTGGGTTTGACTCTTAAGTCAGTTGTTTATTAGCTTCCTGACTTTGGGCAAATCAGTTAACCACTTCAAACCCCATATTCCCCATCCTTAAAGTAAGAAAAAGTACTTTTCTTGTACTACATACTTAACAAAGTCCAAGTTGTAGAGATTATACATGAGAATATGGATACTGTATGTTCAATAAACCATAAAGCATAATATGAATTATTATTATATATTATATTATGAAATATTATATTTTCTTGAAACAATTACTTGGTATTAGATAAGGGCACACTATGTGAGATAGTGACATTTCTGTGGTTTCTATGACAAATAAGCTAAATCACTTCTTTTTATGATTAAATATTTTAATGTTATATGAGTGTAATAGAATACTATTATAAGTGAGAATGGCATGAGAAACAATAAATTGGATGATTTCAGAGAAGCCTAAGAAGACTTGTATGTTTTAATAAAACACTAGATATAATACTGAAAAATGCTGTTTTTTATAGATTTTCCTACAGATTTTTAAGTGTAAGCACAAGAATAAAAAGAAAAAAAAGAGTTGTAGGTACATTTTGTGACTTTAATAGCTATCTAAACTACCTATTCATCATTAGTCTTGATCTGACACAGTGAAGAAGTAAATTTTCAGTATGAAAGGTTCCCTTACTGAAGTTATATGCATATTTATGTGTTCAATCAATTATTCATACTTATAAATCTATACACAAAACAAAGACTCAAATTAGCTTTTTCTCAATATGAATATACTTCCTCTTCTCCCACTGAAATAGGAGTATAACTGAAGACTGACTTGAGAACTGCAGCAACATTCTGATGTTGTTAATATCTACAATCCTGACATTTCATCAACCTGCATCCTGTGCTATAAACGCAGACACACAGACTGAAAGGTTGAGTACTATTCCAACAGTTATACACTGAATTGTATGAAATGTGGGTATAGAACATTGTTGGTTACATATTTGATGTCATTATTTTACAATCATATCTCACATGCTAAGAAAATATGTTGGAAGACCAAAGCTGCACAAAGACATAAAGGTAAACCCATTCACATGTGGTTTTGTGTATATATACAATTATGTGACTTTTTTCATGTTTTTCAGGTTTAATAATTGACTTTTTGATTAACCTAAAGGAAGAATTTCATAGTTTTTTCAAAAAATTTCATAATTTTTATACTGCAATCTGGATTCAATAGCAGAAAGCAATATCCAGTATTTCTCTTAATAAACTAATAATAAACTTCTTTAGCAATCCAAAAGACATTATGCCTTCTTGCAAAAGCTAATAGACTGATAGAATTAGAATGAGTTACTATTAGACCATAATACAACTTAAATGGAATAATGACTTTCTCCTACATACTGGTTTTCAAAATACGGATTATATGCTAAAACATTGTTATTCTTTTTTCTTTGTTTTTATTTCACTTTTACAGGTTGTTAATGTACTCTTTTCATTTTTCTTTCTTTAAAAAAAAATTTAGTATTTTATTTTTTACCAGTTATATGCAAAAGCAATGCTTAGCATTCATTTTTAAAACTGAATCCCCGGGGGCAGCTAGGTGGAGCAGTGAGAGTCAGGAGGGCCCAAGGTCGGTTCTGACCTCAGACACTTCATGCGCGCGCACACACACACACACACACACACACACACACACACACACACACACACACCTAGCCATGTAACCTTGGGCAAGTTACTTAACCCTAATTAATAATTGCCCTCCAAAAAGAAAAAAAAAAACTGAGTCCCAAATTCTCTCCCTTCCTCCCACCCCAACAAGGCAAGAAACTCCTTATACTGGAAAACATTTCTACATTAGTCATGTTGTAAAAGAAAACAGAGTCCCCCGCAAATAAAAACCTCAAGAAAAATTAAGAAACTAAAAAAGAAAAAGTATGCTTCAATCTATATTAAGGCACCATCAGTTCCTTCTTTGGGGATGGATAAGCATTTTTCATCATAAATCCTTCAAAGCTGTCTTGGATCATTATATTGCTGAGAATAGCTGTCATTCACAGTTGATCAACTTACAATACTGCTATTATTTTGTACATAGTACATTTCATTTTGCTTAAGTTCATGTAAGTCTTTCTAGTTTTTTTTTTTCTGAGAGTATCCTGCTCATCATTTCTTATAGCACAATAGTATCCATCACAATCGCTTGTCACAATTTGTTCAGTCATTCCCTAATTGATGGGCATCCCCTCAATTTCCAATCCTTTGCCACTATAAAAGATCTGGTATGAACATCTTTGAACATATAGGCCCTTTTATTTTTTCTCTTTTGGGATACAGAGCTTTTAGTGGTATTGCTAGGTTACTATTGCTAACTGTATTTCCCTCCATCCTATTCCCCCCCCCCACACACACACACACATACAATTTATTCTATTCTCTCTCTCCTTTCACCCTGTCCCTCCTCTTTTGTTTTGCTTATGACTACACCCTCACACAATCTGTCCTCCCTTCTGTCACCCCCCTTTCCTTTATTCCCTTCTCCTCCTAATTTGCTGTAGGATAAGACAGATTCCTGTATGCAGTTGAGTGTGTATATTATTCCCTTCCAATTCCTATGGGAATAAAATTTACTCACTCCCTCTCACCTCCCCCCTCTTTCCCTCCAATGTAAAAGCTTTATTCTTGTCTCTTTTATGTGAGATAGTTTACCCCATTCTGCCTCTCCATTTCCCTTTCTCCCAGTACATTCTTCTATTATCCCTTAATATGATCTTTTTAGATATCATCCTCTTATATTCAATTCACACCTGTGCCCTCTTTCTATGTATATTCCTTCTAACTGCTATTATAATGAAAAAGTTCTCATCAGCTACAAGTATCATCTTCCCATGTATGAATATAAACAGTTTAACCTTATTAAATCCCTTATGATTCCCTTTCCTGTTAACCTCTTCTATGCTTCTGGAATCATATTTGAAAGTCAAATTTTCTATTCAGCTCTGGTCTTTACATCAAGAATGCATGGCACTCCTCTATTTCTTTGAATGTCTGCTTTTCCCCTGATGGATTATACTCAAAATCATTATGTAGGTGACTTTTGGTAGTAATCCTAACTCCTTTGTTCTTCAAAATATCAGAATCTAAGTCCTCTGAATCTTTCAGTGTATAGAAGCTGCTAAATCTTGTACTGTCCTGACCGTGACTCTATGACACTTGAACTGTTTCTTTCTGGCTACTTGCAATATTATACATGATCTGAAAGCACTGGAATTTGGCTGTAATATTTCTTGGCGTTTTCATTTTGGGATCTCTTTCAAGAAGGGATTAGTAGAGTCTTTCAATTCCTATCTTACCCTCTGGTTCTAGAATATCATGACATTTTTCCTTCATAACTCTTTGGAAGATCATGTCTCGGTTCTTTTTTTTTTTTATCATAGCTTTAAGACATCCCAATAATTTTTAAATTATCTCTTTTTGTATTTATTTTCCAGATTTTTCCTTATTTTTGGTATTTTTTTCTTGTTCTTGATTTCTCATAAAGTTATTAGCTTCCATTTTCTCAATATATTTAAGGAATTATTTAAACTTCAGTGAGCTTTTGCACTTCCTTTTCCTTTTGGCTTTCTACTTTTTAAGGAGTTTTTTTTTTTATTTCAGTCTATTTGTGTGCCTCTTTTTCCATTTGGCCTATTTTGCTTTTTAAGGCATTTTTCTCATTGGCTTTTTGTACCACTTTTAACATTTAGTCTAGTCTTTTTTTAAGTGGTGTGTGTGTGTGTGTGTGTGTGTGTGTGTGTGTCCTTTACCAAGCTGTTGATTCATTTTTCATGATTTTCTTCCATCACTCTCATTTTTCCTCAAAATTTTTCCTCTACCGAGTCTCTTACATGATTTTCTAAATCCTTTTTGAGCTCTTCCATGGCCTAAGAACAATTCATATTTTTTCTTGGAGACTTTGGATGTAGAAGCTTTGACTTTGCAATCTTATTTTGAGTGTGGTTTTTTTTCTTCTTTGTCACCATAGTAACTTTCTATGGTCAGATTGTTTTTTCTGGTGCTTGCTCATTTTACCAGTCTATTTCATGATTTTTAAGTTTTTGTTAAAGGCTCTGCTTCCAGGGTGAAGGGCACACTGTCCCAAGCATCAGGGGTTTTATGCGGCTGTTTGCAGAGATATTTCTAGGGACCTGTAAGTTTTCAGTCCTTCCAAGGTGGTATGATGAAAGAAGAGGTGTTTTCTCCTCCTCCTGGCCTATGGTCTGCTCTGTAAGTGATCACAAGCATTCTTTTCTTCCCAGGGACTATGACCAGGGTCCTTCTTCCACTGTGGCAGCTAGCTCTGGTTTGCTAGTGCTCCTCACCTGGGACTTGAATTCAGGTCTGGGACATACATCTGAGTAAGTGCAAAGTAAAAAAGTCTTCCATCAGTGTTAACAAAGAGACCCCTCTAATCACCTTCTGACCAGCTGTTCTACCCTGTTACTGTTTATGTGTTGAAAGCTCCAAAAGCAGCTGCTATCACTGTTGATTCAATGTCTCCCATAGCATGCTCCTGGTTTCCTGGAGCTGTGCTGGATCAGCTTATACTGGACTGTGTTCCACTCTCACCCAGGAGGAACAGACCATTCCTGCTGACTTTCTAATTTGTCTTTGGCTAGAAAATTATTTCACCTCATCCTTTTCCAGGTTCTGATGCTCCAGGAATTGTTTTATGATATCATTTTGAGATGTTCCAAATAGTTTAGGGAGAGCTCAGGAGAATCACTGCCTTTTCACTGCCACTGTGTCTCTGCCCCCAACACTGCTATTCTAGCCTCGCTATAGACACAACCCCTCTGCAAATGCCCTTAACCCAACCCTCTCCCAAAATTTCCAGCAAATTTTAATCTCAATCATCTCCTGACCCCAAAATCAAGTTTAACATATCTACTGGTTTCTTCTTCACTGCCTCCAAACATATCCAAGTTTCCACATCCTTAAAAAACAAAATATAATTTTACCAGCTCCAATTAGCCCCTCAATTTATTTTCTTAAATCACTCCTGTCTTTCTCAGACAAACTTTTAGAGTAATTTGTCCTTTTAGAGTAATTTGTCTATATTCATGGTTTCCATTTTCTCTCCATTAATTTACTCCTCAACCTTTTGTAATTTAGATTCAAACCTTATCATAAAATGAAACTGTGTCCCAATAGCTACCAATGATCTCTTAATTACCATATCTGATGGTCCCTGTTTAGTCTTCATTTTTCTAGACCTATGTGTTCTTTTGAGCCCTGAGAGTGGTCAACCACTCTCTTGTCATTCCCTCTGGGCTCTTGGAATACCTCTGGCTCTTGCGGCTCTTCTCTGACCTAACTTCTTCACTGGCTCCTTTAGGCCAGATTGTAATCCAGGTTACAATCCCTAAATGTAGGACATATCTATGGAGATGACTCCCAGATCTATATATTTGGCCCCAATTCCTCTTCTGAGGGTGTAGCAGCAAGCACCCCAAGCGTCCTCAGGGTTTGCGGCTACCACAGGTTCTTGGATCTGCTTTGTTAAAAGAAAGCAATTCAAAATGGGTTAACAAGCTTACTTTAATCAGTGAGACATATATCGTTTACCTTGTTCAGGGGAAAAAGGTCAGCACCCCGAACTTCAAAGCATACAGGCAGAATTATCAAAACAGAAACAGATCAAGTAGACAGATTTCCAAACTGTCCAACCATTACATCCATACCCAGTCAACATCTGGGTTTCCACATCTGGGTTTTTCAAAGCCGGGGGACTCTCAACAACGGCTTCCCAGAATTCAGATCAAATCACAGAACACTTCTCAAAGTGAGTCCCCAAAACAAAGCCTCACATCAGGGCTTATATAGCCTTCTCCTGGCTCAGAGAATGTAACAACCTTATTGACCCACTGGCCAATCAAAAAGTATCTACTGAAAAACAAGCCTCCCACCCCAGGCTTCAGGTGCACTTTAGCCTAGGGGCAGGGAAGATCTTTAAATTTGCATTCCCATTACAGAGGGCCAATCTCATTCACCAGCTTCCCACAGTACACTTCAAACTAAATGTCCTGGTGACAACTCAAAGTCAATATATCCAAAGTTCCTTCTTTCTGCTGAAGACAACATTATTCTTTCAGTCTTCCAGTTTCATAACTTTAGTGTTATCCTGGACTTCACTCCACATGTATTTCAAGCAGTGGTCATATCTGTTTCTATGGGTTGGAGCCAAAATGGCAGAGTAGAATCAGGGACTTGCTTGAGTTCTCCCCCAAACCCCTCAAAATACCTGTAAAAACTGAGTAAACAAATTCCAGAGCAGCAAAAGGCACAAAATGACAGATTGAAACAAATTTTCAGCCCATGACAAGCTGACACTTTGACAGGAAGGGTCTATGGCACCAGGCTAGGAACGAAGTGTGTTTCAGCATGGGACATGCCAGCACAGAATGAACTTGATAAGGCCTTAGGGAACTGAATCCCTGGCAGGTGCAGTGGTTTCAACACTTCTCAACCCATAAACACCAAAGATAAATTGAAGATCAGTAGGAAAGGTCACTCACCTGAGAGAAAGAGGAGCATTTTCCAGCCCCAGACCCAGCCCGAGGGTGTCTGCAGCTCCTGCCACAATGGCAGCTGTTTCTGGAGCTCCCAGACTACAGACTGGGAGGGAATCAAGTAGCTAATAAGAGGGAGATTGCAGGCATCTCTTTGCTGGCTCTGAGACAGGTTTCTCCTGCTTTGCCTCTACAATCATGCATGGTGGTCCTAGGGCAGGGAGGAGAACTAACATGGCAAAGTTTGTGGTGGCAGAGGGGAGTGAATTATCTTTGTAATTCTGGGGTAGAAAAAAGTGCTTGTGGTTGCTCACAGACAAGAACACAGACAAGGAGAGGAAAAAAACTCCTATTCTTTAATCATATCACCTTGGAAGAATTGAAAATTTAAATATCCCTAGAAATATCTCTGAAAACAGCTGCACAAAACCTCTCAAGCTTGGGACAGTACCCCCTCCACTTACCAAAGAGCTCCAAAGTCAAGTAATTGGCTGGGAAAATGAGCAAACCACAAGGAAACAATCAGACTATAGAATATTGCATTCTTGGTGACAAAGTTCTAGCTTACTTTCTTTTTGATAAGGAAGATTAAAACATACAACCAGAAGAAGACAACAAATCAAAGTTCCTACATCCAAAATCTCTAAGAAAAATATGAATTGGTCTCAGATATGGAAGAGGTCAAAAAAATTTTTGAAAATCAAGTAAGAGATGTAGAGGAAAAACTGAGAAGAGAAATGAGAATGATGCAAAGAAAATCACTACAAATTTGTCAATAGCTTGCTAAAGGAGACCCAAATAATCCAAATGGCAAAATAGGTCCAAAAAGCCAATGAGGAGAAAAATACCTTAAAAAGCAAAATTGTAGTGGTGGCTAGGTGGCACAGTTAGTAGAGCACCAGTCTTGGAGTCAGGAGGACCTCAGTTCAAATCCGGCTTCAGACACTTAACACAAAAACTAGCTGTGTGACCTTGGGCAAGTCACTTAACCCCAACTGCCCTCAAAAAAAAATAAGCAAAATTGCCCAAATGGAAAAGGAGGTCCAAAAGCTCACTGTAGAAAATAATTCCTTAAAAATGAGAATGGAGCATATGGAAGTTAATGACTCTCTGAGAAATCAAGAAATCATGAAACAAAACCAAAATGATGAAAAAAATAAAAGCCAATATTTCATATATTTTATTGGAAAATATCACCTAGAAAACAGATCCAGGGGAGATAATTTAGAAAATACTGGACTACCTGAAAACCATGATCAAAAAAAGAGTCTAGACATCATCTTTCAAGAATTCATCAAGGAAAACTGCCCTGATATTCTAAAACCAAAGGGTAAAATAGAAATAGAAATGGGAGGAATCCACCTATCATCTCCTGAAAGAGATTGCAAAAGGAAAACTCCTAGCAATATTATACCCAAATTTCAGAATTCCCAAGTCAAGGAGAAAATACTGTAAGCAGCCAGAATGAATACAATTTCTAGCTGCTCCTAAAGATCAGAGGACCTGGAATATGATATTCCAAAGGTCAAAGGAGCAAGAATTAAAACTAAGAATCACCTATCCAGAAAAACTGAGTATAATCCTTCAGGGGAATAAAATCGACATGTAATGAAATAGAGGACTTTTAAGTATTCTTGATGAAAAGATCAGAGCTGAACAGAAAATCTGACTTTCAAAAACAAGACTAAAGAGAAGCATGAAAAGGTAAACAAGAAAGAAAAATCATAAGGTACTTATTAAAGTTGAACTATTTACATTCCTATATGGAAAGATGATGTTTCTAACCAATAAGAACTTTCCCAGTATATGTGTATATATATCTACATATATATGTATATGTATACACACATATACATACACATACATATGTAAATACATACATACATTTATGCACATATATAGACAGGGCACAGGGTAAACTGAATATGAAGGGATGATATATTAAAAAATAAAATTAAGAGTTGAGAGAAATGTACTTGGAGAAAGAGAAAGGGAGAGGTAGAATATAGTAAATCATCTCACATAAAAGAGGCAATAAAAAGCTTTAACCATGTTAGAGAAGAGAGGGGAGATGAAAAGGAATAAGTGAACCTTACTCTCATCAGATTTGGCTTAAGGAGGGAATAATATACATACTCAATTGGGTATGGAAATCTATCTTGCCCTACAAGAAAGTAGAGAGGAAGGGGTTAAGAGGTAATAAAAAAGGGATGGCAGACTGAGGGAAGGAGTAATCAAAAGCATAGGCTTTTGAGGAGGGAGAGGTCAAAGTAGAGAACAGAATAAATGGAGGGCAGGACAGGATAGAGGGAAATATTTAGTCTTTCACAACATGACTGTTATGTAAGTGTCTTGCATGACTACACAGGTATAACCTATATCAAATTACTTGTCTTATCAATGAGGGTGAATGGGAAGGGAGGAAGGGAGAGAATGTGAAACTCAAAGTTTTAAAAATGAATGTTAAAAATTGTTTTCACATGCAACTGGGAAATAAGATATACAGGCAATGGGGTATAGAACTCTATCTTGCCCTGCAGGGCAAGGACATAAGAGAATGGGGGTGGGGTGATAGAAGCATGGGCAGATTGGAAGAAGCGGTAATCAGAGTGCACACTGTCTTGGGGATGGGTGAGGGTAGAGATGAGGAGAAATTTTGGAATTCTGAATCTTGTGGAAGTGAATGTTGAAAACTAAAAATAAATAAATTGACAATAATCTTATTGTTTCTACTTCTTTGACATGTCTACCTGTAATATCTGACATTTTCTCTCTATACTTTAATTCAGGTCCTATTAACCTCTCTTCTAGATAATTGCAAGAGTCCCCTAATTGATATTTCTGCCACAAGTCTCTTCCCACTTCAGTTCATCCCCACACTGATCCCAAATTGAAATTTTGTTAAGCACTGTTCTGACTATGTTTTTCTACTATGAAATAAACTCCAACAGTTTGCTCCTGTTTTAAAAATGAAACAAAAACTCCATTTATCTTTGAAAGCTGTTTACTCTGTCTTAAAGACCCTTCACTCCCCATCCCCACCCACAATGTATAGCTGTTCTTTGTGTTTTGTATTCCCAATTAGAATGTAAGCATCCTGAAAGTAGGTACTGTCTTTTTTTTTGTATACCCAGAATTTTGCATAGTGCCTGGCACAAAGTAAGTGCTTGATAAATCTATCTATCTATCTATCTATCTATCTATCTATCTATCTATCTATCTATCCATCTATCTATTTTCTGCACACGATATATATTTTGGATATGGCCATTAGAAAATAGGAAAAATAATTTAATTATTATCACATAATATAAATGATAAAAATTTGTGTTTCAATCAGTATGCAAGTCATAGCCTAACAGCATACATCTTGAAAATCCCATCAAATAAACAGTACATATTTTAAAATTGTCAACTCCCATAGTCACAGATTCATCATCATTTTGGTTACAAAAATTTTATGGAATTTTTCAGGATGTAATCTTGTTGATATCAAATTGCATCAGATTTAAGCCAGGTTCATGGGTTTCAATGTGTATGCATATTTTATTTACAAATTATTTAAACTCATTTGCCTAGATTTGATTTAGAGAGCAATAAAAATAAATCTCTTTGCCTTAATTGAATTTCAATATCCTCCTAATGGAAACTGACTTGTGAAAAACACAAAATTCTAGGTAGTTAGATTTTAATATTGCTATATTTGGATCGGGGAGGAGAGTTTCTTAAAACTGTCAATAATATTTAAATTATACTTAATCATCAAAAATTTTTGCAAGTTTAAGTAATACTTTGTTTTCTCCACTATCACCATCCCCACCTTTCATATTCAGCCTCTAAAACAGTATTGACACTGAACTGGAATCTTATAACAGTAAAAGCAAACTTATGCAGATTATTTAATTATTTACAAATAATTAACATTTTAGACTTTTCTGAACACTTAAGTATAAGATGATCTATGGATTCATAAATATTTAGAAATTTTTCTAATATACAGTTTAAAAATAAATGTTTTCACATATACTTCAAAATATTTATAGTAGTACTTTTTGTGAAAGCAAATAATTAGAAGCAAAGTAAAAGCCCATCAATTGGGCAATGGCTAAACAAATTGTGGTATTTTATGTAATAGAATATTACTGTCTGTGATCAAAACAGAAAAGCATGGAAAAACCTGTGCAAATTGATGCAGAGTGAAGAAAGCAAAGTAAAGAACAATATCCACTATAACACAACAACGTAATTGAAAAGAATGACTTCAAAATAGAAAAAAAAACCACAAATGTAACACAATTATTAAGACCAATTAGGACTTGAATTAAAAAAAGGAAGACATTCCCAAACTACCCCTTTCTGGAGATAGAAGATATCCAGGTATTACACATTTCACATGTTTTCAAACTTTTTCTAATGTATTGATGTACTTTGCTGACTTCTTTTTAACCAATAAAAATACTACTTGTCCTATTAGATGGGTCTCTGGGAGGGGGAAGAAGAGGAATACATGGGATACTATGGAGATATAAGGAACAAAAATATCCAATAAAAACTTGGAAAAAATTAAAAATAAAATGCTCACAAACCTATATGCTATAATTAAACCAGATGGCATCAAAATAAGCTAAAATAATAATTTCTGTCTAAGGAACACTTGACCCAGTTATGACAGGTGTATTTAAACATATTGTATTGCCTCATAGTTTGTTATACACAAGAGATTTATCCACATAAACTATATTGCTCACAAGTCAATAAATCAATATTCAGTCTTGAATCTCCCTTTTCCCTATTACATATGACAGCTCTACCTATTATACTTTTTTCCTCATTAGCTTTTCCCCCATATGTAGTTCCTACTACATCCTTAACCAGAATCTCTCAGTAACATGCCACTATTGTATGGCTTAACAAGCACAAACCATGGTAGCCACTGTACACTCCAGAAGACAGTGGGCAAACAGAGAGACAGAACATTTACCTGCCACCCTTTCAAGAATTTCCTGACACGTTCTTCATGGCCTTTAATGAAGTGATGCTTTGTAAAATAATCTTTTTAAATTTCCTGAAGCCCTTTATCCTTAAATTATAATCATTTTAAATTTTCCTCCTTTCCAAATTGAGTCTTCCCCTGTTACAAAGAAAAACAATGCAGTAAAACACATACTACAGGGTAATTGTATCTAACAATGTTCAAATTATTCTGTTTTAGGAGTCCCCAACCTCTCAGCAGTGAGGGAGTTTTGTCCCCCATTCTCCAGGGCCTTTACTAACTTTTAAATTATTCACAATTCAATTTTTTAGTACTTTTTCCTTTATATTCTTATAATCACTGTACTTACTGTTCTCTGATTTCCTCATCTCTAAATTTTTTGAAAACTATACATCTGATGACTTAATTTTTCTTTGTTTTGTTTTGCCTTACTAATAAAGAATGTTTCTCTGGAAGGGGGGAAAGGTGGGAATAGATGATAAATATTTTTGCTGTTGTTTAGTCATTTTTCAGTCGTGTCCAACTCTTTGTGATCCCTATTGGAGTTTCCTTGGCAAAGATACTGAAGTGGTTTGAAATTTCCTTCTCTAGCTCATTTTATGATGAGGAAACTGAGGTAAACAGAGCAAAGTGACTTGCCTAGGGTTACAAAATTACTACATGTCTGAGGCCAGATTTAAATGCAGGAAGATAAATCTTCCTGACTCCAGGACGAGCCTATATCCACAACACCATCTAGCTGGCCACATGGTAAATGGAAGTTATATAAAAACAAAAACTTGAGCAGATCCAAGATGGCAGAGTAAAAGCAGGAACTTGGTTAAGCTCCCACACCAACCATCTCCAATACCTGTAAAATATGACTCTAAACAAATTTTAGAGCTACAGAATACACAAAGTGACAGAGAGAAACAAATTTCCTGCTGAAGGAAGCCTGGCAGGCCAACAAGAAGGATCTATCACACCAGGCTGGGAGCTGAGCACAGTCATGCATGAGCTACACCAGCACAGACTTGGGATGGCCCCAACCAGTGGCCCAAATTGGCCAGAGCAGACTTCAGGAGAGTGAACCACCAGCAGCTATGGCAGTTTCCAGACTTCTCAAGCCAAAAACACCGAGAAAGTAAAAGGTAAGTAGGGAACTCTGTTGGAACTGGGGAAGAGAAGAGCATGGTAGGGGGGACAGGTGACCATGGTAATCACTCTTGCTTTGACCTGCTTAGATCTGGGTCACTTTCTTGGGCAGTGGTCCTGGGGTGAGGAACCCAGTGTGCCAGAGCTTGTGGTGGCTGCAGAGAGAGAGCCCTCCTCATAAATCTGACAACAACTGTGAAAACATTTTGGGAAACCCCAGGAATTTGGGACACAGCTCTCTCCACTTTGGAAGCAGAGTTCTATTCTGGCAAAGTCAAGTAACTGGCTGGCAAGATGAGCAAGCAGAGGAAGTGCAATCAGACCACAGAATCCATTTTGGGGGACAAAAAGGATCAAAAAATTGGAACAAGAAGAAGTCAAAACTCCTGCATCAAAAACTTCCAAGAAAAATATGAATTGGTCACAGGCCATAGAGGAGCTCAACAGCTGCTGATGATTTGCTCTCATGAAGTCTACTCTAGCCACCACTTGTTGAGGCCCCCTGGGGCTACAACTGTGGCTCAGTTGGGGTTGCCCTTGGCTCCCAGCTCTGTGATGGACCCTTTCTGCCAGGCTTCCAGGCTTCCTTCAGCAGGAGATTTGTTTCTCTCTGTCACTTTGTGGGTTCTGTAGCTCTAAAGTTTGTTTAGCATCATTTTTCACATGTATCGGAGGAGGTGGAAGCCAGAGCTGCGTGGAAGTCCTGCTTCTACACCGCCTTGCCCATCATTTCAAAATGCTAACATTTGAATGAACTTTCAGGGTCAATTGTGCAGTAATTATGTCCTGTCTAGATTTCTGTCTTTCCTATTCTACTTCTTATAAAAGTCAGTCAATAAACATTTATAATAATTACAATGTCCCAGGAATTGGTGATAAGCACAAGTAAGTTGTGCCCTGTATCTCATGTTGAGGTCCCTTTTGATCTGACTATTTGCTGAATCATCTAAAGCAGGGAATTACACTTCATATTTTTGCATTATACTTATCTGTTTGCAAATCTTAGCTCTTCAATGAAATTTAAGGTCAGACTTATAAATTCCAAGATAGACATATACTGGAGCCTGGAGTGAGAGGAGCATGTCCCAGGTGCCTGATAAAATCTTGATTCAAGTCAGGGACTCACCAATGGGGAGCCAAGGTCATAGAGCATATGCATCTCTGGGGTGAGAATGCTGTTGGTGGGAAGGTAAAAGAGTGTGGGGAGTGAAGAGGGGAACAAGTTGAGAGTGATATAATGTCTTATACATCTTTTAACTTGTCACTAAGCCCAGTGGATCCCTTTACATGTTGAATGAACAGATGATTGATCAAAGGACAGTGTAGAAGTTGAGAAGATGTTACTGAAATCTGCACCATTAAAGTGAACATATGCTTATTCTCTGGCTAGACGAATGAGCAGGCACTCTTTAAACCTGAAGAAAATTTAGAGCAGATAAAATGAAATAATGTTTGGAAAGATATGGATTTGGAGTTAGAGGACTTGTTTTCACTTTTAAGTTCCAGTACTTCTAAACCATATTACTTGAGGATTAGGTGGGGAAAGGGGAAGAGGATCACTTCATGGTTTGAATACTGAGTTTCCTCTTCCTTATATGTAAAATAAGCACAAAGCACTTGGCTGACAGGGATACTGTGGGCCTCAAATGAGATAAAGTATGAAAAGATATCTATCTCTCTATTTACCTATTTGCCAGCTCCTATTACACAACTAAGTGCATGGACCTCAGGACTGTAAGATGAAGTACCAAAAGAATATGGAACAAGATTCAGAGAAGGCTTAGTAAAATTCAAGGATTGCAGAAGCATAACAATGTGCTATTAGATAAATGATTATTAATAACCAACTATTTAAGGAGATTTAGATTTCCCCCTTCTTCTTTATTCTTATTTCAAGTCTGAGGGTTGAGGTAATTGCCTCTTATCAAGCCCTCCCACAAGTGGGGAAATCATTGCACTATAAATCAAATTTGGGTGGGGATAAATTATTGGAATAGGCTGCCCAAGGCTGGAGGTAACTTAAGAAATAAATGACATAATCAAAGTTCTGGTCCAGCCCCTCATTGTAATATTCATCCTCTCACTAATTGTTAACTAATCAAAGTTGATTGTCACCCTCCGGAACTGAATCTTCTAAATTTTAATTCCAATGAGCCATTAGCCACCACCATATAACCATGGCTGTCTTAGGTCTAAGAGAGAGACAGGTAATGACCATCCTTTTGTTAAAATAGTGGTATTATTAATAAAATGATTAAATTACCCAGAAATTATGTCTCTTGAATTCATCTAGTTCTATTCTCTCCACTTTATAAAAAAGAAGAGAAGCCCATTAGAGGTAATGCAAATTGCCACAAAATGATCAGCCCAGGTCCTTGAACTTTGAAGGTGAAAATGTAAATAAATGACAAGTATGCCCTTCAAATGCAAGTACCTTGGTGCTTCAGTAAGATGCACTATCCTGAACTGGAAGAACTATGGGTCTGGTATTGGGTAATGATTTTTACGTCTTTATGATAATGCTAAGAAAAATAAAGCCTTTAGTAAGCATTACTAAGGCATATTCTTCTGAGTCAAACTCACTGTTATTATTAGTAGTACTATTATTATTCTGTGAATTTTCTAACTACAGTTTCTTAAATTTGACATAAAAGTAAAATAATTTGTTAATTTCAAGAATTGAATATACTCTTATTTCAAGTGATATCATACTGAACTCGAAAAAACTTGTACTGTGCAGTGACAGCTGCAGGTTTTTTGGTGTCTCTTCTATCAAAAGAATAAGCCGGAAATTGAAGACTTAGTTTTACCTAAGTAATCAGTTATGAGTTCATAACTGTAGGCACAAATGTGAATCTCAGACACAATCAGAGGCATCACTGGAGTGTAATAGGAACAGTTCAGTTCACATATGTTCTGTTTTAAAATGGAACATTCATAGCAGATCAGTGGAGCTCAAAATTACAGCTGAGAAATGATCAGCTAACTATACCTCCCCCCCCATTCAGATCCCAACAAACTATAAAAGAGAAATAAGGTGAAAAATTAGTCTCTTAACATTGACATGTTGGTGCAGCATTAGATTTGTTCAGGTATATGAAAGACAGGAAAAATATGAGACAATGAAGAGGAAACTTACATTTCTTTTTCCAAATAATTTTTTGTTGTATATCTTTTAGCAACTTGAGGTGGAAAGACTGAAAAGCTATATAATATAGAGATATAGATGATATATAAATGTAACTATGGTAATAGATACATAAAGACATAGATCCTGGTTTACATATTTTTATTTTAATTTAGGGGCAACTTAGTGACACAGTGAATATATAATTTGTCCCTTATCTATTATATTAATCAAATTTGACTTCCTATTAGCAAGGTTAAGCAGTAGATCAAGCGCCAGACCTGAAGTTAGAAAGACCCGAGTTAAAATTTGGCATCAGACATTTACAAGCTGCTCCTGGGCCAGTCACTTTACCTCTCTTTGCCTCAGTGTCTTCAATTAAAAGTGAGCTTAGTAATAGCACCTACCTCACAGGGCTGTTGAGAGGATCAAACAAGGAAATAATTCTAAAGTACTATATAATGTTTAGCCAGGATAATCATTATATGTATATTTTAAGCACAGCTCTTATTGTCTTAAAACTAGTTCATATGATAACAATGATGTAAAGCTAACTCTGGTAATAAGATAATCATAATTATATTCCTTCAAAGACAAACTGCTTGAAAAGGAACCTAACATAACTTTCACTTACACAAGTAAGGGGCAATTCTTCCCGTAGGAAACACTGACAAAAGACAAGGGAAAATATATTTGGTTTTCATTTTATTTTGTTTTGTTTTGGTTTTTTTTGCTTTGGAGCCTTTTTTTCTTATTCAGACATTGGTAAATATGTTCCTGTTTACTGAATAGGTCCTGAAGGACTAGGAATTAAATGGTTACTGGCAATAGCATTCATTTATTTTTGAAGTGATTAGAAACAAGATGTTTCCTTGCTTTTGTTGGTCAAATGGGTCAGTATAAAGTGTAGGGACAAGAAAGTCTGACATTTTTGGATGTGAAAAGAAAAAGGAGTCCTGAGATTTTTTTAACATATTTTTAAAAGGAATTAAAATAAGAATTTAACGTCTGAATTTTTAAAAATAAACCATGTAGAGACTTCATTATCATATTTTCCTAACTTATGTTAGTCACCCTTCATTAAAGTCACATTGTGATGACTTGCTATGGTGTGCAGATGAGCCTTGGTTTCTGAAAGTTATGACAGTGCAACAAGCATTTGCGTAGGCTCCGATGGACTAGAAAGACACTGAATATCATTCTGGAAGAGCAAACAGACCATATGGAGAAGCTCATCACCAGAAGGTTGGCCATTAAGAGATTTAATTTTTGCCTAGAGTAACTTATAAAAATACCTCTTGAAAAGTTGTGGAAAGGTTACAATCTATACAAAATTGGGGAGGGAATACCCACACCGGTGAAAATTAATCAAAATTTAATTCTACCAATTTATTTTTGTAATAAAATAACTTACCCGCTCTTAACAGTAAAGTGACTGCTGCCAAGATGAAAAGCTATTTATAATTTTATTTTGAAGAGACAGAATTAATAAACTTGTCCATGTTGTAGTTTGTTATTGATGTTCAAGCTAGTCAGTAAACTATATATATTGATGGGAAGTCTGCAAGTCTTAGGATAGTAATAAAGAAATGTGACTTGCAAATAATTTAAATAAAACATTTCAGTGGATCCATGAACTCATCGTATCTCATACTCATTCTAACTATGCCCACTGGAATCCACTGATACTTATCATATGGAACTCATTCTTGTCCTCCAATAAAACCTCAACAGGAGAGAAACCTGACATGTTGGGAATCTTTCTCTAACAGAAGTTCTTAACCTGAGATCAATAAACTTGTTTCCTTTAATATTTAAATACCTATATTTCAATATAATGGGCTTATTATATAATCCTATGTATTTTACTTCATGCATATAAAAACATAAATCTGAGAAAAGTTCCATAGGCTTCACCAGATTGTCTATCAAAATGTCCATGAAACAAAAAAAAAAAAGGTTAAGAACTCTTGATCTATATTTTTTAACACTGTATGATCACTGCTGGAGTTGGGCTCTCCAACTATTATACTTTCTGTTATGACAACTGAAAATGTCCTTTTCTACTGGAACATTTGATTTTTTTTAGATGCAGCTTCTAAGCATAATTTGTCATTGCTAATAGGTAAAAAAACCAATCTGTAATGTCTTAATCTCTCCACTGCCCTTTGGTTACTTTTACTTAGACTTTGTAGTACTCCATGATTTGCAATTACATTACTCATTTAACAAAGGTACATGACCACCAGAAAAATATTTTTAAAGGATGAATTATTTTACTTTTAAAGCATTGTACAACCTAGTTACTTCCTTTCTAATCTTTTCACACCTTACTCCCTTCCATATTCTCAGAACCAATAACATTGTTCTCTTTACTCTTCCTCAAGCAAGAACTTCATCTTCTAACTCCAAGTATTTTTTCTGGCTGTCCCCTATGCCTGGAATGTTCTTCTTATTCATCTTCACCTCCCTGCTTCCTTGGTTCCATTCAGGTCTCAACTAAGTTACACCTTCTGAAAGAAGCTTTTCCTAAGCTTCCTAAATATTAATGCTTTCCCTCTAAGATTTCCCTCAATTTAGCCTGTGCATTGTTTGTACATAACTGTCTGCATATTTTCTCTTCCATTAGACTGATTTCCTTAAAAGGAGAGACTATTTTTGTCTTCCTTTGTACTTCCTGTGCTAAGCATAGTTCCTGGAACATGTAAAGTGTTTGACAATACTAGTTTACTGACTAACTGATTGCAACCATAGCATGGCCATACAATTTCCCAAAATTCAATCCAGACTACCATCTTCCTTATTTTTTTTTCTTTTCATTCTTCCCTTCCTTCACTGAACATCATGAGACTTACTGATGACAAACCAGTGTGACTGGAGAACCAGATGACTGGTTCCTGGGTTGTCTTTTATCTCTGCCTCTAGATCAAGGTTATTAAACATATAGTCTCCAGGCTGTATGTGGTCCTTAACTTTCCATGAGTCCATACCAGGTTAAAATATAATTTGGAAATATTTTTAAAAATAAATAAAAATACAATAAAACACAGATAATGTTTATTGGTCATTTTCTAAGTCAATATGCATCCCACAGGGATGAAAGATTTTATACTTGACCCTGGGAATAATAGGGAACCACAGGAGTTTACTGAAGGGGAGATATTCTTTAAAAAAAGAAAATGGAATGGAATGAGGAGAAAGCTGATGCAGGGAAACCAATTAGGAAGCTATTGAAAAAATAGTCTAGCCAAGAGGTGATGGTGGCATGAGCTATAGTGACATATTTGTGAATACAGAGAGCAGGAAGTTTAAAAGAGATGTTTTGAAGGTAAAAAAGACAATATATATCGGCAACCGACTATATTGGACCATGAGAGTAGGGGGTAGAGGATGATATTATGCTTGCATAGCTAGATGACTGGGATTGTGTGGTGACCTCGAAAGTAACTGAAAATTGAGGAAAAGGCAGTGATACCAGTAAAATGTAAGCTCCTAGAATGAAGGGACTTTCATTTTTGTCTTTGCATCTCAAGCTCCTGTCACAGTTCTGACACATAACAAATACCTATAGAATTGAACTGACCTGAGATGGTGTCAGGATCTTTAGAAACTGTCCCTTTACAAATTTTTCAAGTCTAAACCTAAGGAAAAATTGGAGAGCTACAGTTTACCAAATGAGGAATTGGGGAAATTACTGCACCAAAGCCAAACTGCTTTTTTTTATAATTTTCTTGAATGCCACATTACAAAAATTACGTTAAATATCTAGTTAAAAAAGAAGAATTATCTAATTTTATCTGACCAAGAGAAAGATGTACTGTGGTATACTAGTTCAAGTGAAAATTAGTCAGAACAGTCCAAGAGGAGTTCTGCTGCACAGCCAATTTAATTAAATTCAACGGGTGTTTTGTGTCATGGAGATACAACCATAGTTTAAGCAAATCAGGTACTGATAGAACAATGGGTCATGAATCAAATAAATATTAATTTTATAAGGGATCTTGTTTCTGTCCAAGTGCTATTTACTCAATATATTAGATTCTCTTTAGCCCACCCATTATTTAGACTAGGAAAATCGTTCCTTTGTGGATAAGTGCTTTAGGGATTTTATTGTGACTAAATCAGGAGAACTAAAAAAAAACTATCAGAATAATCTAGATTAATACAGGTATTTTTTCCTTTAAATTTCCTGTAAATTTCCTGATCTTCTTTTTCTTTCTAGGACCAAAAGTCCAGAAATAATTTAGAGTAATTATCAAAGTGTATGGGAAAGAGGAAAAGTATGTACAACTTTTCTTGACCGAATTTGGGACCTACTAAATGTGTCATCTACAGACTACCAACTTTTGAGTTCTATACATGAGTTTAACAAAATAGTTTTAAACAAATGATTTAGTCAAAAAGTAGAATGAATGGGGACACATATAAATAATAACTTTTTAAAAATTATTTGCTATTTGACAACTGACAAAAGTAAATCACATTTGAGTGCTTCCTTTTATATACTCAGATGCAAAATACTCGGTAGACAGAGATAAAGATATAGAAAGACAACAATACTAACCTAATATATCAATTACTACATGCCAGACAATGTGCTAAATGTTCTATATTTATTATCTCATTTGAGCTTCAAAACAATTCTAGAGGTAGGTACTATAATTGTTCTCCTCGTACAGATAAGGAAATTTAGGCAAGCTGAGGGTAAGTGACTTGGCCAAGGTCAAGCAGCCAGTAAGTACCTGAGGTCTAAGGTCTTCCTGATCCCAGGCCCAGAGCCACCATTTAGCCACCACTATACATACATATATTTAATCAGAATATCCTAACCTTTTCTGCAAAAAAAAAGTGATAAATAGAACAACCATATCTTAATCTTTCTACAAAATAGATACTAAGTCAGATCATTTGAATGTCATGTCACAACCATACTATACTGAGTGACATACAGAACAGAAACACTAAACTTTGAGGTAAGCCTGTGTTTATACTCTCTGATACCCTACATCTCTGAATCAGTTTCTTCTTCCATAAAGCAGAGACAATTTTATTGCCTTACCTAACAGAAAAGTTATGAGGAAAGCATTATACTTGAGTGGGACAGTGTAAACTTCTCAGGTAGTATTCTAAAATCTAGACAGATTTGTACCAATGACTTAGCATCATGACTAGCAGGCTAGGACCCTTGCCTATTACTTCCCTGGTCATAAATTGAAGTTTTTGCTAAGCTAAGCTAATGTATAAGAGGGAAAACTATAGATCCTTCAAATTTGCCCAGATGTCTCAGACTTGTTTCCACTGACCACCCTCTGACATGCACAAATATAAAACTGGAAATCATGTTACAAAACTCCAGACAGGTCACCATGTCCTGAAATCCCCATGATTCATAAAAATATTTTCTGCTATATTGATATAATGCTGTTATTTTCCGTCTGATTTTCATAACTATATTAGATTATATTGAGACTGCTGACATTTTAAGCAGATTTTTGTGGTTAGATTATGAGCCTAAATTCCTGATTAATGGGAATGAAGGACCACAATTGGGAGGGGGATTGGGGATATATATAAATGAGCTCTTCCCTTTGTATTCTGGCCTCTCCCTCCAGGCCATTCCTGGTGGTGAGACTCCCCTTTCCTGCAGGATAGTAAAATAAATACCTTCCTGTCTCTACTTGGAGATATCTCTGCTTATTTTATTTTGGGTAAGGGTCTTTTGTCCCACATATACCAATATATTATCAGTGTCCATAACAAGAAGGTATAATGGAAAATCAGTGGACATACTATTGCCTTTATCATACACTCTTTATTTCAATATTTAAAGTCCTTCACAATCAGGCTTCAGCCTACTTATCCCACTGGTTATGAATACTCCATTTCAGTCCAAAGGATGAACTGAGTATTGCACACTCCACCTCCTTCACACACACACACACACTTCACAGAGGCTGTGCCCTGTACTTGTACTTGGAATGTTCTCCTCTCTCCCTCCCCCCCATTCCTGGAAACCATAGCTCCCTTGAAGATTCCATGCAGGTGCCATTTTCTCCAGGAAGAATTTTCTGATTTCTTTAGACCAGTGCTCTCTCCCTCTTCAAATTACCCAATATTTCCATGTCTCCCAATATAATGCAAACCTCTTAAGGACAAGGGCTATTATTTTGTTGTTCTTTCTATATACAGCCAGGGACAGGGTCTTGTTCATAATTTCACTTTATTAAATCCTTCCTAAATTAAATTTAAATAAACTTGAAGTCAGAAAAAAAATAGGTTCAAAATTTGCTAGTTATATGGTCTTCCTCAAGTCCTTTCTTTTTGAGATTATTTTTCTCATCTAAGAAATAGAGATAATGATTTCTATCCTACTATATCTATCAAGGTTATTGTGCATATAAAATGAAATAGTATAGTGGGAGGTCAAGTCTAAGGTTCCTTTGAGATAAAGACAGGGATAATGGCCACAACATGTTATAGAGAGGGGCAACTAGGTGGAAGAGTGGATAGAGTACAGGCCTGAAGTCAGAAAGATTCATCTTCCTGTGTTCAAATACAACCCCCAACACTTGTAAGTCACTTAACTCTGTTTGCCTCAGTTCCTTATCTGTAAAATGAATTGGAGAATCAAATGGCAAACCACTGCAATATCTTTGCAAAGAAAACCCCAAATGAAGTCAAAAAGAGTTGGACCTGGCTGAAAATAACTCAACAATAACAACATGGTATAGAGATGAATGGAGGTGAACAAGGGGACCTGGTCTGGAGAATATCTGCCAAAAGTTAACCTATCAGAGCCTCACATCACAGGGGAAGCACCTCAAAGTTCCATCAATAAGTGTGTGTGGGTGGGGGCAGATGGGAATGGTGGCCAGAGTAGAAACAGTGTAGGTGGAAATAGCTAGGATGGGATTACTACTAACTATATGCTGGAAACTTAGAACAGCTCAATCAATAGGCACTTGAAGTTACCTTGAAGTAACTTGAAGTTACTTGAAGATCAGGATGGAAAGACAACAGAAATATTTTAGGAGATTTTATGCTCAGATTTTTATTCTCAGGTGGAACTGTGTAGAGGTGGAAAGAAAGTGAAACTTCCTATATTGAATAATACTCTACAAAAAGCAACAGATATTAAGTAAGGTATCCTAATTTTAATTTCTTATCATTTAAAACTGCACCTTTTATTCCTTGTGTTACACTGAGATCTGACAGATGGAAGCACAGCAGCAACTGTGGAGAATGGCTGTTAGATGTGACATGTTTGCAGAACAGAGAAGACTGTCGTCCTCTCTAGCAGACTTAATGTTCTCTCCCTTCTTCCTCCTCAATACCTTTAAACCACCCCATCCAACACAACTAATAAGAATCGGTCTCATATATTTGCTACACTGCATAGGAATGACAATATGCCTCAGGCTTTCTACACTGTAAAGAATTTATATCCCAGCTGCCTTCTTTATATGTGAAAATGAAACTAGAGGTATTCTTAAGTACAGTTTTAAATATTTTTCCTAAAATATTTTGTTGTTTTTATGTTTAAGATTTAAAAAACATAATGAAAGGAGACATTTTAACCCAGATATTACATCACAGAAATGTTTGAATTTGCTGATATATCAACCTTTTGCAAAGATTTTCAATACTTTTTCATTGTCCTAAGTTGAATATTTAGGCAAAATATTTATACTCAATAGAAAAAAGAGCTGCTGTACAGACAATTCTACTACATTGGTTGGTTAAATCTATTAATGGAAATCTTCACATACAGGAGCAATGAAAACAAAAATACTGAGCAAAAATCAAAAGTTATTTTTATAATCTTCAGTTCTAAAAATGTGCATTGGAGCATTTGTACTAATCTTTTAAGAAGTATCCTTCAGGGAAAAGGTCTATACATAGGTGTTGATAAAAGGTTCTTAATTGAAAGGGAATTTAATTGAAGTATTACAGATTTGGAAAGTGCTTGCACTGGAAGAGTAAAATGATAAATTGGCAAACTGAGGTATAAAAAAACAAGAAGGTAATTTAGGTCAACATTTTTAAAAGTGTCTGGGCACAAATATAAACCACAGGCCATTAGTAAAGCATCAGCAATATTAACAGAAAGACCATAGTATACAGGACTGAAAGAGACCTTGAAGATATTCTATTCCAATCCTCTTATGTTACATAGAGGTATAAACTGAAGATAGAAAATTCTTAATGAGACATTTTAATATATTTTATAACAATGTTGAACATTTTGAAGACTTAGTAGATTCTAGTTATTGCAGAACTATATACTCAAAAAGATACCTTCTTTTTAGTTGTAAAATTGAGATATTAAAATTAAATATGAACACGTATCACTATTCTTTTCTGAATGAATCTGATAATTAATCTGGACTAAAAACAGAACTATTCCAATTTTCAAGATTTGCTCGTTTACATTTTAGAATTCTTGAAATGATTTTATTTTGCATTTAAGAGGTAAAATCTTAAGGAATGGTTCTCAGTGGATCAAAGAAAAGTATGTCATGGATTTATGTCAAATGTCAAACTACTAAAATTGTGATTTTATTTCATAAAAAAACTCAATGTGAGATTATTTCTTACAGTGTGGAGCTTTATTTCACACAGTATGAAACAGAATATATTATCTTCTTGACTTCTTCCGTACTTGATGCTTGACCCTAACTAAAGCCAAATCTGCATAAATTTTCATTTATAGATGTAGCTGTTTCACCTAGGAAATTAAAATGACATCTAACCACAACCAGGTTTATATTCAGAGTTATTTCTTCCCTTTCAAGAATGTTTTTTTTTTAACATATTAGTGGTCTAAATAGTTGTTTTGCTCATTTGAATTCAAGTAGCTACATAACCCTACATATACTACTGGTTGTGATTAGTTGTCATTTTAATTTCCTAGGTAGTTATCAGGGAATAGTGTGCATTTCCTTCTCAGTAAGTAATATCTAGAAAAGATAATCAACTGTACCCTACTGTTTCACGCATTTTTATATCCATGAATGAAAAATTTGTGCTGCCTTGGCTTTGCTTTAGTTAGAGTCAAGTGATAACAAAGTGAACATCATGATAGATTCAGTTTCTTACCATATGAAATTCCCTTTCAGAAAAACTCTAAGGATTATTCATTAAGATCTTGTCTCCTGAATGCAAAATGAAAGTATTTTCAAGAATCCACTGCAGTTAATGACTTAAAGATTATAAATTTGGAAAGATAAGTCATCTGGACATGAAATAGACATGTGAGTTTAGAATAGAATAGCACCATGTGTTGTTCTTAGTTCAATAACGCAATTGGTTTTGGGATGGGGGAGGAGGAAGGGAATTCATTTTCCTGCATCCCTGAACATGTGCAGAGTTTTGCTTTCTGGTTTCAGTTGACTATACATATTGGTTGATAAATTTCCTGGCTGGCTTTTGGCCATATAATGGTTCAGTCCAGAATGATGAGGGTGCTTTGAAATATTGAAGCAATCATTTCATTGACTGCTGAGCCAGTGAAGCTAATGACTCAATCAAAAGACCTATAAAAAATGGACACCTTCTGCCTCAATTTCTAACTTTGCCTCCTCTGTGTGACAAGTTACATGCTTTGCCTTTAGATTCCCAGTGATGGGGGTAGGCTATGTTCTTTCTCATCAAACTGCCACTCCTCCCACCAAAGAGCATGGGCTTAATTAGGTAAGCTTAGGTCCCTGGTGGTCTTCTTCCCCTTTATGATTTATTTACTGAATAGTAGAGAAAGACATTGTTCTAGGAATCAGGGTCAGAACATGGAGTACTCTGTGAATCTGAGAAGTCAAGAGGCCCTGGGAAACAACTGGGTAAATTTTCCTTTTAGAAACTACTTCATTGCTCATAAAGATGATGACCTTCAACATGAGGACTTACCTAAGTATGGTCCATTTTACCAGAAGACATGGATGAGTAGTTGTTTGGACATTGTAGAACTGAAATGAAATGTAAAATGCTTAATTAGCTGTCCTACAACATGCTTTATAATCTAAAGTCTAAGTATTAGCCAACCAATAATAATAGTTATATATTAATAAATTCCATTTTAAGTGGTTTTGTCCATACACCTAGTGAGTTGTTTGTAGAAGTTATAATGAAATATAAGAAATATAAATAATATAAGAAATGAACACTTGTTCCCAATTCACTTTTTATATACCCCTTATTTTGAGAGGCACATGACAAAACCCAATATTTAAATAATTTATCCCCTGAGTGCTAGATTGAGGCTGGTTATCTAGTCAAAGAATATGAGTAGAGTTAGTCACCTCCATCTTTTTAAAGCCAGGTTCTTCCAAAATTAAACTTGATCCAGATCAGAGCAGGGATTCATAATCCAAGATGTACACATTTCTTTTTCTTAGAATATGTTGATATCTATTCAATATAACACTTCCTTTGTGATCCTTTGATTTTATTTTTTGCATTTAGACAGTCTAGAAGATGTCTATGGATTTACCCAGACTACCAAAGAGGTCTGTGAAACACACACATGCACACACACAATAGTTAAGCACCCCTGATGGGTGGCTAGATGGAGCAGTGAATAGAGTATTGGTCCTGTAGTGAGGAGGACCTGAGTTCAAATCTTGCCTCAGACACTTAACACAAAAACTAGCCGTGTGACCTTGGGCAAGTCACTTAACCCCAATTGTCCTCCAAACAAAAAAGAACCCCTGCCTTAGGAAAAAGGAGATGGGAGTCGAAGCCAGAAGTGATTTCTTACTGTTAAATCTGACCTCTGCTCCACTCCTATAGAATTCTTTTGATTTCTGTTATTTGTACCTCTTCTAGGAATCTAACACATTCTGTTTGCTCTTTGTTTATAAAGAAGTTCTATTTCCACAAGTAGAGTACCACTAGAGAATAGAGACCATTGCTGATTAATTCTTGCATTTAAATCAACAGGCTTGAAGAGTTACTCATGGTAAGAGCATGGTATAAAGTATCATACATTAAAAGATAAAAATAAAGCACATTACTTCCTTACGAGGCTTTGGTTGTCTGACACATTGATGTGAAGGTAGGATGAACAGTTTCCTAGGAATGGACTGACTCTAGTATGAGTAAAGTGGTGAGTTAGGATATATTTACAACCTTTCATTAAGATACCTATGCTCTTACTACTCAGACTCTCTGCATTTGTGTATGGTTATCAAGGACTCTAAGAATTATTTCTGCATCTTTTCTAGATACTGTCTTCTAATAATGATTAGGTAGTCCTGCTACTATTTTTCCTGGTTTAGCAACTATATGTGGCTAGTGTTTTTCCTCACCTTTCATTGTCCATTTAAATTTCTCAGAGATAGGTCTGAGGACAAATATATTCTTTCCAGCTCTTGTCTGATACATTCCATCCTACAAAGCCTATTGTTTCTTAAAGACTCAAACCATATTCCAAACTTGTTTTCTAACACCATCTTCTTAATCAGGCTGTTCACTTACCATAGCTTTTCTTTTCTTCTACAAGCAATCAGCACGGGAAACACTGGCAATTCTGTGGAAGAAGTAGCCTGCGGCAAGTGGTGATCCCATTAAAGCAAATTGAGTCAATTCTGAAGGCACCGCTACCTTTCCTCTTAGCTTTAAAGAAGAATGGGGCTCCAACTGAAAGCAGCATGGATTACATTCCATAAATTCTGTACCTTCTCCTACACTGTCTACTATTTCCATTTACTTGTATAAAATGTACTACAGGAAGAAAGCTCCGGGCCAAATAACAAAGTTTAACCATTTGAGTTGCAAGGCTGAGGCGCTGTGGCATGCTCTGGAGGGCTGCGATAACACATACTCAAGTTTATACTGAATCCTGTATTCTTCCTGTGGCCAGGCTTCTCTGCCAAGCACCTCAAAGTGGGGCATGGTCACCACCAAGGGCTGCACTTCAGTAGCCTTGACTTTGGGGAGAGAGAGCTCGTGGCTTTCCTTGTGGGAGATCTGGGGCAAGGCTTCCCAACCAGTCACGTTGTGTGGCTGGAGGATCACCTTCATTTGGATGCCCAGTTCCAACATGCCAGGCTTTTTCTCAAGGTCTCCACCTCTGTCTTCGCCTTGGCCTCAATGACCAGACCTTGGGAAATGGCCACCAGGCCTGGCATTCTGCTCAATTTCCACTCCGTGCAAACCTGATCCTTGACAGTCATGCAGCCTGTGCTCGGAGCAGTTAATGGGCACTGGAGAGAAGGCCTCGAGGTCCTAGGCCAGGGTGAGGAGCAGGAAGAGCGCCTTGAGCCTCAGGAAAAACTCGAAGATGCTGAGGTAGGTGGGCGGAAAGAGGGACTAATGAAAAAGTGGGTCCTGCTGGGGGCAGGAGAAGGGGCTGGGCGAAGTCTGGTGGGGAAGGGGAGGTGTAGGCACCCTGCCCGTTACCCTGCTGCCTCTTCTAGCAGCACTCTCGGCCCCCGGGATGCTGGGGAGGGCTGTTGGTGGCACATCTTAAGCCCGGGAGGGGTCGCATCCCGCCCACTAAGCAGTAATAAACCGAGATTTCTGCAAGAGACCATGGTCACCTTCCACTTCCTCTCCTCTTCCTTCCTTTCTCAGGCCAGGCCTGCTTTCTCGGGAACAAAGGAAGTTCCTGAGGGGATTCCCTTAGCCATTCTTCAAGCTTCCTTGTTGTAGTTTGTCTTTAATTCTCAAGATGAAGGTGACATCAGATGCAATGACTTGCAAGTGAATTGAATTAAAGTGAGGCAGGACTGTGCAAAGTCACTGGTCTCACGTTGTCCTCTAGAGCCATCTGAGTTCAGTGGCAAGATGTAGATCAGGACTGTTGGAGATGGTCCCAAAGCAGTTTTAGTCAACACTTGGGTGGGCATTAGCATAGTATTTAGTGATGCCACCAAAGTAGTGGACACTAGTGATTGGGTAATGTAGGAGAAAATCTTTAGTCATTTTCCTGCCTTTAATAGTAGACTTAGGAAGCAAGTACTGACTTATATTAAATGTAAATGTGAAGAAAAATACCTTACATAGCTCATTATTTTAATTTTATTTTCCACTCATTTTTAAAATTCATATTATAAATTATATAAAATATTTTAGAGAATAATGATGTGTATGCAGTATATAAAAAAGATATATGATTTCCTTTATACACAATGCTAGTGATATGTAAACACTGTCAATAGAGCTATGCTTTAGTCTGTCAAGTCACAACTCTATTTGGGTTGTAGATCCAGCAGAGAATTAAAGTTGAAGAGAGGCTAATGAGCTCTTGTTTGCACAATAGCATGATTGCATTTGACCTCAGTGCCCACCCTCAGCCTCTTGGTCAAATGTCACCTGCTCCTCTGGTGCCCCCTAGGGAGACATCCAGAAAAGCCTAAATGTGCCTAGGTGGATGTACCTGTCCCAGGCCTCACTCAGGAGGAGTCCAAAGGCTTTGGTACACGGTAAAACTTCTGGGCTGGGGCTGACTCACTGGAAGTAAGGAAATGTTAATAATGTGAATTCAATTTGAACCTATGGTATACTTTTTTTTTTAAGAGAGCTAGATGATAAATGTTTACAGCCACACCTCTGTATTACACTGTAACATTGTTTGAACTCAGCAAGAGGGTAGAAGGCTTAAGAAAAGAAGTCTTCAACAAATTGTAGAATAATAATAATAATAATAACTGAAACAAAAGCAACAACTGTTATTTATACAGGGCTTTAATATTTGCAAAATGTTTTTTGCAAAGTATCTATTATATCATTTAAGACCCTCAACATCCTTTAAAAGGTTTGCAATGCTCTTTATACATATTATTTCTTTTGATCCTCATAACAATCCTGAGAGGTAGGTGCCACTTTACAGATGAGGAGACTGAGGCAGATATGATAAGTAAATTGCCCAGGGTCACACAACTAGGAAGTGTCAGAAAAGATTTGAATTCAGGTCTTCATGATATAGTACCTCTACCGTGCTACCTAACTGCTTTAATTAACTTCCCTCGACCTGAGTTTTCCTTATCTATAAAATGAGAGATGTCAGAATGCTTCAGGGATTCTTTACCTGAGACCTTTAAGTTTGTTTTATTTTTGCTAAATCCATTTCAGTATAAATGGTTTACTGTATAATTCTGTATTTTATGCATTTTAAAATATCATTATGGGAAGGGGATTCATAGAATTCACCAGACTTCCCTAAGTCTTCACCCCAAATGTTGACTTCACCTCCAAAAGATTAAGAACCCCCTGACTTGATGGTCTCTCAGGTACTTTCCAATCAACCAAACAATTAATCAACCGATGAACAAGTATTTATAAAGTGCCTGTTATTTGCTAGGCTCTGTGGATACAAATATGAAGTATTAAACTATTCTTACTGGTAAGAAGCTTATGTTCCTGCATTTTAGCTCATAAGCCTATGATTTAGAGATGGTAGTGACCTTACAGCTTATTCAATCATAGGAGCATAAATCAAGACTTGGAAGGGATCTCAAAAACGATCGAGGTCAAGCTCTTTATTTTATGAATGTAGAAACACTGGATGAGAGAGATTAAGTGACCTGCCTAAAGTTAGAAAGGTAGTAATGTGTCAGAACTAGGATACAAACTCTGATCCTATGACTCCACAGTCCATAATGAAAATTACATAAAATAATGTTTCTCAGGCTTAAAAATAAGGCTTTTTTGACTTCTTTTCCATGTCATTTGTGCTGGCAGGAACCAAAAAATAGTGTATTCTCTGGGCCAGGTCACAAATATTTATGATATTCAGAGACTTAAGAGAAAAAAAAAATCACCCTATTGTAAAATCAGGCCTTTACAGCCCTGAGATGCATGGAATAGGAATGATCAGAACTGGAATGGCATTACAGCCGAAGAAGAAGAGTATGGTAAGTAATACAGGGCCAGTCATGCAGGGAACCGAATTAAGAAGGAGGCTAGGCAATAAGAGTTCAAAATATAGAACATCAGATTTAACAAGATCACTTTCAACTAGAATCAAATTCTTATTCCAGGGCAGAGACTGTATACTATATTGCCTACTGGCTGGATTTTATCTCAGAGGATGTCAGAAACATATAGAGGGTACCTGTTCTTTTAAATTTCTACCAGGGCAAAGATATTGTAATTATCTCATAAGAAATATATTAAATGAGGAAATTCCAAACTCTCTGTGGAGAAGAGCCACATGTAATTTCCCGAAAGCCTTGAAATCACCACCCTGGGTTTAGGTGCTGACAAGGAAATGAGAAGGGAGGAAAGGAAGGGTAGTTTGAGGGAAGCAAGGTAGGGTGCTGAAAAGTACTCTCACTTAAAAACACCTTTCTAACAAAAGAATCACAATTCAATATATGTGACCTGAAGAAGAACAATGCAATTCAAACCCTGGCCGTAGGTGATCATCATTACAGGTTGATCATTTTAAAAGTCCTTCAAACATTCAAAGCATAATAAATATGCATTTACTAGTAAGGATCATAATTAAAAGTACAAACTAATTTGGGTTTAAATTGTATTATTATTATAAGGGAAATGAATTAAAAAAGTAAACTAGTATGAATTGAATAGGGGTTTGAAAATTAGCAGTACTTTGCAAGCTTTCAGGAAAGCAGTTTCTATTAACCTTCAGTTAGAGTGGGATGTTGGACCATACTGCAAATTCTATTGTATTCCATGTTCCAGACATACCCACAGACC
>NW_027187295.1:2640083-2646020 GCF_028583685.1 Petaurus breviceps papuanus | reverse complement strand
TTTTCATAATGATTCTCCCTGTAGTATTTACAACTGGAAATGAATTGGAGAGGGAAATAATGTGCATGTATGTTGTATGTATTTATGAATAAAGAAGAACTGAACTAGAATTGTGATCAGTGTTCAAGGTTTTAAAGGTAATACAGGTATTATTCTCTGCAAAAGGAGACTGAAATTCGAAGAAATTAAGAGACTTTTCCTTGTTCACACAGTTAAACTGTTTATCAGTTAAACAGGCTAAAAATATCAATCACTGTGTAGATTAGAGAATTCTGAAAAATTACATGCTTTTAGACCCTTCGGTTCCCTTCCATCTCTAAAATCCTTTGAGCCTATGAACAACCAGTATGTTATTCTCAAAATTAACTGTTTATTATAATTTTCTGTAGAATAGTGAAAGTAATTCAGATTTTTATGGAGAAAAAGAGATGAGAAAAATGGTTTTAAGAATAGTAAAAGGATATGATAAAATAAAAGTACTTCCTCCTATATCAATTGTAAAAATAATTAAGTTTGGGTTGTAAAAAAGGATTTAAGTCTGGATTTGCTGCTATGAATTTTGCAATGTTATTTAGTATCCCTGAGCTTGTTTGATCATCTGCAAAACTGGAATAATATTTACTTTTCTTGCTGCCCCAATTTTTTGTCCAGATCAGTTAATGTATTAGAAAATACTTTATTAAAACATAAACTAGGGGCGGCTAGATGGCGCAGTGAATAGAGCACCGACCCTGGAGTCAGGAGAACCTGAATTCAAATTCGGCCTCAGACACTTAACACAAAAACTAGCCATGTGACCTTGGGCAGGTCACTTAACCCCAACTGCCCTCAAAAAAGAAAAAAAAAGTAAAAAATATTTAGTGTATTTTAATAAAGATATATAATATGTTATTATCTTCATCACCTCCCTATCATCATTATAGAAATAGCAAAAAATCAGTCACATCATTAACATAGTTGTTTGTTATAGAGATATAGAGATCTTTTTGTTCTTGCAGCAATTGGCAATTGAATTACATTACCCGCACTATGCTGATTAATATTTCATCCTCAATTTCATTTGAACTTCATATCCTGCAAATTCTGCTCCTTCAAGATCACTTAACCCTGTTTTTACCTTTAAAGTTACTTGTTTTAGATCAAAGTCATTTCTCTTCCATGCTCAAAAATCCTCCCTTAATCCAATTATACGCACTGGCCATTGTCTAATAACTCTGCTCTCTTTTAGGGTTAATCCCTTGAGAAGGCAGTTTTACAAGAGATGCCTCCATTTATTTTGCTGTGACTCTCTTCACTTTTAGCAGTCTCACTTCTCACATCAACATGCTTTTTCCAAAATTGCTAATGATCCCTTAATTGCTAAATCTTAAGGCCTTTTTTCCATCCTCATCCATCTTGACTTCTCTGCAGCCTTTGGTACTGTTGATCAAACTCTTCGTGATACTCACTTCTCTCTAGGTATTGGTGACAATGCTTTCTCCTTGTTTTGCTCCTACTTGTCTAAACCATTCCATCTCAGTCTCCTTTGCTGGATCTTCATGTTATATGTACTATCAGTGGGGGGTCCCCCAAAGTTCCATATTGTACCCACTGCTTTTCCCCCTCTCTACTATTTCACTCAGTGGTCTTGTCACCTCCCTTGTCTTCAATGATGAATCTGTATGAAGATGACTCTTAGATATACTTGTTCAGTCCTATCCTCTCTCTGGGTCTTCCAGTCTTGCCCTTTAAACATCTCAGACTAGATGTTCAGTACGTACTTTAAACTCAGTATGTCCAAAATTGAACTTGGAATTAGATTTTCTCCTCAAATCCTCACCTCATCTTCATTTTCCTATTACTGTTGAAGGTACCACCATTGTTCACACAGGTTTGCAACCAAGGTGTTATACTCAATGCCTCATGCTCACCCCCTCCATATTTAATCAGTGACCAAATCCTGTAATTCTATTTTTTGTAACATCTTTCATATCTACCCCCTCTTTCCTCTGACCATCACCATTGTACAGGGTCTCATCCCCTCAGTACTCATTTATTCCAGTACCACTACTGGTTGATCTCCCTCAGGTCTCTCCCCATTCCTATCTTTCCTCCAACCTATCTTCCAAACTGATCTTCCTGAACATGTTGTCCCCCTATCAATACATTTCAGTGGCTCCCTATTATGTCCCAAATCAAATATAAAATCCTCCATTTGGCCTTCAAACCCCTTTATAACCCGACTCTTTCTTACCTTTCCAGTCTTCTCACACCTTCCACTCCTCCATGTATACTCTGAGATCTAGTTACACTGGCATTCTTGTTATTCCTTACACAAAATATTCCATCTCCTGCCTCAAAGCATTTTCGTTGGCTGTCTTCATACCCTGGAACACTCTTCCTCCTCACCTGTGCCTCCTAGCTTTCCTGAATTCCTTCAAATCTCACCAAAAGTTCCAATCTCCAAAGAAGGCTTTCCCAGCCTTTAATCTTAGTTCTTTCCATCTGAGATTACCCAAAATTTATCCTGTGTATATTTTTCTATAAATAGCTGTTTTCATGTTGTATCCCTATTAGATGTGGAGATTCTTGAGAGTAGGTGCATTTTTCCCCTTGGTTTCCTTTCTTTGTATACATGGTACTTAGCATAGCACTTAACAGGTGCATAATTGATGCTACTTGTGTGACATCCTTTCTCTTATTCTCTTATTACCTTTTTAAAGTTTAATAATATTTTATTTTTCCCCAAATACATATCAAGAATTTTTTTAAGGGGTGGCCAGGTAGCACAGCAAGTAAGAGCACCAGCTCTGGTGTTGAAATGACCTGGATCAAATCCGGGCTCAGATACTTAGCACCCACCCAGAAACACCTGGCCGTGTAACCTTGAGCAAGTTACTTAACCCCGATTGCTTTAAAAAAAAAAAGAAATTTTTTTTAACATTCACTTTTACAACATTTTGAGTTACAAAATTTTCTCCCTCCCACCATACTTCCTATAATGGTAGACAATTTCATATGGTTTATACTTGTGCTATCATGTAAAAATATTTCCATGTTAAGTCACAGTTGTTAAAAAAGAAACAGATCAAAATTAAAAAAATTACAAAGGAATAAAGTAACTGAAAAAGATGTGCTTTGATCTGCATTCAGAGTCCATCAGTTCTTTATCTGGATATGAATAGCATTTTCCTTTGTTAAATCCTTTATAGTTGTCTTGGATCATTGTGTTTCTGAGAAGAACTGAGTAATTCATAGTTGATCATAACAGAATGTTGCTGACACTGTGTACAATGCTTCCTGCTTCTACTCATTTCACTTTGCATCAGTTCCTATGAGTCTTTCCAGGTTTTTCTGAAATCTGCCTATTTATCATTTCTTATTTCACAATTGTATTCCATTACATTCATATACCACAGCTTGTTCAACCATTCCCCAATGATGGGCATTTCCTCAATTTCTAATACTTTGCCAGCATGAAAAGGGAATCTAGAAATATTTTTGCACATGTATGTTTTTTTCCCTTTTTTATAATCTCTTTAGGATACAGAGCTAGTAGGGGTGTTGCTGGATCAAAGGATATGCACAGTTTTTTGTCTTTGAGGCATATTTACCAATCGCTCTCCAGAATGTTTGGATCAGTTCACAACTCCACCAACAGTGAATCACTGTGCCAATTTGCTCACATCCTCTCCAACATTTATCATTTTCCTTTTTTATCATATTAGCCAATCTGGTAGGTGTAAGGTAGTATCTCAGATCTGCATTTCTCTAATCAAAAGTGATTCTGAGCACTTCTTCATGTGTCTATAGATAGTTTTGATTTCTTCATCTGAAAGCTTCCTGTTCATATCACTTGATCAATTATCAATTGGGGAATGGCATTTATTCTTACACATTTGGGTCAGTTCTTTGTATATTTGAGAAATAAGACCTTTATCAGAGACCCTTGCTGTAAAGATTTTTTTTTCCCCAGCTTTCTGCTTTCCTTTTAATCTTGGTTGCATTGGTTTTGTTTGTACAAAATCTTTTTAATTTAACATAATCAAAATTATCTGCTTTACATTTTTTATGCTCCATATCTCATTTTTGGTCATGAATTGTTCCCCTCCCCATAGATCTAGCATCCCTTGCTCTTCTAATTTGCTTATGCTGTCACCCTTTATGTCTAAATCATCCAGCCAGTTCGACCTTAACTTGGTACATAGTGTGAAATGTTGGTTTATACCTACTTTGTGTCCTACTGTTTTCCAGTTTTCCCAGAAGTTTTTGGCAAATAATGAGTTCTTTTCCCAAAAGCTGGGTCTTTGGGTTTATGAAATTCCAGGTTACTATGACCATTGACTACTATGTTTTATGTACCTAATCTATTCCACTAATCCAGCATCTATTTCTTAGCCAGTATCAAATAATTTTGATCATTATGTTTAGTATTGGTATTACTTCATTGTCTATGGCACCTTTGAGCCAAATGTAGTTTCCTTCCTTATCTCTTTTAATTGGGTGCATTTTTGCTTCTACTTCATCTGAGATCAGGATTGCTACTTCTGTTTTTTTTTTTTTTAACTTCAACTGAAACATAATAGATTCTGCTCCAGGCCTTTAACTTTACTCACTTTTTGTCTCTCTAATTCAAGTGTGTTTCGTGTAAACAATATATTGTTTCTCTCTCTATGTATATTCCTTCTAGCTATACTATTAGTGATACAGTTTTTAAGAATTACAAGTATCATCTTCCCACATAAGGGTGTCAATAGTTTAGCTCTATTGAATCCCTTTTATTTTATTTTCTCCTTTTACCTATTTATGCTTCTTTTGGATCTAGATATTGGAGGTCAAATTTTTGGATCAGTTCTGGTTTTCTTATGTGAGATTGAAGTCCTTTTTTGTTGAGTGATCATTTTTCCCTTGATGCATTTTGCTTAACTTTGCCAGGTAAAGATTCTTGATTATAGTTCTAGCTCCTTTGCCTTCCAGAATATTATGCTCTATGACCTCTGATCCTTGAATGTTGTCCTATGACAGAGAGCTCCTTTACCCAGGAAGCAGAAATCAAATTTAAAATAAAGAGAAAAGGCTGACATGTCCTATGCAATCCTGATTGTGACTCCCTGATATTTGAATTGTTTCTTTCTGATGACATCTAATATTTTTTCCTTGAACTGATAGTTTTGAAATGTGGATATATTCGTTGGAATTTTTTATTTTGGGATCTCTTTCCTGAGGTGATCAGTGTTTTTTTGTTGTTGTTTTTTTCAATTTCTATTTTGTCATCTGGTTCCAGGACATCAGGGCAGTTTCCTTTAATAATTTCTTGAAAGATGCTGTCTAGGGCCTTTTTTGATTATGACTTTCAGTTAGTTCAATGATTCTGATATTGTCTCTATTGGATCTATTGTTCAGGTTTTTCCTATGAGGTATTTTGCATTTTCTTTCATTGTTTTCATTCTTTTGAATTTGTTTGGTTTATTCTTGATGTCTCACAGAGTCATTAGCTTCTAATTGCCCTATTCTAACTTTTAAGGTACTGTTTTTCTTTAGCTTTTACACTTTCTTTTCCATTTGGCCAATTGTCATCTTTAAGGAGTTGTTTTCCTCAATGGATTTTTGTTTTTTGTTTTTTTTCCCATTTGGCCATTTCTACTTTTTTAGCAGTTTTCCAAGTTGTTGACTCTTTCTTAATAATTCTATTGCATCACTCTCATTTGTTTTCCCAATTTTTCTTATACTATTCTTATAGAATTTTTAAGCTCCTTTTTAAGCTCTTCCTTGAGTTCTTTCTGGGCTTAATACCACTTCCCATTTTTCTGTGGGATTTTGCCCATAAGTGTTTTGACATCATTGTCTTTTTCTGAGTATGTGTCTTGGTTGTCTTTGTCACCATAATAATTTCAATGATCAGATTCTTGGGTTTTTTTTTTTTTTTGCTCTTCTTGAGATTCTGTTTGTTTGTTTGTT
>NW_027187295.1:2636670-2640073 GCF_028583685.1 Petaurus breviceps papuanus | reverse complement strand
TTGAGATTCTGTTTGTTTGTTTGTTTGTTTGTTTTTGTTTTCCTTTTCTCTTTCTTTTCAATTTGATTTCTACTTCCTGGGTTAAATGGGCTCTGTCTCAGGCTTCTTGTGCCAGTGGATTCAGGCCATGGCTGTTTACCTCATGCTGTGCTGATGCTTCCCTGGAGAACATGGGGGACACTCATGTGTGGTAACTGTATTGAGGTGGTGTGATGGGGGGTGACTGGTGCTGCTGTAGGCAGTAGGGGTCTGCCAACTTATTTGGTGCTGAACTAGGGTCCTAGTGGTATTGTCTGGCATGTGTTGAAGCCTGGTGGGGTGTTTCTGCATTTCCTTAGGACTATACTAAAGCATGTGGAAGTCTGGCAGTCGGACGATGCCTGTTTGCATGGGGCTACACTGAAGCATGTGGTGGTTCTCAGAGCTATAGTCTGCTGGTTCCTCTATCTATGTTAAGGTACTTGGGTGTTCTGGTGTTGGCATTTGCATATTCACCATATTGGAGCTAAGGATATCCTGCTGCTTTGTTGAGGTGGGGCTTGTTGGTCCTGGTATGTGCTCCCCTTTACCTGAGTGAAATAGACCTGTTTTGCCCATATTCTAAGTCTCCCAGGATCAAAGACTATTCTACTCCTCTCCATCTTTCTACTGGCTCCACTGTTCCAGGATTTGTTCTGTGGACACATTTTATGGTTGTTTGGAGCTGAATATGGGAGAACTGCAGTGATTTACTACTTACTCTGCTATCTTGGCTCCTGGAAGTAGAAACCCCCCTCACCATTTTAGGCAGATTTGTATATAGAAATTTTACAATTTTAACGATTTTAAATGATTATGTCTCAATTTTACTTAGTCAATTTTGAGATGTATGTTGCTTTTCCAAATATAAGACTAACAAGTCAAAAGCATTCATTTATATATCTTATTTCTTCTTAACTTTTGAGAAAATATATACATTCCTTTGCTGCAATAGTTTAAAGAAAGGGGGCTTTATACGGATAGGTAGTCTATGTTCTTATTATGTGTATGTTAACATATAAAAGCCATTCTAGTTGTACAAACAAATTATAAAAATAACCAATGATTTATAATTTCAATCTAATAAGTATTTTTTTTTCAATCCTCTTCATTCTTGACCTCTCTGCATCATTTGGCATTATTGATGACTACTCCCATAAATGTTCTCCTCTCTGAGTCTTTTCCAACTCAAAATCTATTATCCATGAACTAAAATTTCTGAACTTCTTGATCCTTAAAACTACATGAATCCTGGAGACATGAGTTTTCTCACACTTGACACTATAATTAACTGTTCTCTGCTTGCAGAAAGGAGGGGGATAATATCTTGAGGAGGTACAAGGACCATTAATGTCTAAAAGGTGCATTTGCCTCATGATAGGGTCTAATGATCCATGTAGCTTTAGAGTTTAGAGAAGGACAAAGCCCCAAGGCCAAAGGAAAAACTCCCTTGGATCACTTCCCAAAAGAAGGCTGAGTTTTGAGGAGCTGTTTTGTACAAGCAACGCCTAAGGCCCAGGGCCAGATGTTTCCCACCCTCCCTAAACCCCAGTAAAAGATAAGCAAGCTGTGTTGCTTGCTCTTTAGTTAATTTCTCTAGTGAAGACATACTGATTTGTGGAGGAAAGTGTTGTTAATGAAATTTGTGCCTTGGTAAACACTTTGCTGTTTTAAAGCAAGAGGTAGAACTGTAGGCATGGGTCAAGGAAAAATTAGTACAATTGGAGATTTTCTTGATTGCTTTCCTAAAATATATAGTAGGAGGAGAGAAGAGAAATATGGATGTTGGCCAGAAGACTATTCCAATAGGGTAACAGTAGTTCTACTCTGTAGAAGGTTTGCAATAGCCAAGGGTAGCCACCAACTTTCAGAACACACAATTGAGTGGGAAGAAAAATTAGCTTCCATTAATAAAAATCTGGATGAAATGCATTTGTATGGTCAGAATCCACAAAACTAAGAACTACTAGATATTAGTATCCATATAGTTTGTATATCATATGAAGAAATAATGAGTGTAACTGTGTTTAAAACTCTTATGTTCCTTTCTGCACAAAATTTATTTTAAAAGATTTAGAAGAGAATAAAGACAAAGAAGGTAAAATTTGGAGGGAGCTAAAATCTTCAAATTTAAGTAATTAACCTTAAATCAATATATGCAAATAGGCTTCACATTAGCAAATAAATTGTAGAGGTACAAGACAGTAGCTGCTCAGGAAACCATGGGACTCTCCTCTAGAATGGACAGTAAAGTCACATGGAGTGAAAAATACAATTTTTAAGCATAGTCAAACTATGAAGTCAATCAGTCATTCAAGAAATGAACATTTATTAAGCACATGCTATGTGCTAGGCACTGGAAATGGAAAGACAAAACCAAAACTACAGCACCTGCCTTCAAGGAGACTAGATTTTATTGGTGGTATTAGAGGATCATAGATTTAGAGCTAAAATGGACCATAGAACTGTCAAGGTCAATCTGCTCATTTTATTTTATTTTTTTTTGGAGGGGGGAAGGCAAGACAATTGGGGTTGACTTTCCAAAATCACACAGCTAGTTAAGTGTCAAGTGTCTTAGAACAGATTTGAACCCAGGTCCTCCTGCCTCCAGGGCTGGTGTTCTATTCACTGCACCACCTGGCCACCCTATCCCCTCATTTTCTAAAGGGATAAATGGAGGCCCTTAGAAGTAAAGTGATTTGCCCTGGTTCACACAGGTAGTACACTCATCGTCAGCTGAGACCCTCTGACTCTTACACTGCACCATGCAGCTCTCAGTCCATGTATATAGATAAGTATATACAAGATGTGTTCAAAGTTAAAAAAGAAAAGAAAAAAGCAAAAGGAATTGCTAAATAAACACAGTCTACACAAAGCACTATAGAGCCATCATGGTAAACTCACCCATCATCTTTTTAGATGATGTCTCATTTTGAGGATATAACCTGAATGAGTACAGCCATTCTGGAGAGCAACTTAGAACTCTACTCAAGAAACTAAACAATGCATTCTCTTTAACCTAGCTATACTATTGCTAGGCACATATCTAGGAGTGTGCTAAAGCCAGCTCCAACTGGCTCCTTACATTTTCAGTGTGAGAAATTTGCACCTTGGAAATTGGCAGATATTAAAAATCAGGGCTTGATTGTATTGCTTTGTTGATTGTCTAGACTTAAAGTGACGGAGGTAGTATTAATAATGCAAATTAAATTTTAATGTGTTTTATGCATACATTTTCCCAGAGAGCTGATTGTTAAACTTATATCCCAAAGAGGTAAAAGAGTAAAAGGTCCTATATAAGTATGCAGATACATGGTTTGGGAGAGAGAGAGAGAGAGAGAGAGAGAGAGAGAGAGAGAGAGAGAGAGAGAGAGAGAGAGAGAGA
>NW_027187295.1:2561525-2636660 GCF_028583685.1 Petaurus breviceps papuanus | reverse complement strand
AGAGAGAGAGAGAGAGAGAGAGAGAGAGAGAGAGAGAGAGAGAGAGATGTAGAGACAGAAGTATATACATACATGTATACATATTTGGGTGTAAAAACACGTGTGTATGTTGATAGCAGCTCTTTCTTTTGATTTTGGGGAATAAAACCTGGAAACTAAGAGGATATGCAACAATTAAGGAGTGTAGTATATGACTGTAATGGAAAACTACTGTGCTATAAGGAAATAGGTGATTTCAAAAGATATAGAAAGGAATTATAAGAAATGAAGCAAAGTGAAGTAAAACCAGAAGTAAAACCTTGATACTATAGCATCAAGATTATAAAAATGAAAAAAAAATTGAGGACTTTTATAAACAATTAAAGACTGAAATACACAGAACCAGAATAATTGTTATGTATTAAGTTATACGCTATGCAGTATATTAAATAATGTATACATTAACAACATTGTAAAGACAAATGATTTTGAAAGCGGGACCATTATTAATATAGTGACCATTCATGATTCCTGTGAACTGATTATGAAATAATACTATCCACCTCTTGACACTGAGGTGACAGATTTAGGGTACACAATAAGATCTATTTTTGTAGATAACCATTGAGGGAATTTGATTGGTTTGACTATGTATATTCATTACAAGAAATTTATTTTTCTTTTCTTTTTTCCAATGGGGTAGAATATGGGAGTGAGAGAAAATAGAGTTTAATTAATTTCTTTAAAGTGATATGCTGTATACACTTTCAGATGAGGTGCTAGCAACTGTTTTATTTTCTTTAACGATTTCTCATGAAGTGGCAATGATCTTTAAATATCTGTATTATAAAAACAAAATACATCAATAAACTCCTTTTTAAAAGAAGACAATCCCTGAAAATTTTGTTTCAAGGTAGTTTCCCATGTCATACATTCATATATATATATATATATATGTGTGTGTGTGTGTGTGTATGAATATGTGTATATATGCATATACATGTATGCAAGTATACATGATATGTACAAATTCATGTGCACATATATATCTATGTATTCATGTGCATACATAAATACACATATGCCAAAAAGCAGGCAAAAGTGTAAGGAGGAAGGCAGATAAAGGAGGCTGTAGATTTGTGAGTATGACTAGGAAGGCAATACTACTGAATGTATTTTCAATAAAGTTTAAAAGTCAGCTTGGACCATAGGATAAAAGAAATAATGGATAATAATGACTGAGGATAGAAGGAATCAGCTATTAGAAAGTAAAAGAAGTTGAAACTTTAAGTGTTGTTCCTAACAGTACTGCCTGTTTTATTTCTATACAATAAAGATAACATATTTACGTTAATGCCTATATTACTATTTTAATAAAGAAATATTACATATAACATAATAATAGCTGGCATTTATATAGTGCCTACTATATACTAGACACTGTACTAAGAGTTTTACATACTAAGAGTTTTACAATTACTATTTTATTTAATTCTCACAATAAATCTGGGAAGCAGGTGCTAATATATACACGCATGTATATAATATATACAAATATATTTTATATATCCATACATATGCATTCACCTATATATATGATGTTTTGTGTTTATATATACATAGATTGTGTATATGTGTGTTTTTGTGTGTGTTTATGTATGTATGTATATATAAAATAAGCAGCTGAATAATTTGTATTATCTCTGAAACATCAATTAGACATGCCAGGAAATCAATGTATTGGATCTGTATTATCAGTATTCCATGAACATCTAGTTGCAGCCATCTGAACATTATACCTAGTACCACAAAAGAAGTAATGTAGGAATAAATATCCAGTAGATTTAATCCTATTTGACTATTAATAAATTTGACTTGTGATGATTTAAAAACCTGCACATGTCCATTCAAATAAATCTAACCATTACTGTTTGTGCCCCTAGCTTATGGATTTTATTTTAAGTAAATGAAAACTAAAATGTTTAAATCCAATCCAAACTGCCTTTGGAACAAATATATGTCCAGAGTAGAAGGGAAATGTCAATTCATCTGTCTTATATTATGTAAATGAATACAATTTAGTTTTCTCAACTATAAAATGCAAAAAATAATTGCATCAAACTCACAGGGCTAATGTGAGGATCAAATGAGATATTTGTAAAGTTTTTTTAGCATAATTGCTGGCACATAGTAGATGCTTAATAATTGTATATTCTCTTCCATTAATAATATTCACATCCTTTAAGTACCATCATTTCTTTCGTATTTTTTTCGTCTTCTGAGATTTCATTTAAAAGTTATTTCCATTTTTCACTAAAGAAAAAAAACCAAACACCTGATTTCAGCAACTTTACTTTTTTTTTCCCTTCTGGATGACAAGCATTACAAATTAGATATGAGATACCTACCAGCCTACAACCTGAATGTCAGTAAGTTGCTTTATGCAGAGTTCTCCACATACATTAAGTATGTAGTCCAGAGAAATGACAAATACTCCCAAAGGAAGAAGAAAAAAACCTGGGTTCATTTTTTTCTTTCTGTTACCAAAGACAATTCCAGTGGCAAGAATGGAGGCAAATTTAAAGTGTCTGCCAAATGTCCATCATTTTCAGCATTCAAAAAAGAATGCTCCCGAGTGAGAGAAAGCTGTGTTCTAAAATACCTGATGTGAGCATTCAAGCAATGAATCATCTTAAGGGAGGGAAGCCAGAGAAACCTATCATCTTTGTAAAGAATTCATTCATCAGTGATTTCTTATAACAGCCCTCTCCCCTAATCTAATTCATCCTATGCAGAAGCATTTTTTTTCCTTCAAAACTAAAAAGATGTCAGACTACCATTTGTTATTAAAAGCTTGGTTCATGGGAGGCAAGGAAACATTGCAGGTTAAAAACATACAGAGAAATCCTATCTACCTTTTCATAATTATTTCTTAGACAAGCAAATGTGCTCAATAGTATAATTCATATACCTATAACTTTCTCCAAAACATGTTTGGAACCAACTAAATCACATCAAAGAGTCCCTGCTAATTAAAAAGAAATACATTACACTGTATGTTTGTGTTAAAAGTCTGCTGAATTAACAAAAGTTTCATTCTAATTCACAAATATTAAAATGTATCTACTCTGTACAAGGCACTGTTAGTAATGAGGATACACCAGCATAAGTGAAATGATCCCTGCCCTCAAGGAGCATATATTTGGGATGTGGGGAGAGGAAATAGTACAACATGAGAGAAAGAACATCCAGTACTGGAGAGGGTGGCAAGGGATGCAGTGTCTTCCAGAGGAAACCCAAGTTTCTGTTAACACCGATAGTCATGGGCAAAACACAGTTGTGACATAATTGGCATATGTAGTCCATGGACACAACTTTTGTACAACTTAACTTTCATGGAGTGCTGGGAAAGGATTGTGGGTTGAGGAGGTATTTTGTTGTTATTGTTCCCTTTGGTTATTTATTTTTGGGGGTAGGGTAGGGTCATTGTTGTGTGCTTTTGTTTTTGTTGTTAATTTAGTTGGTTTATTGGATCTGGTGGCCTATCCTATGCCTGAAGCTTTTATGACTGTAACTGGAAGACTTCTTGATTATGATATGGCCTTGCCTACTACTTTACTGTGTGCTTCTCCTGAAAGTTAGTATTATAAAGCTGGAAGATGTCTGATGTGGTTACCAGTTTCCTCATAGCTAGGAAAGGAGACTTAACTGTAGAGCAAGTTTATATCCTATAATTTTCTATGTTAAAGTTCTGGCAGGTGTATGAATCTTATGCCTGGATACATGAATCTGGCCATAAATGCTAGCCTTCTCTAAACTAGTTTTCATGAGATAGCTCATGCCATTGCTAGCAGCATTACTTTAAATAAATGGTTGTTACCAAATTGTAATAACAATAATGAAAATATCACAAGTGGAGGAATATTTTTCCTTTTTCACTTTCACTAAATACCAGGATAAAATTGTTATACTGAATCTGTGGGAACACAAACTATGGCAACAAACAATTTTAGTTCTAATGGAAATGATTTTAATGAATATATTTTTTCACAAAAGGAAGACAAACTATATTCTAACTCACTAGGCACAAATTAAATAAATAAAAAACCCAAAACAAAAAATTCCACTGTTCTCCTTACTTTTCTGTGTGCCTCCTTGTTGTTTTGTTTGTCCTTCATTCTCAAAGAGGACCATGACATCAAGGAGATGATGACATGACTTGCAGTTGACTTTGATTTGAGTGAGAGAGGGCTGTGCAAGGTCATCAACCTCACTTTCTCCTCCACAGGCATCTGGGGTCAGTGGCCAGATATTCATCAATATGACTGAAGATAGCCCAGGATGCAATGGGAAACCCTAACCCTTTTAGGCTAAGGCCTTTTCAGATTCTCAGTTTTAGTGAAGTAATACCCATTCAGTGAATAGGTCTCTTAAAGAAGTGAGAAAGAATTGATAAACAAAAGTATGCATATAATTATTTTACATATGTGTGTAGACATACATACATATTTGGGTCTAATGATAGTCATCTCTAGGGTGAGGGAGGAAGAAAAAATAAATTTACATGATAAATTTTTTATATATTTAAAATGAATAGTAAAGTGTAAATAATAGATTTACAGTTTCATGTGTAATCATCTTTTTATTATTCTACTGTGTTATAGAAATGTTTGTTTTATTTCATAAAATAAAATAAATGAAATTTTTTAAAAGTCAAAATTGTTTATTTGATGGTTTTTAAGATGTTCTATTTAGCTTCATATTGGCAAAACACAACAATCCCATCGTATTTTCAATCAAAAATACTTTACCCATGTTAAAATGTAGTTCATATATTTTATTCTCTCTTATCTATCCTAAAATTTACTAGAAGCAACTGAATGAAGCATAGTCCAGTAGGAGAAAGAGTATTGCCTAGTAGAGGAAAAAGTTTGGGAAAAGAAAAGGCCTGCATCCCAGCTCTGCTACATGTAGTTGGACAAGTCTTTGCTTCTTAGTGCTTTCAGTTTCCTCATCTGCAAAGTAAGGAAAGTTGGACTTACTACTCACTCAGGTCTCTTGTATCTCTGAAATTCTGGAACCAATAGACAGGCTAGTGGAAATCCAAAGATTATACAAATGTCACAGCAAGAGTTATTTGTAAATCCAGTGATAACTGTGTAGAATTGGTGTATTTAGAAGATGTTATAATCATGTAACTGGTCCTCCAGGGTCCAGGATTTAAATGTAGCTGAGGAAATGAGTTTATTAAAGTAACTGCTTTCAATTGAGGAAGGGTCTACTGACAGGTCTGCTCAAACTGTTATTCATTTTCTTTGAAAACTTTCTGGCATGCTATATACATAGGTCCATAAAACATTTTTAAACAAAATAATTGATTTGCTATTCTTTTGTCTCTACAGCCTCAACAGCACATTTGAGAGGAGTTGAGTTCTCCAACCCTAAGCCATTATCTCTTTGTTGTTTGTTTCCCTAATAAAAATGATGTGAGTATACACTGCTCTACATTCCCCCAAATGCACAATTAGTCCAATTATAATTCACTATTTACAGTGAATAGATTTTGAAAATTCATATTAACAAGGCAAAATATCCTTGATTTTCTTCAAATTTTAATGTAATGAGTATAGCTGCTTTTATGTACACTTTGAATAAACAGCAATGGCAAAATGCAGTGTTATTGGAAAGAACAGTTTTCTTTGGGGAATTTTATGCCTAACTGCATGCGACACGATTCTGACATGTTAGATCTTGTCCTTTGACTTCATCTAATTTAATCTTTTGCCTTAAAAGGGTAACATTTCTGACAAAACATGAAGTTCTATCACTTTGACCACATATTCCAAACATAATGGTATCTGACAGTAAATACATACACTCATCAACTCACTTATCCTCCCACGCTTCTGTAATAATATTGAGAGAATCTGAATAAATCACATTTCAAATGGTACAGCTGCTCTCAAACAGCGTAACTAATGAATTGCCTTAACTGAGAAAGAGGCAGTATCGCCTTGCATTCATAATCTGAGATAGTTGATGGGCCAGTGCCCAATCTGATTCAGCCACCATACCTAATTACAACCTGAAGAATTACAGCCACTGTTTAAGTTAATAGTTAGTAAATACCTAGTAGCAATTTGTTTAGGAAAAAGCCTTGCCCTACAATTTATGAAGATGATGAATTGCACCAAATGCATTGATATATGTCCTCTAAAGTGCTGCTCATCTGAGCCATTAACCTAAGTGGACCACCCCAATCTTCTTCTTAGCTCTGCTACTTTTCCCTCATATTAATAACTGAGTTTGATATTTTCAAAGGAAAATATACTCAAAATTGAAGACTATGAAAAAACCTTTAAACCCCAAGATAAAGAAATGATGCATCAATATAAAATGTCACATCAACAAAAGGGACAGAATATTTCACAAATGTATCCAATTTTATTGACTCTGTAATAGTAAAATTGCAATGACTCTTTTGGAAATATTGCCCACTAAAATGGTCTTTATTTTTTTAATGAATAGTGCCCCCTTTTAAAGGTATGAACAAATATGTAGTTAATCTTTATTTCAAATCCCTTCTAAAACATCATATGTGTACAATGTGGAATGTTTAGTTTTATTAAGTTTATAAGGGAAATATTTTAAGTTAATTTAAAATTTATGTAAACTATTAGCATTGGTGAACCTAAAACCAAAGTATTATCTGATGGTAGGCACAAAATAGATAAGCGTAAAACAGCGAAATAGGAGAAAGAATGACTTAATAAAACTAGTTATTTCCTATAGTATCAGTCACAGATTTTTAGATCTCTTTGGGACATTAGAAATGGAAAGGATCTCAGTGGTTATCTAGTTGAATTCCTTCATTTTGCATGAAACTAAAGCTTTAAACAACTGTGACATCCAATTTCATTACTTTGGTCTGATTCTGAGCAACTTCACTTATAGTTTTGAGTAAACTGAAGACATTGGTGAGGGTGAAATAAAGATACATTGTCTTCTTTTAAGTCATTTCTTATAAACAGATACACATACACACATGAAAAAATTTTGGCATGTTTGAATATTACTAATGCCATCATCATTCCCATATACAAACATTTACTGAAGCTTCTTCCTGCTTAGAGCAGAATTCTAGGTATACCATAGATTGGCCTATGGAAGCTAATTGGGAAAATCCATAAAATACAGTAATGTGTGGGATAATGATCCCAAAGACCCTTACCCAAATAAAACTTAGAGGTTTCTCCAGGTAGAAACAGAAGACCTTTATTCTAAAGGCAGGTCTCACAAGAGTTGGGCATCACCTATTCCAGACAGGCCTGTTATAGGGAGGCACCCAACAAGAATCTAACAAGCAATTATATACCCTAACACAAACAATTCTAGGAAAAAACCCCAAAACCCCCAAAAAACACCCTCCCCTAAATCTGGACCATCAACCCATTGGTGGGATTGTATGACCTCACAGTCTACATAAGAATCCAGACAGTCCCTCTTACCCAATACAAAGCCTTATAGCTATAATTATCCATATTTAGCAGAAGGAGGCTGTCATAAAAGCCGCTTACAGGAAAAAGGGAGGAGGAGAAGGGGCATACCACTTGATTTCCCTGAAATCAGGTGGTTTACAAGAAAATGAAACTTAGGTTTTGGGGACATCTAGGACCTAGCTCAAGTTTGGTGACTGTCTCCTTCATTTTATGAGAATACTTTCACTCATCTCACTCAGTAATAAGTGAAAAGTCAATAAAAACTTAAACCCTATGAAAGGTAGAAGCCCGAACATTGTGACCTGTTTACAATCATAATTTACATACTGAATTATATTTTAGAAAGTGAGTCAAGACTTACGATACTATGACCTATGAAAGCCAAGAGTATTTTGACCCATATATGACCGGTACATGATCCATACACAAACTTATGTTTGATCATATGATCATAACATTAGCTTAACTCCCAAGCTTACATTACTAAGCAGAAAACCAAAAATATCCACAATCAGTAGGGATGTACTCTCTATCTCTTCCTGCCTTTGTTTTCTATAATTACCACAGGTATTTGGGGGAGGGCAGCTGTTAGCGGGGATCCACTGAGCTCTCTGACTGCCATCCGAGACCAAAGATTGCTCCTGTTTGTAAATATTCAGAGTATTCAGAATCATTGATTAAACTACTACCAAAAACCAGTCTTGAGTTCCTTGGCCTCTTCCATTGGTATCAAAAGAATAGCCCATGGTTTTGGGGGAGGTACAGGATTCCCCAGCCAGGGGAATTCTGAACCTTACAGAAGCCTAGACTCTTGAAGCATGAATAGATATTCCCTGCCTCATTTTAGCCCTTAAGGCTTTCTAGTTATTGCTTTCTGGTTTCAATCATTAGAGCATGTACAAGTGCTAAGCTGGAACTGAGTATGCATTCAAAAGGTACAACCCAACCATTTGTCAAGTGAAAGTTGGTTAGAACCAGGTGAAGTAACTCCAGTAATGATATATGTAGAAAGTGGTAAGAAATGCCAAGAGGACACATGTATAAAATATACATGTGGGACAAAGAGATAAATTCATAATCACTGCACTCAAAGTCCTTTTCTAACTGTTGAGTGCCATCAGAGAGCATTATTTTAGTTGTATCTCTTTTCTGGATGGGTGATTGACTTCTGGAATAAGCCACTTTACTGTTATAGTGCTAGGCCAGTTTTCCACTGGGCCTGGCTACCCTGCCAATGCTGATATTCTCTCTTTCCTTCTGCTTCAATACTGGGAAAGGAGAAAATACCCATCTTCACCTAGCTGGGCTAGCCTAGGCCGCTCATCTGCACCCATGTAAATTCACTAGACCAGTAATGCCCACATTATGACTACCTGGTACATACCTCAAACTTAATGTTCATTCATGATCTGATTCTTGTGGCCAATGTCATTAGCTACAGTAAACCCTGTATCTGACCTCAGTTATGGGTGGGACCTCTGATAGGACTTCAGATGGGACCTTTGGATTTTCTGAGTTCATCAGGTCATCCTGTTGGGCATAAAAGGAGTGAGACAGAAGATTCCTGAGACTAAAATTGGAAGTGGATTTTATTGCTGTGGGACTGCCAGGGTCACATACCCAACATAGATAATAAATAGGCATGAACAATGTGCAGGTTTTTAAAGAGATTGCAATAGTCAGGTTATTTAAGCTGAAACTACAATCAGTGATTGGTCAGTGTGTATTTGAATTTTCCTGCATTTTTCCTAGGCTGAGGTACAGGGAACCCAGAATGGGTGGAGATGGGGTGGGGGGGCAGGGAAGAATGGAGCAGGGATTTTACCCTAGGCTGAAACCCCCACCCAGATCAATTAGGAGAGGGAGGGGTAAAAGTTATGCTAAAATGCCTGCTTACAGATCAATTAAGGGAAGGGAAGGTGGGGTTGGGCTCAACATTCCCCACTCTTTTTTTGTATGTATATCAAACCTTTGATATGACTGGGACTACATCATCTAGGTTATCCAATTCCATTCCTAAAGGATGGTAGAGGGGATCCCTGACAATTAGCAATTTAACATCTAATAGGGACTTCCTATGATCAAGGCCATAGTCTCGAGGAAGGTGAGGGGGCCACATTTTCTATGAATTTCTCTAGGAAAGAAGCTGTCCCAATAGAGTTCAGGTCCAGATTCTTGGGAAAGCCATCTCCATCTGATGTCATCTTTTTCAGATTCCAAAGCTCAGGGGATGATCCTTATGTGACTAGAGTTCAAATGTACAATACAAGAGCTCCCAGAAACATGATTTTACATATAAAGGTCCAGTTTTTAGCTAGGCAAGACTAGGTTCAAACAAATAGTTCAGTTTTCTTAGCCACACAGGGCTAGGCTCAGTTAATACAATGAGGTTTTTCTCACAATTTTACAAAATGACACAATTACATTAAGTCAGATACATGTCGCCAAGATAACCAAGAAAACTTACATATAAACTATACAAGAATCATACTTAACATACAGTTCCTTGTATCCCAGTGTCCTGTTTCATTTAAGCAACACTTTTAAACCCCAGATGCCTCACATAGTTACAGAATCTAAAGAGGAATTTTTGCTTCTCCAGTTCAGATCTAGAGATGACCAGACAATTTTGACTTAATATAAATTAGTACAATTACTTAAGATTAGTGCCATATTTTGAAATTACAGAGTATTTTCAATTTATTTATTCTTTGCTATTTCTACCTTTCCTAAATCCTGTACTTGGTATAGGAGTCCTTTAAAATACAATAAACCTTTTTTTTAAATTGATTTCATCTACCCTTTATAAAATTATCAGACAGATGCATTAACAAATTAACATTAGCTTCACCTTTACCACTATCTTTTACAATCCTTGTGCTAAAATCCAAAATCCATACCTCTGATCTTGTTCCCAAACATGCTCAAATCATGATTTCACATAAAAGGAAATTTTCAAAACCAATTTTATACATCTGTATTTAATCCTAGGTGTCATCAGGCCTGATCCTGTTGCTCTCCTCAAACTTCACTATCCTGGGCAATCAGGCATCTATTTCATTACTTTTTGCCTTATTAGCAATCATCTCCTTCTTTGAAGGATGTTATCTCTATATTTATTCATTTATTTGGCCCTGAATATTGCTTCTCGGTGAATTTGCTATAGAATAAGAGAGGGACAAAGTCAAACCTTGACAGAAGGAAAACTTCCTTAGCCTTTTGATTCCAGGCATGAGACATTTCCGCTAGTCATTCAGGTAGACACCAGATGCTGAAAGCAAGGCTTAGGCATATATAGGAGGGAGGTTTTCTTTTCAGAAAGAAAAGGCACAATTGGGAAAGTCAGAGAGATCCCACCTGGGCAGTGTCCAAGTTTGTCCCCAAACTTTTTCAAGCACAGACATCCACCTCGAACAGTTCACAGCCTGCAGCCTTTGCCATCCCATTATCGGCTTTTATGACGACTCCTGTAATCAAGGCTTAGAAGAATAGTTAAATTTACAGTCCTTCAAATTATTAAATAGCAAATAAATATGGACTAGTGTCCTTCAGATAGGGTCATATAAAATTTGATTGAGCTATTAATTACAAACTCAAGTTACAAATCTTTCTGCCTTCCCAAAACTTCCTCATGCTCTCTCAACATACTTCTGAAACTGATATCAACTATCTGGAAACAAAAGGGGCTGGATAAACCCCATTTGTCCCCTAACCTTCTTATCTGCTTTGTTCAGTTTTTCATGAATAGACTTTAGACATAGTTTGTTAACCTGGTGTTAATATCTTTTTTTTTTTTCTCAACTAAAGTAACTCTGATTACCCTAAATATCAAGTACCCCATCATTCCAAGCACCCAATCATTCCCCCCCTTAAACAGCTGGGATCCAAAATCATTTGGATAGATCTGTCTCTGTTTCATATGGGGCTAGGTCTGTAGCCAGAGGCTAAAACGTGGCTGAAGCCAGGTCCTAACCAAAAATTGTTTTCTGGGATACCTAAGCCCTCATTTCCATATTCTAGGTTTTACAAAACTTAGAAGAGGATTCACAGTGTCTTTTCTTCACATAATTAGCAATAAGTGTTTTTTTTTTTCCCAAGCATGCTATTGTAAATACTTGATTTATGAATTGAAACTTAAAGAGAAAAATTTAAAAGTGTATGATTTCTTAAATTACAACATTTCAGAATATCATAACTGATATTCTGACATTGTCAGAGTGCTTCATCCACCATCATTTTCTTCTTCCTGTGACAATATAATTCTTAATTTAATAGCATTTAGAGAATGAGAAACTGCTTCTTTTATAACATTCATAATACCAATGTTCAGCAGTAACTATATCAGAAACAATTATGATGTACCTAAATTTAAACTTCAAACCAAAATCAAGTAATTATCAATCTGGTGATCTTAATTTAGTAATTTCCAAATTGCTTTGCACAGAATATCGTTCATCCCATAGCCATTGACACAAACATCACACCTAAGAAAGATTTCACTTAAGGTTGACAAACATAATAATTATAAAATAAACCTTCAAATATGGGAATTACCTAAAACTAATTTGGTGTAAAAATGCTCCTATTATAAATTTCCCAAGACATTGTATATTCACATACATCCAAGTTAACATATATTTCTATATCCTTAGGTGACTCAACAGCTTCAGAATAGTAATAAGAAAATTGTTTAACATCAGAGTTCATAATTTTTTCCAAATTACATAATTTAACCAAAACTTTAAATGAAACATCAACATTATTGTTGCCTGTTTGTAACCCAAATATGTTTTAAATTAACAAATTTTATAATAAAACCCCAATACATATGCAATATGAAATTCAGATTTTTTTTTTAAATAGCTGTAATACTATTCCTACTTCAAAAATGTTTCTTAAGTTCACTTAGCTAAATAGACTTTTAGAAACACAATACAGTCTCAGAAAGATGGCAACAAAATAACAATGAATATCAAATGACTCATACAATAATTGACTTTATCAATTCTGGCATGGGTTCAAAGTTAGAGAGATACCAACATATGCCAGTCATTGTATTTTACAATCAAGTGTTCCACAAAAGCTTTTAATTTACCTTTTTCAAATTCAAGGAACAAGTCAAGCTGAGAGAGCAAAAAACTTCTTTCTTTTCAGCAATCCCAATAGACTATTTCCAATTTCTTAATGATTAATTTTCAGAATTTGCAAAGATATTTTGTAAAGAAATTGTAAATTTCCCAAATTAAAAATTTCAAATTATTAGAACAACAGGGAAAATTTTTGGTGGACCTTTTGAAAGTGAGCTTTGAATCTGCCAGTCTCAAAACTCCACACTTAATTGGCCTGGCAAGAGATCTAGCCAGCCTGCTTCTTTGATCAGAGGGGAGGGATTCCTAAAGAGGGGCCCACCTCCACACCTTCCCAATGCTCATCAAGGAGGGGAAGGACCAGCACAGTAAAAAGTTTTGTCCTTTCCCCCCCCTTTTGAGTTTTTTTTTTTTAACAAGACAAGGCTGATCTAGGAGGAGAGCCTGGTATTGGGTTAGACAGGAGTTAGAGAGCCAGCGGGCATGGAGGAGAGTCTCCACAGAATAAGGGGTGGCGATGGAAAGAGGCTGACCCAAGGAAAACTCATCAGCTTCCCCAACAAGGAGGGCTGTTGCAGCCATGGCTGGCAGGGAGGCAAGGTATCCAACCTGCAGCTACTGAATCTAGACATTTGGAAAGATAGGAGATGGTGGTGCCAGGAGCCCAAGGTTTTGGGCGAGGATTCCTTTTAGCCACCCCATTAGATTTAGCAACAAAAAGATGGAAAGTCTTGGAAATATCAGGTAGGGCTAAGGCAGGTGCTGAGGCCAAGGTATCAAAAGCCTTGTTTCTTTGGGCCAGACCTAGAAAGGGGCCCAGCTCCAGCAGTGGCAGAATAAAGAGGTTTTGCAATTTCTGCAAAACCCAAAATCCAGAGCTGGCAGTTACCTACTGTACCTAAAAATTTTCGAACCTTGCTTATTTTTATTTTTGTTTTTTCTAGTCTTTGGGGTTGGTGAGCCTAGAATCATTTGGATTCAGGAGGGGGAAAGGGATCGAGTGCCCCCAGAGAGAATGTAACCAAGATAGGTGACTTGACATAAACAGATTTGGGTTTTCTTAGAAGAAACTAGGTAACCCAAAGACTGCAAGAGAAAAAGAAGGTTGGAGGTGGCAGATAAACAAGCGCTTTTAGTAGGTGCCACAAGGAGGAGGTCATCAACATACTGAAACACAATGTGAAGAGGGAAGGAAAAGCCCTGGCCCATCATTCAGTGAGTGTTAGAACCTCTGGAGTGGGACGAGGTTACTCCCCAGAATTTTTGTTTGTTTGTTTTTTCTGGGGCATTCATATTTCCAATGGCCTAACTCTTTACAGTAGGCTCATTGGTCCTTCAAAAGAGGTGTGTGGGTACCATGTGGTATAGCACCCACTAGAGTACCCCATTTGGGAGTCTGAGGTGTACCTTCAAGGACTCGGGCAAACTTCTTGTCTGCTTTATCAGAGGGGCTGTCCCTGTTGTCATAAACCTTTTGAGCAATTTCTACCAGCTGGGATATAACCATGCCCTCTAAACCCTCCTGTCTCTGGAGTTTCCTTTAAATGCCAGGGGCAGACTGGGAAACAAAAGAAATATTTAGAGCTCTGGCATTTTCAAGGGGCTCAGGGTCAATAGGAGTGACCGAGAGAGGGTAGACCATAAAGATTCGGATGCCCCTTTGAAAAGAACAGTTCCTAAACCAGGGAGGGGTATAGATGACGAGATCTAGCCAGACATCAATAGAAGGGAACTGATCTGGATGTCCTGGATTCCATGTGACCACCTGCTACACTGATTGGACAATTTGCTTGTTGAAACTTCCCTGAGGGGGCCAGCCCATCCCAAAGGTGGGCCACCCACTCATACAATAAGAAATGAGTTTTCTCTTCTTCAAGGGGACCCCATAATCTGCCCCATTCTGATAGGCTACTCTAGAATGTCTTAGTATGCACCCCAGGTGAGTTTTTGATGTACTGGCTGAACCTCCCATATTTTAGGACAAAAAGACAGACAAACAGCATAGTCTTATAAATAAATATGTCTTCCCAGTAGAAATCAGAAAAGCTCCCTTGGAGGTGCTCCTGTGATAGCCACTCGAATACCTGCTTTGCAGAATAAAAACAGGGAGGCTTTAAGCAAATGAGCTCAAGACAAAACTTCAATAGTCCCTAGCTGCTTGTTTTGCCCCCACAGATACTGAACAGGAAGCAAATGAGCTCAAGCGAGCACAGGACACACAGAGAACAAATAGGACGCATACCGACAAATAATAGTCCCTAACTACTTGATTGCTTCCCACAGATTCTGAACAGGAAGCAAATGAGCTCAAGAGAGCACAGGACACACACAAAAAACATACAAACACAAACCAGATTACTGACAGTCGAGAGGCTTTGGCGTCCCAAAGCTTCATCAGGGAGGAAATGGAAAATGGCCACTCCTAGCTCTCCACCCTCCAGAACAGAACCAGAACAGATTTTTACTCACCCCCAAACTGGAGGAAATGGATCCATGAAAGACCAATTGAGGAGTAAGTTGGAGTCAGGAGGCAGATTGTGATCTTTCCCTCCTCAAGACCTGGGGCCCTGGAACATTGTCAGGGGCTAGTCCCCCTAGGGATGGGACAAGCAGATGCCTACCTCCTGAGGCTGAGAGCTCTTCTTATTCAGGGATTTTTGCGGTGCCATGTAACACTGCAGCTCTCGCTAGGGCCTCCAATTTATGTTGGGCATAAAAGGAACGAGACAGAAGATACCCGAGATTAAAATAGGTAGTGGATTTTATTGCTGCAGGACTGCCAGGGTCACATACCCAAAGCAGACAGTAAATTGGCATGAACAAAATGCTGGTTTTTAAAGAGATTACATTAGTCAGGTTACATAAGCTGAAACTACAATCAGTGATTGGTCAGTGTATATTTGAATTTTCCTGCATTTTTCCTAAGCTGAGGTACAGGGCACCCAGAATGGGTGGAGATGGGGGGGGGCAGGGAAGAATGGAGCAGGGATTTTACCCTAGGCTGAAACCCCCACCCAGATCAATTAGGAGAGGGAGGGGTAAAAGTTATGCTAAAATGCCTGCTTATAGATCAATTAAGGGAAAGGAAGGTAGGGTTGTGCTCAACAGTATGAGCAAATCTGTCTTTTAAAACCTGTTTGCTTAAAATCAAGAAAGAAAACACAAGCAGAACTAGGTGCTTATACACACATTATATTTGGATGAGATGATTTGCCCAGCATCCTCTGCCCCTAACAATCAAATGAAAAAGGCCTCTTCATTTGAAGGAAGAGCCTAAGAGATTGCTGGGCTGAACTTTTATATATATACATCCAGTTCTGGTTCTTTACTTTCTAAGTCAACAGTTCTTCTGGCTCCTCAGTCAATTGGAAGACTTCTCTTTATCATTCAGTACCAGACCCTCAGAAATTCCTGCCTAGAATTAGGTTCACCAGTGTTTCTATATGACTGGGTTGTTAGCATGAAGAGAATATCTATGTATCTTTTAAAGACTGAAACTAGGTAGTAATATTTATGTACACTTTAAGAAAAGAGTTTCCCTCCTCCCCTTCGTTTCATCTAAAATTCCACCTTCTGTAAGGAGACTTTTTTCAATCCTCCTTAATCTTAGAGCCTTCCCTCTGAGATAACTCCCAATTATCCTGTATTTATCTTGTTTGTACATTTTTTCATGTTGTAAAATTTCATGGGTTTTTTTTTTATGTTAGACTAGAGAACAGAGAGTAGGCTTTATTATTTTCACTTCTTTTGGATCCTCAGCATATGGTAAACAATATAACACAGTGCTTGGCACATAGTAGGTACTTAACGAATGTTAACTGACTGACTTAGGCCAGTTCACTCACACTATAAATGGTTGAAGTTAAGATCACAAGATGGCTATGCTTACTACAAGGGCATTTGTGAAGTCATATTCTTATAAAATAAAAAAAATTTGATTCTTACAATGGAAACCAACTATACTTCTAAAATAGTACATAAATGGAAGCAATGGGTTTAATAAAAATATATATTACATTTCAACCTTGCAAGCAAGTACAAAGATTTTACTATATATTTTTTTTTTACTTCTAAGGTCATCCCCCTGTCAGAAAGTATTATGAATTACACAAACTTCTTTTCTTCCTTGCCTATAATATTCACAAATGATTCTAAGCAAGTGCTCTGGGAAAAAAAGCTTGGTTTTATTTAGTAGGACCCAGCATTTCAAGACCAATCCCCTCATTATACAGATGAAATTCCCAGAGGTGAAGAAGTTTCTACATGGTCCCACAAGTAGAAGAGTTAGGATTTAAACCCATGTTCTCTTGACCCAAGAATAAGTACTTATTTCGATAGATCCTATATTACCACTCTATTCTATGCTACAAAATCATAGAATCCTAAAGTTGGATTCCACTGTAGCTATTACCTAATCTAACTCTTCATCTCACAAGACCCTCCATCCAGATTCTGTGGTACAGCAGCGATCCCCATAGCAGATGGACATGTATTTTAAAGGAGAGAAATGTAATGTTATACAGTAGCCAGGTCAAAGAATACACAACTCTTTATAGTGGAAAAATGAAGTATAATATTTTCACAACTCTGGGAAAATCTGTTGGCATAACATGTTATTTGCAAAAACACTTAAATACTATGTATTGATTTTGCAAGGGATGTATCATCTTTCTATTAAAAAAAGACTCATTTCCTAGATAGAGTGTAAGTTATGTACCAAGTGGTGTAGAATATCATTTGACATTTAGAAGTAGTTTTACATAATTGATTTTTTTGCCTAAAAACAGTCTAAATAAAATGTGATTTTTAAAAAATTATTATTCTATTATTTGCTTATGGATACTTGTCTTTAACTTGTTGAAAGCATTAAACAATTTAAGAACAGATTATGGTTAATTCATTGAAGTTTTCAAAATAATATGGAAATTGATTTAAGAGCTCTAAGAAATATTGATATAACTTAAATTTATAGCAAACATAATTTGCCTACATATGCAACCCAACTCCCTGAGGTAGATTACGTGAAATTAGAGTAAATGCAGATTACAGGAGAAGTAATATTATTCATTGTAAAGCAATATGGCACAGTGTAATTTTCTCTAGTAAAAGGAGGATGGTAACCTCTTACTCACCATCTCTACTAACAAACAAAAGGAAATTGCACTCAATTGTTATCAGAGATTAAGAAAAAACTTTTTTTAAAAGCCTCATAGTAAATGTTAAATATCAAAACAGGTTATGGAAGGAGGCTTCATTGTTCTCTTCCTCCTCATATATACAAGAATTAAGGGGAAAGAAATCCAGGTATCTGTAGAGTACTTTAGAGACAGTGACAAATATTGTCAATATGGGCACTGCATATTTAAAAATAGTAGCCTCCCATCCATTTGTGTGAGCTGCCATGAGGCATTGGTGCTATCAGATAAATCATGTTCTATCATGGTAAACCTGTGGAAGTATTTGACATATAGAAGGAGCTGTAATCAATCCTCCATTGCTGTTAGGGCCATGGACAATCAGTGAACATGAAAAGTGATTTAGTGATAGTGATTAGAGAACACTAATTATGTGCTTCTTATATCCCCTCTTCTAAGCCATTTTTCAAAAGTAAATCACACTTCAACAAGAGTGGAGAAAGCAGCATAGTATTATAACATGTAAGGAAGACTCACTGAAATGGTTTCATACTCCTATAATCAGTATAGAAATAGAAAAGTGGCTGCTATATCTGCCAGGAATCCTAGACTTGGATTTGGCCAGAGTAGAGATATTTTCAATCAAAAATGTTTTAGGCAAATTCTTACTTGGGAAAAAGGATTTGAACTCAAAGGGCACACATGTTTCGTATGTCTTCTCCAAAAATAATTCAGTAAAGAAGCAAGAAAACCAGTCAATCAACAAACATTTATTAATTGCTTTTAATGTTCCAGGAGGCATTGTGTAAAAATCTGGGCATGCAAAAAGAAGAAAGCAAAAAAGAGTTCCTGCCCTCAAGGAGCTCAAATTCTAATGCAGGAGACAATGTAAATGATCAGGAACATAAATTATATATATATATATATATATATACAGAGAGAGAGAGAGAGAGAGAGAGAGAATAGGTGGAAGATAATCTCATAGAGGAAGGTGCTAGAAGTTAGGGGAATGGAAAGGGTTTTATGCAGAAGGTAATTGGAGCTTAGTTATGGAAGAAGCCAGTAAAATGTTCAGTAAAGGGGCACAGCAATGGGTGGTGGAGCATCCTATGTAAGAAATAATAAGCAGGCCAGTGTAGTTTTATGATAGAGGTTATGGAGGAAGTGAGTCTCTAAAGGTAGAAACGGTCCAGGTTTTGAGGAGTTTTAAATTCAAAACATAGGAATTTGATGATGGAGCTAAATAGGGAACTGTGGGATTTGTCTTCTGTGAGGAAGTGTAGAGGAGGGGAGCGGGCAGAGGGCATGTCAAGACATACACTTTACAGTAATCCCTTTGCCTCCTCCTTAGAGGAGTGAGAATTGGGGTTTCAAGAGACTTGAGACAAAGAGACAATTACTAAGGTGGTGGCTATGAGTGAAAAGAGGAGATAACATGCAAAAATTACTCTAAGTATAGACATAATAAGATTTGGCGACAGATTGGATATGTGGTGTGAGTGAGAGCAAGAAGTTGAAGATGACATTGAGGTTTTGAACAAGGATGAATGGACGTATTAGAGATCAAAAGACAAAAAAGATCAGGATTGAGAAAAGGTCATTAGATTTGGCAATTAAGAGATACCTGGTAGCTTCTGAAAAGGCAGTTTCAGGTGAATGTTGAGGTTGGAAGCCAGATAGCAGAATCTAAGAATAGAATGAGAGGAAAAGAATTAGTGACACCAAGTTTAAATGACTTTCTCAAGGACTTTAGCCTGACAAGGCTATTTAGTGGAGATAGGTCAAATGAGGGTTTTTTTTAAAGATCAGGGAGATGACTCAGTAAGCACTGGGAAAGAATGTAGGTGATAGGGAGAAAAAAGAATGTGAAAACAAGAATGGAAAGGATTATGGGAGCAATCTATTAGAAAAGACTGGCTAGGATGGAGTATAAGACGTTTTCCAGGGAGAAGATTCAACTCTTCCTTTAAACAGTGGTATCAGAAGATGCCTAAATGGTGCAAGATGAAGAAAGAAGGGCAAGCTCTCTGGGAATTAACACAATTATTATTTTTCCAGTGAAGTTTCAGGTGAAATCTTCATCTGAGATAGAGTGCCATGAGTGGTTTGGAGAAAGAAGATTTAGAACAGCCACTGTGTAGAGTGGGATAGAAACTGATGAAGAAGTGGAATGATTGCCTTCTGTAGTGGATTCAGTCAGAATAATTTCTTAATTTCCTACAGATCCATTCAGCAGCAGGTGAATAGGAGAAAAGAAGATAGATAGTGTGAACAGTTCAAGGTTCCAGGTTGGCAAAGCATGATAAGACAAGTGAGTAAGGGGAGTTGAAATGGAAGAAAATACAGAATTGAGTAAGTTCACCAAGGTGTTAAAATAATGAATTGAAGAGACTATAGTGAGTACAAAAGTCATTGATTAGTAAATAACTGAGGGGCAGAAAGAATGGAGGTCACAAGTGAGAACAGATAACAAATCTAGGTGTTGTAAGATATAAGGAAGGATAAAATGATAAAATGTGATCAAAGGAATTTTGGGGTCTGTGAATATGGAAGTGTTAGACTTGTGAGTGACAGCAAAATCAACTGGATGATCAACTTGTAGCTTAGATGAAGTAGAACAGATCATATTAATTCAGTAGATTGAGGAACTCAGATGGTGCAGTATTTGTGGGTACATCAAATGTATGTAAAAAGGTAGGATTAACAGTAGAGGGAAAGTAGCTTAGCCAGGTACTGAACTTATTGAAGAAGGAAGGAGGGCATCCTGAGATTATATAGATAATAGCCACAATCATTGGGATTAGGTGATAAATTTGGAATGTAAATGTCAGTGGTAGATAATATCTTTACTGATAGTTCTAGGAAGAAAGTCTAGTCATACAATTGATTTCTTCCTTTGAAAAATATTTGTGTCTTTTGACAATTTATCAGCTGGGGAATGATCCTTGTTCTTTTAAATTACACTCAATTCCTATATATCTTTGATATAAGACCTTTATAAGAAAAACTTGCTGCAAATATTTTCCCAGTTATGTTTCCTTTTCTAATTTGAAATGCACTACTTTTTGTACAAAATCTTTTAAATTATATCTAATCAAAATTGCTAATTTTATCTTTACTATTCCTTTCTGTTCATTGTTTTATCATGAATGCTTCTTTTATCTAGGGAAACAAAAAATAATTTCTTTTAGATTGAAAAATTCTGGTATAACACTGCCTACTGTGACCATCACTGTCTGGAACGTAAAGTAGGTTAAATTTTGCCCCTTCTCCAGGATTCCGTGGTAACCATAAGGAGGATTTGGGGGTGTCTCAATTCTCTAAAAGTAGTTCTAGCTCCCACTGATGGTGTTCCCAAAAAATGTGGGGGGTCTTCTGCACTCTGGTTCCTTTTAGTCAATACCAGTCTGATTAATTTTTACAAATAAATATTTACTCAACATATAATCACATATATACAAACTTACTTCCCCCAGCACATGGGAGCCATAATCTTCCCCCTCCCCTTGTACCATGTACCATACTTGAGAAGAAGAAGGGGTTTAGAGTCATAACTTAGCTCTATTCCTTTAGAGCATAGCCCCAGTTCCAAGTCCAAAGGCTACATTGGGCACAAGTCCCAGTTACCCTGGCTTCTCTGGACTCTCTGGCTGCACCATCTGCCCTAGAATCCTGACTCTAAGGATTCCATGGCTCTGTGTCATGGTCCAGTGCTGGCATCTAAAACTGGGAAGAACAAATGACTCAAAACCGAAACAAACACCCATAGTCCAAGGGAAACCTTGGAGCCAAGTAGTAAGAGGGACAGCAGGGAAAGAAAGTCTTTCCCTTCTCATTTAGTTCATTTAATATCAACTGCACTGTGGGTGAACTATGATCATCACCTTCTGGATGGAGGAATAAATAGATTGCAGAAAAGAGTGAAAGCCAGAAAGATAGTCTCTTAGTCTCATCAGCGTTAAAGACACATTCTAGGTGATCACCCAATAAATGGAAGTTCCTTCCCCTCACCTATGTGGTAGGAGATTCAGCATATCTCTGTCATATGAGATATGGGCATACCCAGGCAAGTTCCATTATAGTGGCCTCTTCTATCATTTATATGACACAGTAAAAATCAAACACTTTTAGGGAAACAGAGACACATACTGTATTCTCTTTTTCAAATAGATAATTATAAAATAATTTTAAACTTACTTTCCAACTATATAGCAAAATACTCTTCTGTAGAAAAATACTCTTCTATCTGTACTCCATGTTCCACCAAAACTTCATTTGAAGTGTAACATAAAAGCTCTCTTTTCTATGTGATCTTTTCTGCTTTTCTACCAGAACCCTTGAAATTACTTTGAATACATTTTGTATATACTTATCTATTCAGATTGTTTTCCTACAATAGAATGTAAACTCTTTAAGGACAATAACTATTTTTATATCTGCTTTGCATGTCTAATGGCTAGCAAAATGTTTGGAACATATAAGAACTTAATTGTTGTTGCTGTTGTTTGTCCTTAGTTCTCCAAGAGGACCATGAAATCAGAGAAATAATACCATAACATGAAAGTGAATTAGATTTAAGTGATGGGGGCGCTGTGCAAAATCCTCAGTCTTACTTTCTACTCAGGAGATGTCTGGATCCAGTGGATGGTTACAGATCAGGATGACTGGAATTCCCGCTAGATGTAATGGGATACCTTGGCCTTTTTAACTTAGATCTATAGCAGATGCCCATTCACCGATTAAGTCAAGGTTAGAAATGACAAAAAAAAAAATCTGGGAGGCAAAGACCTTCAGGGTTTCTGGTCAAAACAGAAAGCATTTCTATTTACATTCAGTCTGAGGCAATCAGGGCCCAAAAAATGACCAAGTGGGGCTTGTCCTGGGACCAATCTATGAGAGCCAGAGTGATTTAGGTTTAAGGTGTGGTCCTTAAGAAAGAAAAAAAAAGGTTTTAGAGGGGAAAATTTACATTCCTTTGGGCAGAGTACTTGATAGTAAAGATATGATACTCTTATGTGAACAGAGAAAAGGGAAGGGAAGGGAAGGCAAGGCAAGGTTCTCACTGAGCCTTCTGTTTCTGTGCAGTTACATATACTTTCCTCAATGCCTGGAATGGATTCATATTACCACTAGCACCTCCAACTCTATCCATGCTATTTTTGCCTTCTTTTAAGTTCTATTTGTGGTGACACTGAACACACTAAATCTTCCCTAACACTCTAAGCAAATCATCCTTCCCAATTTTCCCATATGATCCTATTTGATGTCTTTTATACAATTCGTCATTTGAAACTCATTTTATAGTTCTTTATACACATATCATATTTCTCCTAAATTGCAGGCTTTATATAGATGTTCATTTTTTTATATGTATCCTTAGTGTCTAGTACAGTGATTTGCATATGATCTTTGTTGAAATGAACTTAAAATGATCTTAATTAATTCTAAAATTTTGGCCATGATGCTTTAAAATATTTTGGAATCGAAATGCAATCTCAGTAATTGGGTAGGAAGACTTTAAAGATATATATTAATATACCTTAATACCTAAAGTTTACTTGATGAATCCTAAAGTAATTTTAAAAATGGAATCAAATAAAGCAATATTATAAAGAAGCTCGTTTGATGTTTGGTAAATACTTATTTACCCAAAATATGTTTATTCTGTTCTCAAAGTTATCAACATGGTTCTGGGATTGCTATTTACTTTTCTCAGGTCCATTTAACAATTATTAAGAAAGTATTTAATATGTGCCAAGCCTTGTGATATGCACTTGTCAGTTCTTACTCTTAAGGACCTTACCTTTGACTAGATGGAGTGGGGAAAACATGTATGGAAATTTTAAATTCAAATAATTTCAGAGGGATGCACTAACAGCAGTGTAAATCAGGAAAGGCTTCAGGTAATATAAGGCATTTGAGCTGAACTTTGAAAGGAGTTAGATTTCTGATAGGTGGAAGTAAGGAAGAACATTCCAGACATAGTAGGACACTATAATATCAAAGATATTGAGAATGAAGATGGAACATCATATACAGGGGCTAGCAAATTGATCAGTTTGACCATAGAATGTATATAGGATAATAATAATGTCTAAAAGAGAAGAATCTATAATAGATCTTGAAACAGAGTTTGAAGCCAGATTGTGAAAGGCTTTCTTTAAATAACAAACAGAGAAATTTGTATTTTAATGTCAGGATGATAGATATTGGAGCTTCTTGAACAGAGGTGTGGAATAGTCAGCCTTCTCATTTAGGAATCCTATTAAGCAGGTGGATGAGGAAAGATTGGACAAAGATTTTGTTCTCAGCTTTTTAAGTAGAATATTATCAACAATGTATAATCTGCTCTAATTTACTATAGTACTGATCTCAAATATATGAGCACAAACTCCTGCCTTCTAAATTGGTGCCAATAGTTCTGAAATCTGAATTGTTCATGAAGAAAAACAAAAGTAAAAACTTTTAAGTTCCATAGATGAACCAGCAGAGTTTATAGTATAAACATAAATTCTAGAATCCTTTTGAAATAGGCCTAAGGTTCTGTCTTTAGATAATAAAGGAATTTGACCACATGTTTTCTGCATGCTATTTTAATTCTAGATATGTCATTCTATAATCCTGAATAGAAGTATTTGTCTTTAATGTCTTCATTCAACAGTCACTTTTCAGATGTCTTCATTGTACAAAATGCTATAGAATATAAGGGGTTTTATTGCTCGAAAAAAATTGATTAATATGACCAAATGGCACCCACATCAACAGTACAAAAAAACATGATTTTTTAAAAAAATCTAACCAGAACAAACAAACCAACATCAATAATTGATTGGACCCCAAAATTAATCTGGGAATTATTACAATGTACTCTTCTAAAAATAGAATTAAAAACCTCATAATATTTTAAGTTAAGAAACTATACTTGCATATTTTGACAGCTTGTTTATAGGATATACTTTCTGAAAAATGAAAGCTGGAAATTTTATTGATCTTTCTGAGGACAGCTTTAAGTGGATTTCCCATTCAAGTGCAATAAAAATGTATAAAATCACATTTACATTTATTGAACACAAAATTTTTGCTTAAGACCAATATGTTGCATTTAGATGCCAAGATTGTACTATTATATTAATTCATAAGTGAGGTAAAAGTTCCAAATTATGCACATACCATCATCCTATTTTCTTAATCAACATTGATTTCAAAATTCTTGCTAATTGACTCAATTGTGTTATGCCTGTCTTGCTACATTCAAATCAAACAGGCCTGATTGAAATTTAGGTTGCTTATAATAACATCAGATTATACTTTAATATGATCCATTTGTTTAGAGACACAGTGGATCCAGTTGTTATGTTTTTATAGATACAAAGAAGACCTTTGATCAACTGGAATGAACTATTTTATTTTTACTTTGGTTATATTTTGTTAAAAATTTCTTTTTATGAATTCAGTTATTGTTTTCATGAGAACATGAGGCATTAGGTATGTAATTTTATAACATAAAACAATTTATGATAATGTTACTTTGATTTTTGAAAAATAATAGTAACAAAAGAAAGGCATGATCTTTCAGTAACATATTTTAAAGTAATTCTAAAAAATATTTCATTTCTTAATTAAAAATGTGTCACCAGCTTTATATTCCTTCATCCTGCTACATGAATTAAGATTACACTAAAGATGTAGAATCCCCTTGGGGATACTATATCATGTCATGGAGTAGTCTTCTTTCTCTCCCCTCCAAAGCAAACCTATTTTGCCTCAGACTGTTTCCTGCAGGCAATGAGTATTATTTTAACTATCAACTAAAACAGACCTCCACATATATTAATAGAGGAATTCCCTCTAACACTTATACCTTTTCATCCATTTTTCTAAACCTGGATGTTGCATACCTGATTAGTGTTTGCATTCTGGTTATATTGGTATAAACACAAGGTCATTGAATCTAGATGAGGGCTCAAACACATTGGGTTTATGTACTACAGAAGATCAAATAAGGGCATTTTTTTATTTCTATAACTGAAAACTAAGGAATCTAAAAATTGCTGTTTTTTTTACCCAGGATAATTCTGATGTCAAATACCACAAAGACGAAGTTCTAATGCAAATTTTGGTGGTAAGGTCACCACCATTTTAGTTTTGTATTTTTGAGGTAGGAAGTTTTAATACACACACACAAATACAGATTAAGAAATACTGATCTATATGAATAACATGAAATATTTGTCATAATACAAATATGAGAATATACTAAGACAAAATAATGCTTATATTTATAATACATTTCATAGAGGTGTACATTTATTTAGATACCATATCAGGGAAATATGAAATCATTTCTGTTAGAAAAATCCAAAGGAGGATGCTGCCTGTAGGCTTTGAAATGTTCCCTATCAATGTTATTGTGCTCCCCTCTCTTCATACCACCTCTGATGGAGATAATATTAATTAATTTATTATTTTCCTATAAAGTTTCCATATTCTAGTTTCTACAATGAACAAAACACCCCTTTTTTTGCTTATTGGAAATGTTTGAGCAAAAGAAAAAAGTTTCTTATGCGAAAAAATTATAAAAAAGAAAAAATATTATTCAAAAAACACATATTCCTCAGCATTTATCTATGATTCACTTTATCAGATCATGGTATAAATCCATTTATACCAAAGTGGTTTTGTACACATGATGGGTTCTTATTACAAACATCTTTCAAATGTTCAGTGAAACGATGAAACACCTGTTTGGGTTTTTACAGTATGGATAGTTTGTTGCATTTTGCAGATGGTAGAAAGAACAATTCTTTTTGAGGTGCATGATAAGCATTCATGCAAAATATGGAGCAAGGTTGAAAAATTCTGGGAGAAAGCCAACAAGAGTTTCTAAAGAATCAGAGATTTAGAAAATTATACCTTATGTGCATTCAGACCATAAAAGGGACAAGCAGAATTTCAAAGATCTCTAGTGTGTACATGTTGATTTGTTGCCATTTTTTCAACTATGAAAAATTTCTTTTCTCTAACACAGCATGAAGTAATTTTTCAGGCTGGTACTAGGTGAGGACCACCTTATAAGTTTTATTTATTTATTTATGGCTAGAATTGGTGTTTCATCATTTAGACAGTCAAGTACTTACATTGCAAATATCTACTAATTTAAGATAACATTGTTTTAAATGGTGACAAAATAAAAAAGCACAGAGCCTGCAGTTGGGAACAGAAGAAAAGTGCCATTTATGAGATACTGCCTTGAAAGTGCACTGGCATAGCAGTTTAAGGATTTTATGTTTATCTTTGCCTTTGTTGGTTCACAAACTTTGGCAGTTGATTTTTGAGACTCTTTTTTACACAAGTTATTCCCTATGGCCTCTTCTCCAAATGCACTCCCTGAAATATTTTTTTAATTTTATGAAGGGAATTAAAATATTTCAAACAGTAGGTAAGTGTATATATGTCTCTATGGCTTTCTTTACTGAGAAAGTTTATATTTTTCTTGTAATTTAAAATAAGATCTAATTCTTTTTTCTTTGATATTCTACTTTTCAAACTTTAAACATGAGAGAAAGTGGATTCTATTTTTTATTTGTTTTCACTGGAAGAGAGAAGACCAGAGAATTTTCTAGTGCAGACTCAGTCTGATGATTCTGAACCACTTCTCCAATGCAAGTGTCACAGATACCGAGGTTCCTTAAGAGTATACCCATTATGGCAAACCTTTAATAAACTTTGTATTTCTTTGGCTGAAAAAAAGGGGGCAGAGCAGCTAGGTAGTGCAGTGAATACAGCACCAGCCCTAGAGTTAGGAGGACCTGAGTTCAATTCTGGCTTCAGACACAACAAAAAGTGTTAGATATATGATGCCTTTTCACGATTACATACTATTTTTCCAAATAACTATGAGGTTTAATTGAGAGAAAAAAGGCATATAGCTGGGGGTGGCTGGGTGGCACAGTGAATAGAGCACTGGCTCTGGAGTCAGGAGGACCTGAGTTCAAATCCTGCTTCAGACACAACACTAACTAGCCATATGACCTTGGGGCAAGCCACTTAACCCCAATTGCCCTACCTTCCCTCCTCCAAAAAAAAAAATCGTTTTCACTGACATTCAATTTTTTCTTGCATGTTAAATATTTATTTATTCATTTAATTTAAATTTATTTATTTAAATTCAAATTCAACAAACAGTAACTACCTACAATGTACAGAACATTGTTAGGTGCTAGAGAAGACACAACTATAGGTCAAAACATTCTAAAACTCATAGAGATTAACTGTCATGTAAGAGATTCAAATAATGAATTACCTACTAGTACTTGTCTAATTATAACTTGAGATTAATTCTGAGTTTTACAACATATGAATAAAGTAAGCATTATTTGAAGTGATGAATCTTTATTCTTACCATCAAAATAATGTTATACATTATATTATTGATATAAAATACAAAGTTATATCAATATAAGTATGTATGGATTTATTTTAGTGTATACCTTTGATTTCATCAGTGGAGAAAAGTTGATTTTTACATATACTGCATAAAAAATGATACAAATAGGAAATGAGAGATTAAAATAGTGAAAGTGAATATTGCAAACTTAGCTTTTGAAATTAAGTAGAATATTCTTCAGGTAAGAGATAGATAAATCAGAAATGACTGAATCTAAATTAATGTCCCATAAAATTACATGTCAATTATCTTGTGAAAATATAATAATACAATATGAAAACAGATGTGAAGTGAATGTGTGTGTGTGTGTGTGTGTAAGACTCAGAGACAACAGAGGTTTAATGCCTTGACCAGGGTCACATAGCTAGTGAACATATGACGCTGGTTTTCACTAAGGATTACTGATTCTAAGCCCAAAGCTCTGCCCACTGTGCTACACAGCTATTAATGGATTGATTGATTGATGGTATGACTTTGAACAAGTTCATTAACTTTGCTGGGTTTCACCTTACCCATCTACAAGAAGTAAATAATCTTTAAAACCCCTTTCAGGCATGAACCTGTGATTCTTTTTGTCTGCTCTCTTTTTAAAAGCCTTCAGGAAGATTCCACTAGCATGATGGTTCATTATGTTTTAAAGTAAGCGCATGAATGGAAACTAAGGATACAATACAGAATTCTGCAGTCCAGAAAAGCTGTGTATTGTTGGGAAACAACAAGCAGAACAACCTGAGGTGCCAACCTGGCAGACCATGCTGACAAATGGAAATCAATGGTTGTTCTAAGGAGAAATGTTGGGCAGAGTGTAGTGTGAAGAGGCCAAGTCACACACAGTGCCAGGTATTACAAAGAGCAGCTGCTGTGTCAGACATACCGGAAGACACAAATGCAGCATCACATTACTAGTGTCATTTACAAATAGAAAAGAAAATTTGCAGGGATTTTAGTACCTGCTGGGACTGAATAATAAATCTTGAAGATTCAGGCAGGGGCCCAAGACAAACTAAGAAGCTTCCAGTGTGAATTGTTCTCTTCAGTATAAGAATTGTGGATTTCGGTAGGGTCCAGCATTAGCAGGTAGGAAGAAATAATCACAGGTGAGTGGAGTATCAAGATAGTCTGGCAACAAGTTAGAAGTGGAGATAGGCAATTAACTAGTATCAAGGGTATCTAATGGTGGGCAGCAGGTGCCTGCCATGGTAGACGGGCAAGTAATGAAGCCCAAGGCATGGCATGGCATATGGATTCATAAACAGGACATTAATAATTGAAGGACATGTGTGTGTGTAAGAGAGAGATAGAGAGACAGAGAGAGAGACAGAGAGACAGAAAGAGAAACACAGAGAAAATAAAAGGTTCCAGTCTTAGAGAAATTGGAACAACGCATGACTATTCTTCATGGGGCTTGCTTTTGGATGAATTTAGAGCATACAAAAATTAAAAAAAAGAAGCAGCTATTGGTACAGTGGTAGAGAACTGAAGCTAAGTCATAAGAACTGAACTTATTTTACAAGTCATAAGTTCAGAACAAGATTAATGGCAAAGCTTTTGAACTAAAAAACTAAATGGCTGTGGATCCTATTTTTTCACCTACTTAGGAGTTGAATTGGCTCCTGATTTTCTACCTACCGGTAGAGATTAGATAGTGCGTTCTGTGAAGTCAAAAGGGTTACATGATCTAGGTATAAAGGCTGATACTATAAACAAATTAGGGGAGCAAGGAATAGTTTATCTGTCAGATTTATGGAGAATGAAGGAATTTGTGACCAAACAAGAGATAGAGAAGATTATGAAATGCAAAACTGGATAATTTTGATTACATAAATTGAAAAGTTTTGCACAAGCAAAACCAATCTAACCAAGACTAGGAGAGAAGCAGAAAACTAGGAAAGAATTTTTTTTTATAACTAGTGTCTCTGATAAAGGCCTCATTTCTAAAATATATAGAGAACTAGGTCAAATTTACAAGAACACAAGTCATTCCCCAATTGATAAATGGTCAAAGGATATGAACAGGCAGTTTTCAGAGGAAGAAATTAAAGCTGTCTAGAGTCATATCAAAAATGCTCTAAATCATTATTGATTAGAGAGATGTGAATCAAAACAACTCTGATGTACCACATCACACCTACCAGACTGGCTAACCTGGCAAAACAGGAAAATTATAAATGTTGGAGAGAATGCGGGAATGTAGGAACACTAATTCATTGTTGGTGGAGCTGTGAGCTGATCCAACCATTCTGGAAAGCAATTTAGAACTATGTCCAAAGGGCTTAAAAAATGTGCATACCCTTTGACTCAGCAATATCACTTCTAGGTCTGTATTCCAAAGAGATTATAAAAATGGGAAAAGGACCCACACATCCAAAAATATTTATAGCAGCTCTCTTTGTACTGACCAAGAATTAGAAATTGAGGGGATGCCCATTAATTGGGGAATGGCTAAACAAGTTGTGGTATATGAATATAATGGAATACTAGTGTGCTATAAGGAAAGATGAACATGCAGACTTCAAAGAAACCTGGGTAGACATATATGAACTGATGCTAAGTGAGAGGAGGAGAAACAGAAGAACATTGTACACAGCAACAGCCACAGTGTACAAGGACTGATTTTGATAGACTTAGCCCTTCCCAGCAATGCAAGGACCTAAAACAATTCCAAAAGACACATGATGGAAAATGCCAGCTACATCCAGAGAAAGAATTATGGAGTCTGAATGCTGTGTGAAGCAGACTATTTTCTTTTTTGTTTTGATTTTTTTCTTTCTCATGGTTTTTCCCATTCATTATAATTTTTCTATGCAATATGACTGATGTGAAAATGTGTATAACAGGAATGCATGCAGAGAGCCTATATCATATTGCAAGCTGTCTTGGGGAGGGAAGGGGACAAAATTTCAAACTTTTTGAAGTTAAATGTTGAAAACTAAAATAAATAATTTAATAAATTGGGGAAATTTTTTTTAAAGGAAGTACCCTTTGGGAGGAAAAAGACAAAAGAACTGTAAGGTTCAAGCATCAGGCCAGGAACCATAAGAATTATTAAAAGATATAATGATATGAGTCCACAAGAATGATTAATTATGCATCCTACCACCTGACAGATCAGTGACAGACAAGAGATTTAGAAGGAGTGAATTTTCCTAACTTCTAATTCTAAATGCATCATCACACTCTAGCCATGTAATATTTGGCCTATCAGGTGACCCTTCTACTTGCAAGACACTAAAAATATTTTGAGAGTTTGACTTCATGAAGTCAAATGATAGGGCAAGTTCTGTTATCCCTATTCCTGTTTTATGTATGATTAACTAGAACTCAAGAGAGGCTAAGTGACTCACCTGAGCTCATAATGTTAAGTGGGGGAGTAAGGACTTAAACCTAGGACCCTTGCCTCCAAGTCTGCTGTTCTTGTCATTATACCAAGCTGTCTGGCTGGGATGTGTCAGTCAGGCAACAAGCATGTATTAAGCGCTTACTGTATGCTAGGCATTTTGCCAAGCTCTGGAGATATAAAAAAATACAAAACAGGCTTGGTATAGAAATTAACTTCATGTAATGTGGGGAGCCAAGCCCACCCAGGGACCCCTGCCCTTCTGTGGCAGTCTGAAATAGTGGTAGAGAGGAGACTTGCCAGGCAGCAGCAGAGCTGAGAAGGAAAAGTTAGGTGAAAAGATAGATAAAAGATTACTTACCCAGAGGCTGACAATCATAAATGAGATGGGACTCCAATATGGTGTAAAACTCAGTCAACTTTATTTAGCTAAGAATCCAGTATGTATAGTGTGAAACTATACAGTCATCATAAGCTATGATCTTTGGGATTACACCTATTGCCCAAGCTCCCATTCTCCTCATATGTGGCAGCCGTGTACTCTATCCTTGTTATCAGGGTACGAGTACCAGGAAGGATGTTCAAAACCTACCTAAAACTTCCTAGAACAGAATGGAGTTGTCCCAAGGCTTCCAGTTAATACTATGTTGCAACATTCTGCTTGTTTCCCCTGAGAACACTGGAAGTGTCCTTGTTTCCAGGTCAGGATCATACCATGCTTCTCATAGGGATGTGAAACCCATTCCTGTGAGCCTTCCTGGGGCATGGGGAACTAACTGATCAGAGAGTGTTTAGTAGGATCTTATGCTGAGAGGGCTTATTCAGCCATCAGGATCAGAGCCCCCCACTGGCCATGGTCCTCAACAATGTAATATAATTGAAGAAAGAGAAATTAATTAAAAGAGGGGACAAACCATTAGTCTTTTTATAGTTGACCATATGGTGGTTTAATTTAACTTCTGTGAAAATTAAAGTGCAATAGTGAATTCAAGTTATTGAGAAACTTTTGAAAACGGAGCTTTAGTATGCACAAAATATCAAACTTGGAACATCAGACTGAGTCATTATTTTTTGGATCCATAAAATATATTTTTCCATTTCCAGACATGAGCACTATTACCATTATAAATACATAACAATTCTAGAAGAATTCAGCTCTTCAGTAAAGAACGTTTAAAGTAGAAAAAAATCAGAAAAAAAAATATGGTTTACTGACTTCCAACTGATATGTTGAATTATTTTGTAAGATGATATATTTGACTAGAGTTGTATGCTTTCAGAACTTACAATTTAATTTCTCACTGGAACCATTTAACCTTCAATTGAATCTTGGTACAGATTATCTATAATCTTAATATACTATATCAGACACTTATCTCTATAGGGTTCATTGTTGTTTTCAGCATTCTGTTTTAGACAGAATATTCATTGTTTTGGTCAGCAGCTAATTTTCAAGGATAAGAATGAGTATCTAACTTTTTTTTAATAGCAATTGGGGTTAAGTAACTTGCTCAAGGTTACATGGCCAGGTGTTTCTGGGTGGGTACTAGTGTCTGAGCCCAGATTCGATAACAGGTCATCCCGACTCTGGGGCCAGTGCTCTTACTTGCTGTGCTACCTGGCCACCCTGAGTATCTAACTTTTTGACAAAATTTTTATGTCTATTCATTCTAGACTTTTTTGCATAGTTTGGAAATGACTATTTTGTTTGCTGATCACAAAGAAAAAAAAACAAACTGTTTATATGCCAGACCTTTTTTTATAATCAGTCTTCAAGTTAACATTCATTGAACACCTTATTTCTTAAGATAATTTATATTTCATATTCATGTAACACTTCATAGAATCAAAAGACATTTGAGTCAGAGTCTAGAATTGTTATGTATTTTTGGTCTGTGTAATAGCATTTTAAGAAGGAATTCCAGTCAGATAAACTGCCTCAAAAATATAATTTATTTAGCTAATCTTAAGGTATATCCCATTTGTCATTTTTTTGCCAACTTGAAGACCAAGAAAATCAGAACACATATTATGCTTTAGGAGGATATGTTAATGAAATGGGACAAGGGAAAACCACAATCTATAATTTCTTCTCAGAAGTATAAAGGTCTTAGAAAAGGGATGGTTTGGAAAGGGGAAGCTATAATCAGTAACCTTTTCTCCAAATAGGTTGTAGTATTACTGAGAAGCTGTAGCAGAATGCTCTTTTATCCCAGCCATATTTTTATTTTTCTAATAACATGAGGAAAAAAAAACTAGGCTCTTGGCTTATCTCTTTTTAGGGACTGGACCTATGATTTCCTCCCTGTCAGAAACTCTGAAGTGATAAAACTTCCCCTTTCAATGCAAGTTGACATTCTGCAACTTAGTTTTAGAAAGTTGCCTAGTACACTGAGGATGTAACTAATTTGGCCAGGGGCAAAATAGGCAGTATGTATTAGAGCCAGGATCTGAATCCAGATCTTCTTGGCTTCAAGGCCAACACTCTCCACTATGCCATACTCTCTTTGAAAGCTATAGTATATCATACTTTAAAAAAGTGAAAATTCTTAGAGTTCCACATAGCTAAAATTAAGCTAAAATTAAAATATCAGATAAACACAAAAAACATTATTCTGTAGAATTTTGCTTTTTATGGCTTTTTGTGGTCATGGGAATCTCCTGACCAAAAATAAAACAGAAAGCAAAAAAAAATTAAATAAACAAAGACAGTTGGATGTTCTAAGACAAGACAAAAGAGAAATGCAATAAAGTCAGCAGTGCAGCAAGATTACATATTGCATTATAAAATATTTCAAAAATATTATTCTAAATTCAATGGTGAAAATGATTTGAAGGCAATTGCTGAGAACTATGGGAAATACACACATATTTGGTATATAATCATTTTTATGTACACTGGGCTAGTTTGGTTTTCATAATTAGAAAAGTGAAGCATTCTGTAATAAATGAAACAGGAGTTCTAAATGTGAATGTTTCCCAAGATTCTTCTTCTCCACTGGTTTCTATACACAGCCTTACTCTTAGAGATCCCATTCATTTCAATTATCAATTCAAAAAAGACTGACTTCCAAATCTGTCCCAAGTTTTAATCTTCCTTCAAAACTTCAGTCCTGCATTTCTAATTTTGCCTTTTGGACATCTTCTACAATTGGACATCTTTTTAGCACCTTAATTTCAACATGTTGAAAAATAGGTTCAAAATAGTTTTCCATAAACTGACTTTTTAATTTGTTTCTACATTGTCCCAGTTATCCAATTAAAAACCTACAAGTAAGGGGTGGCCAGGTGGCTCAGTGAGTAACAACAGCAGCTCAAGTGTTGGGATGATCTGGGGATCAAATCCGGGCTCAGATACTTGGCACCACACTCAGAAATAACTGGCCGTGTAACCTTGAGCAAGTTACTGTGTTTCCCCGATAATAAGATACTGTCTTATTATTATTTTTTGACAGAAAAACACCAGAGGGCTTATTTTCAGGGGAGGGCTTATTTTAATGAACATTGACAGCAATGACATGTGACTCCTCTACAATTGCTTTCTTATACTCAACAGTATAGCTCTTCCTTTTTGTACTCATGTCTGGGGGTCAAAACAGACAGAATAATAAAATTATGACCATCAGTCCTTCTTTTAACTCCATCATGCCCCCTGAGTTCTTCTTTTTTCCTCCATCATGCCCTTTTTATCCTCCATCATGCCCCCTCACTCCCGCTTACATACCGGGTTTTTATGTTGTCCTGCCTCAGCTCTCCTCCGCGGCACTGCTCTCAATGGCGCCAGCAAGCAAATCACTGGGGAAGAACAGGATGATGCGCTCACTGCTGCAGCTCTGATTGGATGCAGCTTGGAGCGCGGCGTGCATTTCACCAGTGGGGGGGAACGGTGCACACAGAGGGTACCGTAATGTAGCGTGTAGCGCAGGGGATCACCTTCACTACAGTAGCAATCTCAATAGGGCTTATTTTCGGGGGAGGGCTTATTTTAGAGGAATCTTACACAGTAAGGGGAGGGCTTATTTTCAGAATAGGTCTTATTATCGGGGAAACACAGTACTTAACCCCGGTTGCTTAAAAAAAAATAAACCTACAAGTTGACTTGAACTCTACTTTCTGTTTGTTCCTCTCTCTTTATTCATATAGACATGGCATCTTACCATCTCTTCCATAGCAATATATTTTTGCCTCTATTACAGATTTGCTGAACCTTAGGGCTGGAAGTGCCCTTGGGGTCATCTACTCTAAACCATAATTCAAACAACAGCAACGATGATGACAAGAACAACAACAAACTCTCTCAGGCTTTCTTCAAAGACATGTGAAGGGAATGAAGACACATGAAGACAAAGTGAAGGGGACCCATTACCTCCTAATGCAGGCTAATCCCACTTTTGGATAGCTCTACTTATTAGGAAGATTTTCCTTAAATCAGATATAAATTTGGCTCTTCACAAGTTCCACTCATTGCTCCTAGTTCTGCCCTCTGACCTAAACTGATGGTTTCATAATTTTATAGCACAATTCCCTGTTACATCTAACTCTTCAAATAGAAGAAAACCATCATATGATCTCTATCTTCTCTTCTCCAGGTTAAACATCCCCATTTCTTTCCACCAATCCTCATATGACATGAATTCAATATTTTATCATCTTAATTTACTTTTTGTATGCTCTCTTGGCTTTCAAATTCCTTGCTAAGATGTGGTGCTGAGAATAAAATACAATATTCCAGAATTGTGTAATTATTCCCTTTTCATTCCTACTGCCACTGCTGTATTTCAGTTATTTATTAATTCTTACTTGGAATTTTGTAAGCACTTTCTAGGTACTTGGTTCTGACTTTTGATGAACATTCCCTTTGTAGTAATTTTTTATCTTTCTTATACTATTACTATGGTGTATTTTTTAAAAATTATTCCTTTTGTCTCTCTTGTAAGACTACAAGCTTCTTTAAAGTAAAACCTATATCTTATGTATCTTTATATTTCTTTAAGTTCCTGAAACTGTGATTTAAAAATAGCTTCATACTTCAAAAGAACTGTATTCATTGTTGTGAATGCATGAACCTACACACACACACACATACACACACACACCTATGTGCTATGATTATCTAACAATTGTGTGTACATGTTCACAAGTATATTTACCTGATAATGTTATATGGCTGGGAATCTTAGACCATTACTATCTCAGAAGTATCAAAATCCCAACTGATACAGAACACAATGGCAAAACACATGATAAACAGTTGTACATCGAAGAACAAGATCAAGGATGACTTGTAAGCAAAAGAAGGACAAAAATTCTCTCTCTCTCTGTCTCTCTCTCTGTCTCTGTCTCTCTCTCTCTCTGTCTCTCTCTCTCTCTCTCTCTCTCTCTCTCTCTCTCTCTGTCTCTCTCTCTCTCCATTTCTCTTTCCCTCCTGCTCTCCCTCTCTCTCAGAGACTAACTTAACACTATTCATATCAGAGTCTGGCAATAAGTAGCTTTAATATCTCTGGTTACACTAAACGTTTTAATCACTGTGAATTTTTTAGGATTCAATGCATTTAGTACCATGTCCTTTCAAAATAGTCTAGAAATTTACCAACAATAAGAAAAGATTGCACATGTGTGTATGTGTATCTTTATATGTGTAGAATATGTGAAGCTCAATCTTCCAAGACAATACAATATATTTCTTGCATATAATATCTACGAAAATGGAAAATTACCTTAAATATTGAGTGACCCTTCTCTCCACATAAAACACCAAAGGGAATATTTTAAAAGCTTTCAGCATATTTAGCCAATATTTTTTAATATTGCACATCATAAAGTGCTAAATACATGTTAGCAATTACAAATGTAATTCAATATAAGGTACACACAGTTTCCCCCACCCTTCTCTCCCCCAGTATACACACATGCACATGCTCAACACAAGCAGACCCTCAGATATAAATATATACTCTAGAGCTTGCCTTCCCATGAGGGGAGGGAATAGTAACATGTGAAATGATTAGGGAGCAATAAAAGGCAGTACATAATCAGATACTAAGAGTTGTAATGTAGACTATAATTGCAACAGGAATTCAGAAAAGGGAAAACTCACTGGAGATTTGAGTACAAACTAATCTGCTTCATATATTTAAAACATCATAGATGTCTAGTAATATATGATTTAATTTGTGCCATATTAGTCTTAGTGGATAATCCTAGCTATCATGTAGGAATAGAAAATTCCTGCTAATTTTTTTTAGCTAATGGTCACATTTTCCTCATTTCCCTGATCATTCAATGAGTAATTCACTTTTTGTTGAAGTCTAAAATTGAACTGTGAGCCTACGGGATGATCATGGATTAAATTATAAGGGATCCTCAAATTCATATATGTAACAAACATTGTTATTCTGATCTTTAGATAATTTGAGTAGAGGCTGTTTTCTTCTTTTTATACATGCTTTATATATGACCTGGCACATTGTAGATGTCTATTAAATACTCCTTGATAGGTTATTTGATATTTTTTAGCCACAACAAAATGGATAATGGGTACTTTTTTTTTTCACATGAAGGTGGCAACAGAGAAGTAATAATGTTTTCACAAGAAGAAATTTCTGAAATGTAGCTTCCTAAAACAGTGAAGGAGTTCCTGCTGCAAGTAGGAGCCAGGTTCTAGGAGAGGTAAGGGGTAGAGACACAAGGCAGAGAAACCCAGACTTCATTCCTCTCTGAAACTGAGAGTTAAGTAGGCTACATGTTAAAGGAAATGGTTTAAATCTATAATAAACTCAAATGCCTTCCCCTTGAAGGAGAGACTCAAGTGATATAAATTTTCAGGGCTCTATTGAATCCCTGATAGGTGAAGCTCTCGACACTCTAGCAATCCTCTATATTATCACTTTAATGGAGATGGAGAGGGAGGGGAGAGGAGGGAAAGGAATAAGCATTTACTTAACACTTACTGTGTCAGGTACTGTGCTTCCTATAAATATCTGATTCTCAAAACAATCCGGGGATGGGTGCTATTATTATACCTACTTTACAACAGAAGAAACTGGTGCAAATAGAATTCAAGTGACTTCCCCAAAGTCATAGACTTGCCCAAAGGTCTGAGACTAGATTTGAATTCATCTCTTCCTGGCTCTAGACCCAGCACTCACTCTACTCTTCCACTATAAGGAGGAGAGGAATGGGGTTCATTGGATAGGAGGGTTACTGGATTCTCTATCAACCCCAATTACTTTCTGCTTTGAAGGAGTACCCAGGATTATTCTATGAACCTAGAGAGCAAAAATAGCAATATTATAGGATTTATAAAATTCCTCCTATATGCCAGGTCCTGTGCTACAAACTTCACAAATTCTCATTGATTCTCCCAATGACCCTGGGAGGTCCCAATTTCACAGTTGAGGAAACTGAAACAAAAAGAAATTAAGTGACTTGCCCAAGGTTGCACAGCTACCTTGTGTCTGAAGCTGGATTTGAACTCAGGTCTTCCTGAGTCCAGGCCCAGTCCTCTTTTCAATGTACCACCTAGCTGACTGTTTGAATCCCTAGGGTACCTGGGGATCACCTGAGATAGAAGGAGTTTTGTTTTCACTATTTATAGAAATGGGTAAAGTTGTCAAAATTCTGCTTACTGCTCTTTCCCCCTCTCCCAAGTTAGCAAAATATTAGAGGACTGCTTCCTCCTTCTTTAGACATTGATGGGAGCAAAATTCTGATATCAGGGGAAACCTTAAATAAGAGAATAAACCAAAGATATCCTTATTAATGGAATTGTACCCAGAGTTGATTTGACTGGGGTCAAAAATTAGAGTTATAGGACAGCTATCATAATATGGAGGTCAAGTGGAAGGGGGCACTATAAAAGATGTTTTATAAAGACATCTTTGTACCAGGATAAATGAGGAAAAAAAGTGAGAGAAAAACTTCATTAAATGCTTGACAGACACGCATTTATACACATGCATACACATTCTATACCTATATGCATGTGTGTATATATTTGTATATGTGTGCACATGCATATATATATTATATACATAGGCAGACATGTTATCTGTGTATGTATTAATATATACAAATACATACATTTCAACTTAATATTGAAGATCCATACCATAGAACCTTTTCACGTGAAGAATGTGTCATCTATTGAAATGTCATTTCCAAATATTAATAAACTTTAATTTTGAATAACTTAAGAAGTTTTCCAGAAGAAATCATAAACCAGGAAGAGATAACTGCCACAGTATCCCCACTACCAGGATGTCCCCTTGAAGTCAGGGTTTCAAATTTAAATTAATTTTAAGAGAGATGTATTCTTTCCTAATCTCCATTAAGAGATGAGTGGGAGGGAAGTACTGAAGTGATCCTGGTGATCTGCCATCTTTCCTGCATCCTTATACCATCTGTTCAAAATGGCCCTATAATTCCTGATTATCCCTTCCCACTGTGGGTAATGAAATGAACAAACAAGTGCCCTAGACTGTTGTTTTATTTTCAGCTATCTTGGCTTCCTGGATGTGTCTACCTTTCTGATTATTCCTGTGATATGTTTCCCCCCATGCAGTATTTGAGTGTTAACTAATGGAACAAAACAAAACAAAAACAAAATATAACAGCACCACCCCAAGTTGCAGTGTGAATAGATCCTTTTTGGTTGACATGATTAAAGATTAAAACCACAGCTAATTGCTAATTGATTGCTTGGACTACCTTCAGGTGTCAGTCAAACAACCAGCTTGCAAAATAGATGCCTTTTAGCCATTTGAAATGTATTAGAACCTATTGATGCCTTGCAAATACTGGTTTGGACTTCATGAAATAGACAAGGGCCAGATGTGAAGTAAAGCATCTAATGACACTACTAGCCAACCCACTGTAATAGGAACTGGAATTTCTTACAACATATTTTGACAAATTAATATTTATTGTTGTGTTTGATTAAAGCAAATGCTTCTGAGTCATTAGCTCTTAAATTATGTAAATGAAAGAACTTAGAGGAAAGGATCTTGCACATAGTATATGTTTATACAATTCAATTCAATTATGGGACAATAGATTTACAGCTGGAAGGGAATATAAATATAACCAAGACCAACCTATTTTTTTTTTTCCACAGACAGGAAAACTAAGTGACATAGAGATTAAGACACTTGCCCAGGGTACACAGAGCTAGTGGGTGTCTGAAGTGGGATTTGTACGCAGGTCTTCCTGACATAGTCCAGCTACCTATTTACTATACCAAATGAATTTAATTGAAATTAATTGAACTGTATTGAATTGTGAATAGGGTAAAAGGCCTTGCACTGCCTATGTTTATTTAATCCTATTTTTCCCTGAGAAAAAGAGATAACTTTCCTTTTCATGAAAGTCATTAAATACATTTCAAATTTTTAAAAAATATCTCCAGGTTAAATTAGCTCCAATTGTTTCACCTTTTCTGCAAAATATATATATATTTTTAAATTTCTAATTTAATTATTTTCTTTTCTTAATCTTCTCTATTTTCTCTTCATTATTTTTCAGCATAATGACCAGAAATGAAAAGATTAGGCTAATATGGAACATAGTAGATAATTACTCCTGAATTTTTAAGCAGAGAAGCAGCATAATATAATAGAAATAGCAGAGGATTTGGAATCAAAGGACATGGGATTGATTTCATATTCACTACCCAACAGATAAAGAATGCCAGCCATGAAATCCCAGTAGTATAGAGTTCCTTGGTGTTCTTGCCTTGCAGATTTAACTCTCTTTTGCTGAGAATGAATGTTTTGTATTGTAGCATTCTTCCCATGATTTAAGTCCCAATTCACATCTGTCCAACGTTCTCTGAAAAGTCTTCCTTCACCAGTGAAAATAGAAGTGAATTTTCTTTGATGTAGGTTGAGTGGTAGCACACAACTGTATATGCTGCTTAGTTCTCTTGAGCTCAGAAATTCTGGGCTACAGTGGGCTAAGGCAATAAAGCATCAGAAATAAGTGTGAAGCCAATACAGTGAACTCCTTGAGAGGCTCAGGCTCCCTAAAGAGTAGAGAACCAACCCACGTGGGAAACTGAGGTTAAGCCAGAGACCCACTATGGATCAATATTGGGATCTGGCTGTAAGTGGCTGCTGTATTTGCAGCATGGATCAAAGAGGAAGGGAAATGAAGGGAAAAAGGAAGGAAGGAAGGAAGGAAGGAAGGAAGGAAGGGAGGAAAGAAGGAAGGAAGGAAGGAAGAAAGGAAGGAAGGAAGGAAGGAAGGAAGGAAGGAAGGAAGGAAGGAAGGAAGGAAGGAAGGAAGGAAGGAAGGAAGGAAGGAAGGAAGGAAAAAAGAGAAATAAAGAAATAGATAAGTGCATGAATAAATGCATACATAAAAGAAAGAATGAATGAATGGATGGATGAATAAATGGATAGGTAGACAAAGTAAAGGTTGAATAAAATTGCTTGAGCACAGCTGGAAAACAGTAGAAGTTTCAGAGAATGAAGTCATCACCAAACTGGAGACCTGGTGACTGTAGGATAAAATAATAATAATAACTGTCATTTGCAAATTGCTTACCTTCATTATTTGAGCTTCACTACACTTCAGATTCCATCTTCTTCCTTTAACCAGTAGTGGAGAGTTTTGAGTTAAGGTGCAGCTGCAACATCCAGGGAAGTTGTGTCCTCAGAAGTTGGGTCTCAGTGAGTGCAAGAGGATGCAGAGTGAGAAGGGAAAAATGGTTTAAGAGGAAAGCTAGCTTCTTACCTCTCGAGCAGACATTCTGAGGAGCACAGTAGAAAGCCTAGGCAGGCTTAGAGTATAACATTGGAGGGGTTGGATTGAACGGGAGAGAGATAAAGGAGAGCTGACTTGGGAGAATGGAGAAAGGAGTTTAAATAATGAAACCAGGGGTTCAGAATCATAGGGATAGGAAAGGTATGGTAAGGTAAAAGCCTATTAGTAATTGATCAGTGAGTTCAGATAGATTATCATTATTCAGTTACACTATCATTGTGATAGAATATATGAAGAACCATTTGAGGTTCTGCCTGGGAATTAGGGTTGTTGTAAGGAATGGGACAGCTGTGTATAGCTGGAAAGGGGAGGAGGCTGACAGGTGGGAGACAAACTGACTGCTATCGAGTTTGAGTGGCCAAGAGAGTATGTAAACTGTGATCTAGTGGCTGCCCTGGCAGACCCAGCTTAGACTTCTGTTGCAGAGCTTGAGTGCTTATAGATTGTCCCTGGAAGGCCCCCAAGCAAGCTGACTGAAGCTGAGCTTGGATCTCTAGAGATTTTTAGTAAATAAATAAGTTAATAAGTAATCCTGCCATTGATTCTGAACCATATTGAATCTTGCCCAGTGTCACATAACTATCAAGAGATTCTAACTCAGTTTTTTTTTTCCTGACTCCCAAGTTCAGGTGTCTGCCCAGTATACCACTTTGGTGCCACAGATAGAATATGGACAATTTATAAAGCTTATCCATAAGTGTATCTATCTTGGACAGTCACTGCAAATGAACAAGGAGTGGGGCCCTTAATTAAGCAGTGGAAGAAGAGGAAACTAGTTTGCCTTTGGGAATTTCAAAGCTCCCTTAATGACCATAGATTTGCTCCTGAGAGAAAGGACTATTAAAAAATCAATGCATTGCTGGCATTGTTTAATAGCTAGTCGCCATAATTCATTATAGTTTGTGAAGAATTAAAAGTGACTGTTACACAGCAGACAATCGACAGACACAAGGTGGATGTGAGCATGCTGCAATGTAGAACAAATAAAGAGTTACAAAAGGGGCGTCTAAGTGGCGCAGTGAATAGAGCACTGGCCCTGGAATCAGGAAGACCTGAGTTCAAATTTGACATCAGACACTTAACACAAAAACTAGCCGTGTGACCTTGGGCAAATAACTTAACCCCAATTGCCCTCCAAAAAAGCAAAAAAAAAAAAAAAGCTACAAAAAGGGGAGTAAACACATATAGAAATGTGTCATTGAAGAACGATAAGTTCATCATATGATTTCAATGAGGGCTACGTAATGGATAGTTGGTGTTTTCTGTTAATATCCTCTTAATGTGAAGAAAAAATGAAGAAGATCCCCAGGACATTGAGCCCTTCTGGAACACTAATGGAGGAGGAAGGCCAAGAGTCATTCAGTGTGGATAGGCATGGGTTCGTTAGGCCTTGGAGGCAGTATTCACATTGTTGGGCATATGTTTCATTATTTTTCTCCTTCCTTGATATTGATGATCATTGGGTCTTCAAAAATGGTTATTTCTTTTGAGTACTGTTATTTACATTTTCGCTTATGTTTGTGATTTGTATCCTCAATTAGGTTGCTAATACCTTGAAACCAGTCACCATTTTTTATTCTTTGTATTCTCCTTAACCTTTCATACTGATCCAGCACTGTCCTAGATTTTGAGGATAAAGTAGCAAAACAAATAAATAAAGTCATTGCCCTCATCATACAGATTCTCAATATGTCGATTCTTATATTGTTAAAGGTTCTGTGGTGTGGTAGATGGTATTAAAGCCTGAAGACAGTCAGGTTCTGCCTTTGATACATAAGGTCTGTGTGACTCTGAAGTTATTAGACCTTTCAGCCCTCTAAGACTATAGGTTTCAAAGAGGTGCCCAATTACATTGACAGAAAGGGTTTCCTCACCTCAGAGTTTCCTATACTAATGAAATACAGGGACTAATCTCTGTCTTAAACTGTTAGGTTAGTAGTGCCAAGCATATTTGTAATTCCTTTTTCTAGGCCATCAGTACATTCATTGGATAGGGCAAGCCTTGAGAAAGATCTCTGTGGGACATTACTTGATAACCACTAGCCTTTGTCAACCAAACCTGCAGTTTCAAAAACACATGCTTAATAACCTTAGGTTAACACTGAGACACTGGTGATCTCAGTAGCATATGCTTGTCTCAAAGATTAAGCCATGCATGTCTAAGTACACACGGCCGGTACAGTGAAACTGCGAATGGCTCATTAAATCAGTTATGGTTCCTTTGGTCGCTCGACCTGGTTGATCCTGCCGACTACGCCATAATGTAATGTAATGCCAAAAGAAGGCAACTTCCCAGGTTCAAAATACCAGCATAGGTGCTCTCTATTTTATTCAGTAACAAACCCAGAACAGAGAAGATCAAAACATGACATCATTCAAAATACAGCATTTACTAAGTGTGATTAAATCATCTCCAAGGCCTACCCCACCCCAGGACTTTCCAATCATTCAATCAATTACAAAGTCTCTGTTCTAAATACTTCTCCACCCCTAGGCTATACCTTAATTAAGTCCACCACAAAGCCCCTCTTCTCAAATGGAGATTAGTTTCCAAACATAAGTAAAATACATTCATTTGCTCAACCATAGAACACAAAAAGGTCAAAAGTTCCCCACCCCTGGATCACAATTGAATCTACCCCAGAGTTACATCAAGTTTAAACACAGCACTTAATACCCAAATGGAGGTCTTTTCTTCATCTTGACATGAGGCAAGTTCTCAGCAATCTTAGTTCCTGGAGAGACAAGGCTTAGCAAGGCCATAAGATACATTGCCAGTCCCTTCATGAATTTATCCTCTGTCTGTAGAACAGTCCTAGAACCCCTGAACACATTAGCAAAGCCCTCTCCCAGGATTTCTGTAAACATACAACAAGAAAATCCTTCTTCAGGGCTTCTGAACCAACAGAAAGGCTCCCAGACCCCTGCAACAACAGCACTGTCCTTCACCAGTGGACAGTATTCATTCTGTCTGCCGGACAGTCTCCAGACCCCTGCAACAACAGTACTGTCCCTCACCAGTGGACAGTATTCACTCTCAGTACTGTCCCTCACCAGTGGACAGTATTCACTCTCTGTCTGCAGGACAGTCTCAGGCCTTCTTAACCAAATGCCAGGTTCCAGGACTTCTTCAACAGGACAGTCTTTCACCAGTGGACAAATCTGGCAAAATAACATCAAAACAGACAGACAAAGTACCAGCAAAACAGCCATGTCTCCTCAGTCCTTGGCAGCTCAGGGGGCAGGTCTCAAAAGTCCAGGGCAATTCAAAGCGGCCACCAGCAATCTCTTAGTCTCTCCCTCTACACGAGGTGCTGCTTCCAAAAAGAACTTCCGCCTCTCTCTTGTCTCTCCAAATCTACGTCACCAGCTCCTCCCAGTCAGGACTTTCTTTTCACATCAAAAAGTCCATCCCACAGGTGGGATTAACAAGCTCTGGGTTTTAATACAATCAATTTGAAAACCAAGCCAATACAGGGGAATCTTTAATTGCCATTACTATCACAGATGCATAAATTATTTATTCAAATCAAATCTAACTTCCTAACTTATCAATGACGATGCCATGTAAAATGGAATCAAAAGTTTTACTGAAATTTTGCTAGATACAATATATTAAAAGTGATACCTACTTTAAAAACTTGACTAGTCTCATTAAATCACTGTGGGTAAAAGGATGAACTTTGTCAATAGAAGCAAAGCTTATCCAGCAATTGATACACAGACTAAATGTAGCTCAGGGCTATTAATGCTGTCCTGTACTACTAGTCAAAGCTCTGTATTAGTGTTATGATTGCAAAATGACAATGATTGTATTGCAATATCAGTTGATCAGTCAAGAAACATTTATTAAGCACCTATGTTGCTAGCACATGTGATAAGCCTTGGGGATACAAAAAAAGAGGCAAAAGACATTGCCTTCTGTTGGGGGGAGGGCATGGTATATGCTTCTGTGTATGTATTGATATATAAATGTGTGTGTGTATATATGTGTTTTGTCTTTTTTTGCCCAGCACCAAGCACTGTGCTTGACTCATAGTAAATGTTCAATGAATGCATTATGAATCCTGATTCTAGCACCACCTCTGACACCTACAAACTGTGAATCAAGCTAGTCAAGTAAAACTCTCAGTGTTCTTGGTAATTCTCTAATGTAATTTGCAGACAAGGTGCTGACATTGTGGTTAATGGACATTTCCTGATCTATGAGTTCCCTACACCAAAGAAGTGACAGGCCCAGACTCTAGCCCCATCTATTTTAAAGGGCCCTCTATTTTCCAACTTTTTTTTTTGTCATGTGTTCGAAGTTGCCATTTACTTAAATTTAAGAAATATGTAAATACCTCTCTTTGTAATTTAATTTTTTCACAATACATATTTTGGCATATTTAATTTTAATTTTAGCTCTTCCTTTTCCTATTTCTCCCTTTTCCTTTTTTTTTTTTTTAAGATTTTACGGAAATCATTTACTCTGATAACTTAAGCATTTCTGGGTTAAATATAGATATGTAACCTATAGTCAAAGTTATGAAGAACAATTTGTAGGAAGAATTTAATCTCTCTAGCCTAAATAAAGTAAATACTTTTCTGACTTGATTTTGGTATTATCTGATGCTGTGCTCTTCCATTACAAGGCATTTCTAAAATTAAAGCTACACTAAGAACATATGCTAAGCAGTTGGGTGACACAGTAGACAGACCATTAAAGAGGGGGTAAGAAAAATCTTTTTTGTAGCTGACCTCAGACAGTACTGAGTCCCAGTTTTGTCATCTATGAAATGGAGATAATAATAGCACCTACCTCATAAGGCTCAAATGAGATAATATATTTAAAGCACTTGGCAATCCTTAAAGAGCTTCTATTAAAATAAGGAAAGTTCATTAGATAAAACTTTAGTTTTGGGGGGTTTTGTTTGTTTTAATTTTCTTTTATCCTTTATTTGGCTCCTCTTGGGGACATAAGAAAATATTTAAACAATAAGGTGAAAAATTAATCTTTCTACACTCTTTGGATTGTACATTGGTAAACTGGTCAATTTTCCTGGCTTTGTTTCATGTCCTACACAAATCTAGTTGCTTTTTCATTGCATCCAATGATCATTTTTAAAAGTAAGGAAGTATAGTCCACCACTGTTCTAAGGTAGATATAGTGTAATTAGAGTTTCAACAAGCTGGAACTTGCTGTAATATCACATGATATTCTGGAAAGCCATCTTGGTAATTCTGTATTTTTAGATCTTAACGACATAGCTAAATTTGGCTTTGGTTTAAATATATACATTTACCATATTCTTAGGGTCTTCTTTAGGTGTGAGTATATGCTTTAGGATCAAACACACAACTTCCCCATGTAAATGGTACAAATTTGAATATAGATGAGCTATTTTAAAAACACACACATATACATATTATGTATATATAATGTGTATATATGTATATATAATGCATATATATACACATATAGTCCTTAGTAAGAAGAGAAGTATATCTTTAAAAAAAAAAACTTGCCAAGGGCATTTTATAAAAACCAACTTAAAAAATTAAGTCAGTTTTACTTAAAAAAAAAACATAAAAGACAAAAAGCATAAAACTAGGAGTCAGGAGTACAGGCTCTCTGAATGTGTGACCTTGGAAAGACATTTTTCTCTCTTTCAGCTTCATCTCCCTTCTCTTTAAAATCATGGAAATAATACAAAGAACTGTCATAAAGATCAAGTGATATAATTAAAATATTTATATATGAGGTTATTTTTGATACATTTGCAAACTTCTCTTACTTGAATCCCTGTTATGAATAGATTTGGTTTTTATGGAAAACTCACTAACACCCAATTTTAATATTTGCCTGTAAAGAATAAGATCATTTTAAAGGCACAAGAAAACTCCTTGGTTTTTCCAAATAAGTCCAATATTTTATCTTCTAGATCTGTTTTTTCTCTTCTTTCTAAGAGCTAAAGAAGGAAAAAATAACCATTGATTCTCTGTCTCTGAATCAGCCAATCAAAGCCTAAACATGCACCAGTATATGGAGAGTAGCTTTAACTAGGGACCAGCCATCAGTGTTGCTTTGCCACATCTGTATGGTGTATGTATGTACAAGGTGTATGGGGGTGTTCAAAGAGGATTAGCATCTCTGGTGTGAGGAGGGTTTGCCAAAACCTTTACAGGACTGCTCATCCACCTTTGATATCCATCTTTTACCCAACTCTCAGCCGGGGCTCCAAGAAGCTATAACATGCATGGTAGCCACATCCTAGTAATCTTTCAGCAGATAGGCTAAGCCAAGTTGAGGGTAACTGACAGATGGCAAATGTGTTAGTAAGTTGGAGAATGTTTACCCCAAGTATGTGAAGAGTTTCCCTGGTGGAATGGGCAGATGAGAACAATTTGTTCCAGTCACAAAGGTGACTGAAGCAGGTATTGTGATACATTTAAAGTTTGATCAGGCATTAAAGATACCAGGTTCATCTAGGGCATTCCAGGCCATCATCCATCATCTTGACTTCCTCACTTAAATCAGTTCTTGCACAAGTCAAGACAGTCCAGGATGCCATTGTTCCTCTTCAGAAATAAAGGACCAATAGCAATCTTTCCCTAGCTAGGGAAAACAGCTTTTAGCACACAAAGGGTATGCCAGGTCACACTATTATGAAAAAATACTGTTAATTTGATGGGATTTACACTAGCAATCACATCAGACTGTATCATGACTCATATTGTGTCAGAATTCCTTCTGGCAAAAGAATAATTCATTGCCATGAGCAAAAAATGTTTGATAACCATTGGCTTAGAGCCTAAGTTTTTGTCTTTTGGCTGGTGCTAGGATTTCACTGGTGTAGGAACCTCTCAGTGAGAAAACTCCACCCACCAACACAATCCTGGTACTTACTCTGAAATTTATAATTTTGCTTGGGGTATTTAGAGATTAAGTGACTTGCCTTGGCATATAGTCATTATGTGGCAGAGATGGAATCAGTTCACTATCTGTTATGCCATTCTCCCTCTGGCACATAGGTAACAAGATTAGTTAGGTAAAATAAGAAATTATCAGTTTTCATGCTAGCCTGAGATTGCCCCTCACTATGTTCCTTAGCAATAGCCTAACAATCTCTGTCTATCACCTGCTTCTCCACAAAGATTGTTTTGCTTGGGTGGATTTTGCAATGCTTGTCTCATTTAAAGTCTAACTGAAGAGATATAGAGTGATCCAATAATCATGAAAGTATAAGGAACTGATATTATAACTTGAAAAAACTCCTAGTTATATTTGAATTTATAGAATCTAGGGATCTCAACATGGAAGGGTCTTGTCCCATATTTGCCTAAACTTCCAAGACATTTTTGGTTGTTTTTTCAGATTGTATACATTTGTCTAAATTTTCCTTTTCTAGATAATGAATTGCATCAATTCCACAACATGTAGAATGAAAAAGAAATTTTACCAATGGAACTTGATGCACATGTGTTAAGAAGCATTGTAGATCAGTTCAAGTATTCTAGTCCTTTGGATTTCTTGCACTTTGTTTTCTTCAGTGATTTGGGGTACAATTAGCACAAAGAACTTTTGTAGCAATAAAGACTGTTGCTAGCAGTTTCAAAGCTTGATATATATGGTAACCAGATGCACCTATAGAAAATTATTACTTTTAAGACATATAACAGGATCTGGAAGGAGGGCTGTGGCAGATAGATTTCAATACCATGGTCATTGCTACTCTCAAATCTTCTATACTACTTTGCTTCTCTCTCTGTGTTCATATTCCATAGAAGAGTAAGAAATTAAGTGAACTTTTAACCAGGATAGGAGAGTAGGATGTATCAAAATGTACAGCAGTGACTATATTATTCCCAAGGTTCAGGTTTCACTCATCCCCCTGTAAGTGTTGTCTGTAACTAGAGATTGAGAAGTGAGATCAAGTTTGTTCAACCAAGTACCTCATAGAGGGGAAGAAGAAGGATTGTTTTCTGTTATCTATTGTCTTCATAGATTCCTGGGTTTCCAATGTTGATTTTTATCTCTATCCAGGGTTAGAATAGAAGCTGGTAGCTTGAGGGACCTGAACACCATTATCTCCAACAGAGATCTGCCTGTGAAGTGACAATGCCTACATACTTGTCTGTCTAGCACTTGTGTGATGCCATCCAGCCAGAGACATTCACTTCCTAGTCTCTGCCTCCAGAAGAATGGCATTAGCAAAAAATCCCCAAATAAAGTGCTTTATTGAAGGTATCTGTGTTCCTTATTGCTATTCAGCACTACAGTGACCACAGTTTAATTTATTGGACTTTTCAGTGGTGACCTAATTAAAGCAAATTCTTTTTAAAAATCTCAAAATTTTCAAAGTTCATGGCAAAGTAGATGTATTACCAAATAAAAAGTTTACTTAAATGTTGTATTTCTTTTTGTTTAATGTTATTTCTTATTCTGGACCTGAGGTTTCATTAATGTAGTAAATTTCTTCTGTAGAAATTTCATCCAAAAGTCTATCAGCAACTCTTGAAAGATATCATCTGATGGGGCAGTTAAGTGGTGTAATGAATAGTGGAATTGGGGGACCTGACTTTTTAGCTGGAAAAATCACTTGACCCTGATGGCTTCTTCAAAAATGTCATCTTAGAGTGTTGTCCAGGATGCCCAGAAATTAAGTGACTTGCCCAAGGTCACACAAGTACCATGCATTGGAGGCAGAACTTGAACTTTATCCACTGCGTCATATTGTCTTTCTTCAGAGCATTGCAACTATCGAATAGATTGAAATATTTTTAATATGGTAAATGTTCACTCATTTCAAGGAAAGAAAAAAGCAGATCACATATGTAAAATGGGTGGGAAATGAATCAATATTAACATAAGCTCCTCAAGGGCAGGCGGTGTTCTCTAGTTTGTCTTTACATCTCTAGAACCCAGCATCTACTTTACACATAATAGATACTACTTTTTGGATTAAAATTTCATAATCTATTCAAAAATCTTTTTTTGTAATGTCTCTTTTCTCTATATTTCATTCAAATTTCTTCATCTACCCATTCCACCAGATACCTTCAAAGAGGATGAAAATGGCATCAAACTCAGCTACTTCAGTAATGGTAAATTATTTAACTTGAAAAGGCTACACACCAAGACAAAAGTGGATGAAGAGTTGGTGCATTATTTGTTGTTGTTGTTGTTCAAATGATTGTGTACTCAATGCAGCCTCTGAAGCTAAGATGCAACTTAAGTATGGATCAGTTCTCTGTTGCTTGTGCTAATTTTGGCCTAACAATTAACATCAAGAAAATACAGGGCCTCCACCAGCCAGCACCATACCATCCATATGTGGACCATAGGTTACAGCAAATGGAGAAGTTTTGAATACTGTGGATAAATTTATTTAAGTTGGCAGTATACTTTCCAGGGATGTATACAATGGTAATGAGATTGACACACATATTGTCAAAACTAGCTCAGTGTTTGGGAGGCTCCAAAGTAAAGTGTGGGAGAGAAGAGGTATGAGTCTGCTAACAAACTGAAGGTCTATAGAGCCATTGTGATGATTTTGTTTTTGTATGCCTCTGAAACCTGAACAGTTCACCAGTACCATTCCAGGAAACTGAATCATTTCCATTTGAATTGTCTTAAGAAGATTCGGAAGATCACCTCTCAAGATAAGGTACCAGCTACAAAGAGTCTTTCTCAAGCTAAATTGCCAAGCATTCAAACTCTAATGCAGAGAACAGAACTCTGATGGGCTGGTCACATTGTTCAAATGCCAAACATATGCTTGCCTAAAAGACAATTTTAAGGAAAACTCACACAAGGAAGGAACTCATGTGGTATTCAGAAGAAGAAATAAAAGGACACTCTCAAGGCCTTTCTAAAGAACTTGGGAATTGATTGCATGACATGGGAGACTATGACAAAGGACTGCCCAGCATGGTGTGCCTGCATGAAAGAAGGCCCTGTGTTCTACAAGCAAAGTAGAATTATAGTCACTCAAAAGGAACATAAGATACATAAATTTAAAGATATCTCCATTCTAAATGTTCATTTGGACCATTTGTGCCCTACCTGTGGTAGCATATTCTGAACTTGTATTGATCTGATCAGCCACATATGGACACACTGTACCTTGACTTCAGCATAGCGATGCTATTTTGACCCTCTTAAAGAATGATGGTCAACAGCCAATCAGTTTATTCAAATAGAATACACTATTTCTAACAAGAAGTTAGAGCAATTTTGGCACTGAACTCCATATAATACAGAGAGTAAATAAAATTTATGATCATATTGAAGATTAAAATTATAACAGTCAAGCTTTTAAGGTCTAAGAGAGTTGGTTGGTTTGATTAGCTTGAAATATATCAAGCAACCTATCATTACCAGGGCTTTGAGTGAATATGTTGTTAATCTCAAAGGAAGGTTAACTTATTTGAAATGACAGTTGTATAACAGCAGTGAAAGACATAAAACCTTACTTCTACGTTTTCAACAAATATAAATTACTTGGAACAGAGCATAATTATATAAAATGGCAAAAAAAACAAGTTCTCAGATGAAATTTCCCCCATCCCCACCAACACCTGCAAGGGTTATTGATCATCAATGTTTGAGAAAATCCCGGGGTTGCAAGATGGCAATTAACACATGCTTGTTCTTCTAGGTCTTGTTAAAAAATAAATTTGAGTATACAGATGTAGTGAGGCAAAAGGTCTGAGGCTACCATAGCACCAGGAAGGCCAAATCCTAAATTAGTAGCACTTAAAAGGTAAAAGAGAAAAATGCTTAGACGTTTAGAACATTAGCATCAATGTCCTGAATGGCCCCTAGGCTATAATATATTTCCTTCAAGCCCACTACTGCCTCTCCCTGATTTATTGCATACAAAACCTAATACATTTATTAAGAAGTCTCCATTGGGCTTGCCCAAAGGTTTCTCCAGACACTTCTGCATCAAATAAGCATTCAGTGTTATCCTGACAGATCCACCCAGTAAGAAATTAACTAAAGAAAACAAAGGGCTTCAGTCAGTGCAGAAAACTACTTTCTGGATTCCAGGATTGATTTAATCAAGCAAGGAAGCAGTATTTATTAAGTACTTACTATATTTCAGGCACTGTGATAGATGCTGGGAATAAAATGACAAAAGAAACAAGACCTTTTATCAAAGAGCTTTTATTCCAAAGGAATGACGGGACCCTGTATTAAGAAATTTACTTCATAGTGTCCTTTAAAGAAAAAAAAAAGTTAATGCATTTTTGGAAGTGCTTGACCTTCCAGCATTTTGCCCTGAGTTCTTCTGGTTTCATTTGTTCATGTGCTTTTCCTATATTGTTTAAAATAACAGAGACTTTGAAGTAATCAATGCTTATTTTTCTCTTCTATAGGTTTCATAGCTAATGTCTTTCAATACAAATCCTCTTAAGGACAGACCAATTTAAAAAAAGCTAAATAGAGAATTGCTCTATGTATGTCTCTTTCTGTGTGAAATAGCACAGATTTTAAAAACTTTTCCTAATAAAATGGACATTCCAGTACAACTATTATTGTTTACTATGAAGTCGAATGTCTGGTTACAAGGCTAATAATCCAATATACTTAATCATTCATGCCTAGTAATATAGAAGACCAAAAACTATTCCCCAACGGATAAGTAGTCGAATATGAAGTTTTCAAAAGAAGTCTTAACCATTAAAAACCATGTAAAAAGATTGCTCTCTTAATAACAGAAATGCAAACTAATGCAAATCTGATGTTTAAGAGTAACCTATATGCAGCAAAACGACAAAGATAACAAAAGATGCAAATAGTTAATATTGGAGGGGTTGCTTCATTAAGACAAACACCAATTATTTGTTGATCTATGAATTCGTCCAGCCATTCCAGAAAACAATTTATAATTACATTTTTAAAAGTGATATTCATACCTTCTGACACAAAATTCCAAATGGTAGTCAGAAACCCTAAGGATGTCAAAGACAGAAAGCTTTCGCATTAAGCAACAGATTCATTGCAGCACTTTTTATGGTGACAAAATAGGTACCTATCAATTGTGAATGACAGCAAAATGTGGTACGTAAATGTGATGGAATATTATTGTGTTGCAAGAATCAACAGATACAACAAATTTAGAGGAATATGGGAAACAAGTAAAGGGATAGAGGGTAGAGTAAGTAATTTCAGTTAAACAATATATGTGACTATAAAAATATAGATATAATGAACAATAAAATGACACCAAAATGAAATTATGTAATTATAATGACAAAGTTTGACCCTGAAGTAAAAAATAAATAAATAAAAATGAACCCCTTCCCCTTCATTGCAGAGGTCGGGGAACTATGTGAGTGAAATATTATATATAATTCATTTTTAGGTATAGTCAATGAGTTGGTTGGTTTTGCTATTTTTTCCAATTTCCTTCAATGCTACATTTTTTTTGTAACAAGGAAAGACTTAATGAATCAAGGGGTAGGAATTGAAGGGGAAGAGATATATTTAAAAATAAGTATAATATAGAAAATAAGGCATTAAACATTAAAGAACATTAAAATTGAAAGAGAAATTATTTTTACTGAAACAAAACAAATATTTAAGTCAAGTATCTAGTAAAGAGTGACTGCTGAGGATGTTTTTGTTTGTATGCATATACCCTTCATTACTATTCAAATGTATTTCCTTAATCATAGAAGGCAAAAACAATTATTTGTACTTTCAGTTGAGGGTCTATCCTCAGTCTTATCAAACATCTTAATAGAATCTTCAGCATTTCTGTGGTACCTAAAATTGGACAAAAATATTTCTAAAATGTTTTTTAAAAAAGGCAACTGAAGGCCAGAAATTGAGCAGATCTGCTGGGAACTGTGACAATATTTGTAACCTTATATGGCCTTTGGAGACACACAAAATTACATATAATGTTTTCTGAATTGAAACCCTTGAGGACAGCTCTAACATAGCATCTTCCATAGACTTTTATTTATATAAAATCATTCTTCCGATGATCAGGGACTACCTGATACAAGGCCAAGCATGTCTCATCAACATCCATCATTCCCTTGAGAAACTGGAAATAAAACACAAAGTCTAGAAGAAAATATTAAAAAAGCTAGTGGGGGGGGAGACCATGATGTTTCTTGATTATATTTCTGGGTAGTGTATATTTCTTTTTTTTTTTTTTGAGGAAGCCCATATGGTCACTATTAAAATATTCTATAAGAATAGAAACACACTTAATATAGGTTTTTCCTCTTAAGCTATGAATTATTAGTCATAAAAATTTGTGGTCATAGCTATAATCATCATCCATTGTAACCACTAGGCCATATTTGAATCAGCCCTAAACATTTGATCATAAGCTGTATGATGGACCAAATTAAATCCACACTGATATTTAGACATCCAAGTTAATGAAATTATTTCATTCTGGGATGAGTGCCCTAATTTATTTATTCAGGGCATAGTCACAGTATTACAAATCATGCATATAGCATGTTCTACAACCCTACAGATGAAACTTCATATCAGTATGGAGCACATTATAAAAATATCATGCTTTTTATTTAATAACTAGAGGCTGGATAAGGAGCTCCCTCGTTAAATATTTACCATCTGCTACCAAACCAGATGGCCCAAGTTGTTCTTTTATTTGTATGGTTCAAAATAAAGTATTTGCCTGATCTGGGATTTAGCAAAGTCTAAATAAAGATTATTCTATGTCAAGATGTGAGCCAGAAAATCATTTCACTACAGGGGCCTGAAATGATTTAGTTAGAGGTCAGGTCCCTGGGCTTTTATTTCCTAACAAGGCTGCAGATCTTTTGCATAGAAGCCAGAAAGGCAATATGCCTATCTGACCCATTTCCATAACACAAACAAGGAAAAAATATTTTCCTCTTTTTTTATCTGAGATTAATTTTTTTATGTATATAGGGCCATTAGTGACACCAGTATTCTCCATCTCTGATTAGGCAATAAGCTTTAACTGCTTAAAAGGGAAAGGTAGTTAGTGAGGAAGAAATCAACATTCCTTTCCTTTAAAAAATGTTTATTTAATCATTTGCATCTTTTTTACTCCTTTATTGAGATTAAAAATTTTTTAAATGCTAAATTTGTTTCATTAAATTTTAGCAGTCTACTTTGATGCACAAGTTATGCACATCACTATGTAAATGAGGTAAAATGGGGCCAGGTAATGCCAGTGTTTTCAAGCTGTCACTTACACAGTCTAGAGCTAAAACAGGGGCACATAAGCATTTATTTATAGAAATACAAAGTATTGTTTTTTAAACCAACATTTCAGACAAAAAAAGTTATGGGTCTGAAAAATTGTTCAGAAACCCACGTATTTTCTGAAGCTATTCCTACACTTGTTTGTGCTGCATCTCAGTTTCTCCTAGTTTTAACCCTTTTCATTCTGTTGTTAATCATGCCAAAGCAGCAGTATAAGCCTATCATGAAATATTCAGATATAGCCCAAAACATAAACATAACCATGAATAGCTAATAAACATACAATAGAAAAGATTGCCAGAGCTCACTAAATTATCTTTAGAACTGCTATCTGATTTCTGTCAGTTCTGGCCTGATTTCTTTTAGGGTCAATCTAATTATCTTTAGTCCATTGGATTACAAAGCTAATTTCAATGTTACATTATTATGATATTAGCACTGAAGTTACTCTCTAGGATTCCTTAAGCATGAGAACAGAGGGATGAATGGAAATCATTGTTGAATATGCCTGTCATGTGGTTAACACATGAAATTGGTATTTGCTCATCCAGCCCTGTAACCTGGAGGTAGCTGCTTTTGTGATGAGCTTGAGGGGTTCCCCTGCCCACAATTATCTTTCACATAACCTGCATAGACAGCATTAACTCAGAGTTTTAAAGGTCAAGGCATTAAAAGTCCTCATAAAAATATGCACATTTTACTAGGAATAGCAGTATACCTTAAAGCAATATTGCCAAATAATACCTTAATACAAAGTAATCTGAAATCATATTAGTTATTTACTTGTCATGGTCAATGGGAGTTGGTAGAGGACCTAGGTAATGGTGGGCAGACAAAGGTATTTGGAAAATGGGATCAGATAGGGTGACCATAGACCAAAATCTTAGTGAGCACACATTTTAGCTCCTTCCCAATTGTTCCTATGTGAGATTCTAGAGCTGTCTTTATAAGAACATTATTCTGGACAACATACATAAATCACCCCTTTGTGATGTGTAGCAATACTGGGGTAGTGTAAGGGTTATGGGATTTAAAGATCTTCCATGCCCCATTGGACTTGCTGATGTAGCAGGAAGGGGTGGGGCAAGAGGAAGCGGAAGCCAAGCTAGAGTTTCTGCAGTGACTAGCCATGGTGGTGATGGCGGTAGCAGCAGCCCCAGAAGCAGTGGCAGGGGTAGCGGTAGTGCCAAGGCGGAGGTGGAGGCGCGAACCCCTTTTTGAGTCAGCCAGAATTTCTGCTAAGGACTCCTGCTGAGGACTGCCATGGGCCGGAGCTGCTAGGAGCATACTTCCTGGACGCTGAGTAGTTTCTGTGAGTGGGGAGAGGAAGACCTTTGCCTGAGGTAGCCTGTTCTGTTTTAAAGGCTTGAGAATGTGGGTGCTTTCTACTTTATCTACCTGTGCCAATTTCATAACTACTCTGATGGCTTTGACTTTCTGGTTTTGGGACTCAGTCTTTTGGTATTTTAGTAAATGTTCTAGCTTTATCCCACATATAGCAAGCCTGATATGTTTTGTGATTAATAACCACATCAGCATATTTACAATTGCCGTAGGCATTGTGAATATTGCAGTGCTGATACAGGTAGACAAACCACTAAAGACAAAAAGAAAAGGTTTCTACAGGCTAGCTACATGAACTTTTGAAAAATGTCATGAAGACAAAAAGTGTTTATCCTTATGTTGTTTTTATTATTGCTATTGTTGTTGTTGTTGTTATTGGCAACATGGCTAATATGGAAATGTTTTGAATGACCTAACATGTATAACTGGTACTATATTACTTGCCTTCTCAGTGGGTTGGGAATGGAAAAGAAGGAGGGAAGGAATTTGGAATTCAATTTTTAAAAATGAATGTTAAAAATAAATTTTTAGCAATAATTTTCTACATTTAATCATTTGGAATTAGTTTTCTCTCTGGTTAGTGAGGGTCAGGGAATGTATGTATATGCATGTCTTCTAGACATAACTTAGGGTTAAATTGTGAGAGAGTAGTCTTGTTCACATTCTAGCTTCAGGAATCATTGAATAGAAAGTAGTCCATCACTCTCTATAGCCAGCCCTGACCAATAACATCATAGTCTTCTTAGAGATTTCTAACTGATGAGCCAGTTTTTTTTTTGTTTATTTACTTCAACTGAAAATTGTATATCTGCATAAATAATTTTATAAGCAGTTACACAAAGGTAAATGAATCATCTCTTTCTCTTTTCCTACTTCAAAACATGTATAATTTGATTATCTGGAATAAAAATACAGCTTTAACCCTTACTGGAGAATCTTTAAAGTGGTATGAGCTCTCAAATAGAAGTTCAGAAAAATAACGACAAAGAAAGCCTTGTATTTCTGCAAGACATGAGTCTGAAAGTCTTTTATAGAGAAATTATTTTCTTATTACCTTGAAAGTTTATCAGAATTCCTAATATAACAAGGACAGAAACAAACAACTTTAGGTTCTTCCAAAAAAATTGTTTTCTAAACTAATATGGATAGGACATAGTCAAGTTTCATAAAGATCCCACCTTAACTGATGTTTCAACTGTCCTACCTACATCAAAAGGTATCTAAAGTTTGCTTTTGTTTCTTGTTTTGTTTTGTCTTTTTCTTCTAATTGTCTTGGTCAATACAGGCCTAGGGAAGAGACCAAATTCTCTGACCTACAATAGTGCTTTAGAATGCATCTATTGACACATATTTAGAAGATCATCACAATGAACCACTGAAAAAATATGCTGAGAAAATCAATGTGAACAGAGCCTGGGGTATGCCCTAAGCAGTGCTTAGGGTCCCAGAAATTTTAGCTATACATGGTAACTAGAGACCTTTCTGAAAACCATTTTTCCTTCCTTTTCTCCCTCCATCGTCCCCTCCTCCCCCTTTCTGTTTTTTGTAATACTAGAAGATGATACATCAGACTTACGGTCTGTTGAAGCAGATTTAAATGGCCTACTTAGTATATATTCTGCCTTTAGAAATTTAGTTATAAAATATAAGCATACTTTGTGATTATGCTCCCTGTTGGAGCAGAAAACTCTCAAACAATAGACTCTATCTGTGCCCCACTGTCTCAATCAAAGGGACAAAAGGAAAATGCAAAGGGGCAGGATCAACCCCAGGTGTTTACCAAAAATATTTGTCAATGAGATGTACTTTTTTAACAGGGTAAAATAAATTTTTAAAAGTAGGCATTATTCAAATCCATCTGAAAGAATGTTAGGAGAGGACCACCAATTTCCCCATGTCTTTTTTTTCCTCTCTCAGTGTTCTAGTCACATGAGCAAAAACCCAAAATTAAAACAAACAAATTCAGTCTCATATGTTTCTGCTTGTTCCTTTAGGTTTTGTCTCTCCCTGTAGAAGCAAGCACCCCAACATCCCCAGGGTGGCTGCCAACACAGGTTCTTAGATCTACTTTTCTAAAGGAAAGCAACTCAAAATGGGTTAACAAGCTTACTTTAATCAATCAAACATATATCGTTTACTTAGTTCAGGGGAAAATGGTCAGCACCCCGAACTTCAGTGTATACAGACAGAAGTTACAAGACAGAGAAACAGATCAAAAAGACAGGTTTCCAAACTGTCCAACAATTACATCCATACCAAATCACAGTTACCAGAGAGGGAAGCATCAACATCTGGGTTTTCAAAGCTGCGGGGCTCTCAATGGCTGCCCAGAGTGTCATCTGGTCAAATCACACAACACTTCTCAAAGTGAGTCCCAAAGCAAAGCCTCACATCAGGGATTATATAGCCTTCTCCTGGGTCAGAGAATGTAACCACCCTCTCGACCCACTGCCCAATCACACAGCATCAGGGTGTGGGCACTCCTGAAAACCAAGCCTCCTGCCACAGGCTCCATGTGATCACATTCAGGCTATTAGGGGGCAGAATATATTTTCAAATCAAGGAAGGTTCTCAGAGTCTCTTGAGTCTATCAAAGGGCCTAGAGGAAGGGAAGATCTTTAAATTTGCATTTCCATTACACTCCCAAGTCTCAGTAAGAGGCATAGGTTGTTGGAGGGGAACTGCCAATGCTCCTAGTGCTATTCCATGTGTCCAGAGTCAAGCCCTACCTCCTCTTCCATTCTCTGTCCTCTCTCCTTCCTCTCCCTCTCCCTCTCTCTACTTCCTCAGATTCTCCTTTTAGTCCTTCCTTAGTACCGAACATGAGATGTTTCCTTTCCAGAGGAGATGAGAAAAACAGAACCCTTTCAAATACGAATTCTGCGAAGGTCCAAGACATTTTTTATGTCATCTAAAGGAGACATAACATTACAATACCACCTTTATATAAGACATTGTTTTAGATTAAGGACAAAGTATAAGTTCCATCTTTTAAAAAAATCTAGAAGAGTTGAAAAAGGTACATAAATAGCTAAAATACAGCACTAACAAGTTTTTAAATCCCTTATACATACAATTGCTTTTCTATCCCTTACTATCCTGTTAGGGAGAGAATGTCAGCATTATTATTTGTATTTTGAAGATGAGGAAACAAATTCAGAGAGGTTAAATTCCTTGCACAAAGTTCTATATATCTGGGAAGTAGTAGAAGTAGGACTAAAAACCCAGTTCAGTTCAAATATGCAACAGCTGGAGGAATATGTAGATATTCAGTTTTCACAAATAAATATCCTGAAATTTACAGTGTTCATGTCTGTGACTAAAAATAAGATCCACTATGATATTTCTTATTAATGCAAACATAAAAAGGGAAACTGCCAAATTTGTTAAATGCACACATTAAATGTTTTCTTCAAGCATATTATTATGCATCATCTGGATGAATTTTTATCTGATTATTATGCACAAATGAGTTTGCTTTTTTTTTTTGCCGGAAACTGTAAATGGTTTATAGTTCACTTCATTTTGTATTCTTTTTTAAAAATGATCTTCCTTGCATTGATATATCATTATATATTACAGCCAAAATATTTGGTAATCTGTAGACAAAAACATCCATTACCAATGTTTCTAAATGAATAGAAGAATCGCATATCATTCCAGTAATTGAGAAAATGGTGTGTATGGGGGGGGGGGAGAGGGAGGGGTCAATTCCTAATCCTTTCTTTTCCATAAACAGTATCTCTTCTTTCCCTATGGCTTAGGTTATTTCCTTACTGTCATGGTTTTCCATTTCTTCCATATATTCTCTACCTAAAGGAAGAAACCTGATGGATGGCAGTTTTCAAATGGCCGTAGTCTATTTCCTTTCCCATTGATTTGGAAGTGTTATCAAAATATGCTACTGCTTTTTAAAAGTATTTATCCTCTATGTTGCTTGTTTATATAGAGTTGTTTTCATTTTATCTCTCTCCCTTAGATTGAGAACTCCTTGAAAGCAGAGACTACTTTTTTTTTTTAACCTTTCTTTGTATCCCCAGAATAATAACTAGCACATAGTAGCCATTCCATATTTATTGGCTGACTGACTGGAGCTCCACTGATTTGCTACATTCCCCCCCCCCCCCCCCCGCCAATGGTTTTCTGTTAAAATGAAACTGCTTTGTAGTGAATTTGTAGTAGAAGGCTGAAATTCTATACAGAGAAAACCCAAAACCAAAGGGACTATTTCATTTTTGTTTTATTTTGCTTTGCTTTTGTGTCTCAGACCCACAACTTTACCCATTTAGTGAAGCAATATCCCTCAGATAATGTCTGTCTTTGTGGCTTCCTTTTTTTTCGTCTACAAATCAACACATATAAAGAGTACTGAAAAACACAGAAAGTTTTGTAAGAACTAGACTCAAGTGAAGAAAGCAAAATGCAAAGAGTAGTATTCATAATGATTATAATTATGCTACCATATTAGTTTAGGCCTTCACCCCCTTTCTCCTAGACTATTGCAATAGTTTCCCATTTAGTCTCCCTAAGTCAAGACTTCTCCCTTCACTCCAATCCAACCTCTACACAGCTGCCAAAGTGATTTCCCTAAAGATTTCTTTTGATCATTTATTACACACCCTGAGGTCACAATAAATTCCAATGGCTACCTAGTACATCCAGCATCAAATATAAATTCCTCAGGCATTTAAATCTATTCACAACCCATTGTCTTCCTACCATTTCAGACTTCTTAGATACCTTCTCTCCATACAGGCTGTGATTCAGCCATAATTGTCTATCTGTTCAGGACTTTCTCTTATCACTATGCCTTTGTAATGGCTATCCCGAGCATGATTTCACTCCTTACCTCTACATTATAGAAGCCCTAGTGTGAACTGGTAAATACCCATTTGACTGGTTTGGCCCTAACTCCCAGAATAGTTTGTATCTCCCACATACAAGGCTTCACCTACTCAGAAGACTGAACTTTGACCCCACACTCTTTTTTGCTGTAGCAATTTTTATTTTAACTTTCTCATTCCATGAAGTGTATTTAAGATTAAGCTCCCTGGTTCTCTGCTCCTCATGGCTTATTAGTAAATACAAATTACTCTCATTTCATTGGTCCAAGTCATTCCACTGATGAAACTGATGCCTCCTATTGGTTTCATGTCATCTTTGTCTAAAACTGTTAATTCATTCCTTCTGGAAACCACCCTGCATCCATTATATAGATATTATTTTATACTTTTACAAGTACATAATACCTTCTCCATTAGAACATAAACTCCTTGAGAACAAAGGACATTATAATTTTGTCTTTGTATTGCCAGCACTTAAAAAGTGTCCAGCACATAATAGGTTCATAATTAATATAATCATAATCATTATTCATGTAGTCAAAGGTCTGCAATGAACTTTACAAATATATTCTCAATTGATACTCATGACAGCCTTGAGAGAAAGGTGATGTGTTTTCCCCATTTTACAGGTGAGAAAAATGATGTTGAAGAATATTAAGTGACTTGTGCAAACTCATACAGGTAAGGAACATTTGGTACAATTTGAATTCTAGTTTTCTGTGACTCTACAGGCCTCAATATACCACTCTACTTGGTTGCCTAATAATTGCATGTTGCTTTATAGAATAAATGAACACAGTACTAAAAGCAACAGACAATATTGGTTCAAATGATTACAGTAAAAGCACATATGTTTCCTTTCTGTTAACAATGAACTATGAAGTTGGAAAAAGTTCAGGTCAAATATAATTGCCAGTGTTTGTTTTAGAAAACTAATGTCAAGGGGCAGCCAGGTAGCACAGCGAGTAAGAGAACTGGCTCCAGTGTCAGGATGACCTGGGGTTCAAATCCGGGCTCAGACACTTAGCACCACACCCACAAACACCTGGCTGTGTAACCTTGAGCAAGTTACTTAACCCCAATTGCTTTAAAAAAAAATAAAAGAAAACTAATGTCAAAACATTAGAGACAGTCAATTTTAAGAGTGGAAAATCTCATACCCAGTTAATCACAATCACTGTGTCAGCTTTATTTAACTATGATTTAAGGGGAAGACTATGGAAGCCATTAATTTACTCCACATACATTTATTCAGAGCTTGCAATGTGCCAGGTACTGTGTTAGCCTTTGGGGAGAGAGAGAAATAATTTTTTTTTAAATCTGCACTTAAGGAGCTTTCAGTGTCCTGGAAGAATGATATTTATTCAGAAAAGTTGACACAAAACATATGCTTATCAAATAAGTCACTGGAGGAAAAGAGGAAGGGGTCAGACCCCAAGAATGGCGTGGGTCAGAAAAAGCCTCATGAAGGAGGTAGCACTTCAGCTGAATTCAGAGGGAGCTAGGGATTCCAATATGCAGAGATTTTTTAAAAAGAGATCTTTAGCAATAGGAGACATAACCATGCAAAGTAACAGTGGCATTTTAGGAAGGGAAAAATAAACTGAAATAAAAGTACACCTAGTCAAATGTGTGACCATGTTCAAGTGCCTTAATTCCTTAGTTACCTGGACAACTTTCTAACAATTTATGTTATAAATGATCTGATATGAACATATGATTTCAGTAAAAGAAAAAGCATTTGTAGAAATAATGTTCATACTGTTGTATCATGGTAAACTCATATAGAAATGAGAGCCACTAAACTATCCATTAAGATCATTGCAGCTGCCTATTGCCTTAGAAAATCTCATACTAACATTATTTATGTTCTATTGTGTCCTGATGTATTTTGTAAAGTATTTCCTAACAACATTTTAATTCAGGTCAGCTGAAGTTGAAAGTATTATTGATGCACTTCTATTGTAGAAGCTAAATAAATGCTTGTTGAATTATTAAAGAATATCTTTAAGAAGGTAGTCCAGTATAGTAGAAAAATACAGAGAAAACAAAGCTATGACTTTTGCACGTGATATGGTACTGTATTTGGAAAAGTTGATTCCAATTAATTGAAAAGTCATAATTTCAGCAAAGTTATAAGAACTAAAATAAATCCACCTAAAGCATAAGTATTTCTGAATATTTTTGACAAAACTGAGCAGGAAGACAAAGAAAGTGAAATTTCATGGATAATAATTATGTAATGTATAAAAAATTTGGGAGTCTAAATACCAGTACAGATATCAACATAGGAACTATATAAAACTAAAAATATGTATTCTTTAAAGACATTAAGATAGACCTATACGTTAAGAGAAAAGTTAACTGATCATGGGTAGACTATGTCTTATAATAAAAATGATAAACTATCTAAATTATTTATTCAGTGTCCTACTAATAACACTACCGAAGGATTATTTTGTAGAACTAGAAAAATAATTTTAAAATTTCACACGTAGGAACAAAATGATAAGAATCTCAAGAAATAACTTTAAAGGGTGTATGGGAGAACAAAAGGTCCTGATCATACCAGATCTAAAAATACACTGTGAAGAAAACTATTACATAGAAGCAAATTAATATAGTACTATGCTGTTTGATAAACCCCAAAATCCAAAGACCTATTATCCAACAAAAAAACATCTGGGAAAGCTAGAATATATTCTGGCAAAGATTAAGTATGACCTACTATCTCATACCATATAACAGAAGAAGCTCCAAATGAACACATGGCATACATAAAAGGCCATGTCTTAGAGAAGACCTTTGCCATTAATAGATGGGGGAAGAGTCAGTTCTTAAATAAGAGAAAGGATTACAGATTCTAAAATGAACAATTTTGATTAAATCAACTTGAAAAGATTTTGCACAAACAACATCAATGCAGTTAGAGTTAGAAGGGAAATAGCTAGGTAGGGGGAATATATCTTTGCAGAAAGTTTCTCAGATAAGAGTCTCATATATCATGCCTATGTACATATACTATGTATATATGTATGTGTATGTGTGTGTGTGTGTATTCTGACCAATGCAATGAACTACAATTCCAAAGGACTGATGTTGAAGCTTGGCATCTGCTCTTCTGAATCTTCTAATGTAGAAATTTGATATGCTTGACTATGCATATTTATTAGGATGGTTTTATCCTTTTTCTAGTTGCTCATTGGAGGGTGAAAAGATGAGAACAGAGAGGGTAAATAGGTATAGGACTATGGAAAAAGAAGAGGAGCATTTGAACATGTTTTTGAAATACCCCAAAGAGAAAAGAGGGAAATTCAGATGGAAGCATGAGCTACAAGGTACCTTGGAAAGTAGAGTGTTGATTTATTTTATGCTTGACAAAGAAACACGCCGATAATAGAGATTTGATATTTCTTTTCCAATTTTCTCTTTCTGTTCTATTGTACATATAGAATTGCTTCTTTTATTTGATGTTTATTAAATTAAAATTTTAAAAGAACTAGAATAAAATAAACTTTATTTTGAGTGAACAACAATTGATTGTCAAATTATTTTAAATATAATAGGAAACTATGAGATTAGAAGTTAAAGAACAAACACCAATAATCCTTGGTAGAGAGTGATATTATAGAAATGAAATCAAAGGAAATACAGTCCAAAAAAAGTACATTTAAAAACATTTTAATATAATAAAATGCAGAATAGAAAAGAAAGCTATCTTGCACCTCAATCTTCCTATGATTTAGAGATGCTTTGGAAGATTGATTTTTTAAAAATCATAAAATAGGTCATATTGTACTAGAAATAACTGACACTACTAGCTAGTGGAAAGTTCCATTTGCTGAAATTCCAAATAAACTTTCTATGACGTTGTTTAGAGACTGGGAAGGGAGAATAGTGAAATTCTGCTTGGGTAGCAAGAAAGAAAATATTGTTACTGAATAATTAATCTCATGATGAAAATATGGCCTGTACCATCTCCAAAGTGTTAAAAATACACTTAGTGTCAATAGTAATTTTATAGGAGAAGCTCATTGTGAAAATATCAGGAATCATTGTAAATTAATAATATATAATTGCCTCAGGGCTTCATTAACCTTTATAAAATAGTGGCCGCTCCATTGCATAAGTTAAACTGACCATTAATATACAGTCTAAAAAAGGTTCACATAGGAATTAATAAAAGCAATGCCTTCAAGGTAATACAATTGTCTTAGGGGACCCCTCCAAATCAAAAATTTTCCCTCAAGCACTAGACATAAAGTTATGTCTTAAATGAAATAGGTCACCTCTGTAAAAATGATGGAAGTACATACATATGCAAGCCTCTAAGCTTATTAGCCTTTTCTAAGGCAATGTGGTACAATCAAAGAGAGTGCTAGATTTCCAATTGTAGGAGTTGGGTTTGGGTGGAACAAGCCAACCCTTGCCCAAATAAAATAAGCAGAGATATCTCCAAGTAGAGACAGGAAGGATTTATTTAATTATTTCTTCTTGCAAGAAAGGCAGTCTAACTAATATAGAGGCAGACTAGTAGGATAAGGTGCAAAATGCAAAGGTTGGTTATATACCCATAAAAAACACCCCTTCCCCCCTCCCTTGTTCTGTCCTGTCCCTGTTAATTAGGAACTGAGGCACACAGTCTTAACTGCTAAAATCTGCTGGTGCTGCAGGTAAAATGTCAGTAATATTGAAAAGCAGAAGGTACATGTCTAAAGGACATGAAAACAGACAAAAGATGTCATCAGTATCAACTTAGATATGAAAGCAGAAGATAAATGTTCTAACAATATCATTACGGATATGAAAGCAGACAATATTTTATGAATCATGGAGATTTTAGGACATGGTGACCTGCCCAGTGTTCCTCAACAGTATTTACAATTTTATATTTGTACAGGTCAGATGGTGGTCAGTGAAAACAAATCTGGAATATTTGGGCAGTGGTTAAATTTGTAGGTCCTGTGCTTTCCCTTCCTACAGTTAGCTAAGCTTAGCAAAAACTTCAACTTATGACCAGGGAAGTAAGGCAAGGGTCCCAGGCTCCCGGCCCAGGTTACTAAGCCTTTGATACTTTATTATAGTTCTGTTCAGATTTCTGCAATGTATCTGAGAAGTTTTCACTTTTTTTCTATTCAGGTTCAAAATTCATCTCTGATGCTTAGTAACTTTTGACCTAGAGTATGCTGGCTAACCTCTTTAGGTCTCTATTTCTTCATCTATAAAATAAGTATGGTGACCTCTTAAATGGTTTCTTGATTCAAATCTGTGATCATACTAGTATCTGGTAAATTTGCTTTGTACATCCAGCAAAAGAAGCTATATTCCCACTATTGAAATCTGAATATTATTCATAAAAAATTATTAGCATAAACTTAAGGTGATAGAATAAAGTAGTCAATGTCTCTTTGATTAAACTACTTCCAACACTGAAATCTAAGTATGCAGTAATAAGATTAAATTTCCATTAAGTTTCCTGTATCATTATAGTCCTGAGTCCTGGGTGGTCACTTTCAACTTTCTGCAGTGAGAGGAACAAAGTGGTAGAAAAGGTTTTAAGAATCAAAGAGTTTTTAGATTATCTATAAACTTCATCTGTTCTTTAAATATGCAATTCTTGTCCAATGACTAAAAAGTAGACACAATGTTGAGGGTGGGGACTGAATCATATCAATCTTGATAATTTCAATCTAACAGGGATCAGAAAGAGGAGGAAGTTGTAGCCAAATTGCAGAATATGCAGCCCCTATACATTGCAGAGGTAACGAAAGAAATTGGCGGAGCTGGCATTATTGTGCTTCCAAAGGGAATTAGATATGTTATTTCTTTGGATATTTGGTCACTTTATTTTGCTGTTTCCACAATAATTATCTGCAAAAAGATGATCATGAAAACAATTGCAGCTAGTCTGTCCAGTCTCAGTTGCTATGAATGAAAATAAAGAAAAAATCAATAAAGAATTTAATAAGACCCTCCAAATTAAATTAACATGCATGGTGATACTCAGTAACATCAATGCAAAATTGGGAAACAGGAAGGAATGATGATGAATATATGGGAAAATAAGGTTCAGGAAAAAGGAATGAGAAGTCAAAGACCTGTACACTACATAGAAACTTTATGGCTTTATACAATGGACAATTCTTTTAAGAAATGAATTTGTAGCTGATGTGGTGGTGTACTTGTAATTCCTACTATCAGGAAGGTTGAAGCTAGTAGATCACTTAAACTCAGGATTTCAGAGCTGTAATATGGTTAAGGTTGTTTAGTGTTCACACTAAATGTGATACCACTATTGTGAGTCCCTAAGAATCAGGGGACACCAGGTTGCCTAAGGAGGAACAAACTGGCCCACATAAGGAACAGAGCATGACAAGACTTCTGTGCCAAACACTAGATTAGACCTTTAAGTAGCCACTATACTTATAGCCTGGGTGAGACAGGGAGACCTCATCTGAAAAGAAAATGGAAGGGAAAGAAAGGTAAAGGAATAATAGAAAGATAAGGGAAGGTAGACACTGGACATTGAGAACTAAAAATAGGATAGCAAAATAATAAAATAAGTTATATTTTGATAGGATGACTTTTTATTGATGAATCAGCTTTTTATATGGTCAGCCCACCAACTTTTCAAAGAAAAGATTAGAATTTTTAAAAACAAAAAGAATTAGGAAGTTGACAGAGTAGGTCAGAAATTCTAGGCTCTCCAAATTTCCTCCTCATTAGAAAATCACCATGAAATGAGCAAAAATAGAGCAGTAAAAGCAGTTGTCCTCCTAAGACATCTTGAGAGGACATCAGAAAAAACTCTAGGGGTTGAAGTCTGGTCTGATTGAAGTATAAACACTTCCAGGTCACTTCACTGAATCAAAAAAAAAAATAGTAGGCCCTGAGAGAAGCAGACTACACCTCAGGAAATTTTACCTCACCAACTTTTATCTATAGAACAGCAAATAGCTGAGTAAGAGATGACTGAAGGACCCCCTGCTATTTCTGGAAGTTAGGCCTAGCAAAGCAGACCAGATGTGATTTCTAGCTGTGCCTGCAGGCAAAGAGGAATGAGCACAAGCATGGTGAGTATGGTACTCCAGGGAGCAAGGACATTTTCAGGATAGCAGGGCTGGGGTTTTAGGGGAGGAAGAGAGGAGTCCCTTTGGATGAGACCCTGGACAGAATGCAGAAAACAACAGTATAAATTACCTGAGGCCTAGGGCAACATTACTCACAACCTCAAAATGGGTAGAAAGCAGAATACAAAGACAAAGACTCTGAAGTCCTACTATCCTCAGAGGGAGGAACCAAACTCAGAAGGAGACAATGTGAAATCCACACCCACAGCTGAAATATCAAAAGGGAATGAGTCCCAAGCACAGAAAGCTCTCCTAGATGAGATCAATAGGAACTTTGAAAACCAAATGAGAGAGATAGAAGACAAAATGAATAATTCTCTCAAAACCAAAATAGCAGAATTAGAAAAACATTATAATGAAGAAGACATCTCTCTAAAAAGAAAAGTGTATGATATGGAAGAGGAGCTCCAAAAATTAACCAAGGAAAATGATATGCTAAAAATTAGAACCAACCAAATTGAAACAAATAACACTATGAGGAACAAAGAATTAGTCAAACAAAGCAACAAGAATGAAAAATTAGAAAAAGAAGTAAAATACCTCAAAGAAAAAATAACTGACCTGGAAAACAGATCCAGGAGAGATAATCTGAGAATCATAGGCCTACCAGAAAATCGTGATGAAAAAATGAGCATGGACAACATTCTCCAAGAGCTCATTGAGGAAAACTGCCCTGAGATGCTAGAACCTGAGGGTAAAATAGAAATCGAGAGAATCCACCGAACACCTACTGAAAGAGATCCCAAACTGAAAAGTCCTCGAAATGTTGTGGCCAAACTCCAGAACTACCAGATAAAAGAGAAAATACTTCAGGCTGCCAGTAAGAAACAATTCAAATATCGAGAGTCCACAGTGAGGATCACACAGGATTTGGCAGCCTCTACACTGAAAGATCAGAGGCAGTGGAATACAATTTTCCAGAAGGCAAAAGAGCTCGGGTTACAACCAAGGATCACATGCCCAGCGAGACTCAACATATACTTCAAGGCAAAGAGATGGCCATTCAAGGATATAACAGAGTTCCAGACCCTCCTGATAAAAAAGCCAGAACTCAATGGAAAATTCAACCTCCAATTACAAGAAGCAACAGTGACGTAGAAAGATAAACAAGGAAAACACACATACTGCTATTTGATAAGAGCAAACTGGTTATAGACAAGTAGAGGGTATGAGTATAAAATACACAAAATGACAATTTAAAAAAATCTTATTAAGGGCTACAAAGGGACTGCAATGGAAGAAAGAGAATGAATGAATTGGAAAAGGGTAAATTATGCCACACAAAGAGGCATAAAAACAGTGCAACAGAGGAAAAGAAGGGAGGGAAATGGGAATCATATGAGCATTTACCTCATTGGTTCTGGTGCAAGGAGGGAATAACAACCAGTTAAGCATAGGATTCTGTGGAGAAGAAATGCAAAAAGTAACATTTTAGAGGGAAAGAGGGAAGGGAGAGGAGCTTCTCATGCAATTTGTTCCTGTAACTCTTGCTGAGAAGAAGAAATAACATACTTCATTAATTATAAAAATATCCTACAGGCAGTAGGAGGGGGAAAGGGCTCCAAAAGGGGGTGGGGGGTGGTTAGTAGGGAGGGAAGAAGTAAGTGGAAAGGGGAGGAAAAGGGAGGGGGGGTGATAAGGGAATACTGAGGGAGGTGGTGGTCAAAAGGAAAACTATTAATGGGGGGAAGGGAGAAGGGGGAAAACACATGAACATTAACAGGGGCGGGAATAGGATTGAGGGAAAGAAACAGATAACAATCATAACTGTAAATGTGAATGGAATGAACTCTCCCATAAAATGGAGACAGATAGCAGAATGGATTAGAAAACATAATCCTACCATATGCTCTTTACAAGAAACATATCTGAAACAGAGGGATACACAGGGTAAAGGTAAAAGGCAGAAGTAAAATATATCATGCCTCAGTCAAAGTAAAAAAAGCAAGGGTAGCAATCCTTATCTCAGATAAAGCAAAAGCAAAAATTCACTTAATTAAAAGAGATAAGGAAGGAAACTATATCCTGTGAAAAGGCACCATTGAGAATGAAGCAGTATCATTACTTAACATATATGCACCAAGTGGTATAGCATCCAAATTCCTAGAGGAGAAGGTAAAGGAATTAGAGGAAGAAATAGATAACAAAACTATACTAGTGGGAGACCTTAATCTCCCCCACTCTGAACTTGATAAATCTAACCTCAAAAAAAAAAAACAAGAAAGAAGTTAAGGAGGTGAACAGGACTTTAGAGAGAATAGGTATGATAGATCTCTGGAGAAAACTGAATGGCGATAAAAAGGAATATACTTTCTTGTCGGCAGTTCATGGCACATATTCAAAAACTGACCACATTCTAGGACATAAAAAACTCACAATTATATGCATCAAGGCAGAAATATTAAATGCATCCTTTTCAGATCATGATGCAATAAAATTTATATGCAATAAAGGGCCATGGAAATACGGACTAAAAACTAATTGGAAAATAAACAATTTAGTCCTAAAAAATGAGTTTGTCAAACAAGAAATTATAGAAACAATCAGTAATTTCATTCAAGAGAATGATAAAAATAAGACAGCATACCAAAATTTGTAGAATGCATTAAAGGCAGTTCTTAGGGGAAGTTTTATATCCCTGAGTGCACACATGATTAAATTAGAGAAAAAGGGGGTGGCCAGGTAGCAAGTGAGTAATAGTACCAGCTCCAGTGTCGGGATGACCTGAGGATCAAATCCGGTTTCAGACACTTACCACCACACCCAGAAGTAACTGGTTGTGTAAGTTTGAGCAAGTTACTTACCCCGATTGCTTAAAAAATAAATAAATAAACAAATAAATGAATTAATGAATGAAGGAATAAACAGATAAATAAATAAATAAATAAATTGGAGAAAAGGGAGGCAACAAATTGGGCATGCAATTGAAAAACCTAGAAAAAGAACAAATTCAAAATCCCTAAGTAAATACTAAATTAGAAATATTGAAAACCAAAGGAGAGATTGATAAAATTGAAATAAAAAAATTATTGAATTAATGAATAAAACTAAGAGCTGGTTGTATGAAAAAAAAACCAATAAAATTGATAGACCCTTAGTCAATATGATAAAAAGAAGAAAGAAGAAAACCAAATTATGAGTATCAAAATTGAAAACGGTGAATCTACCTCCAATGAAGAGGAAATCAAAACAATAATTAGGAATTAATTTTCCCAATTGTATGCACATAAATTTGACAATCTTAGGGAAATGGATGAATATTTACAAAAATACAAGTTGCCCAGATTAACTGAAGAGGAAGTAAATTACTTAAATAACCCTATCTCAGAAAAAGAAATTAAACAAGCCATCAGTCAACTCCCTAGGAAAAATCTCCAGGGCCAGATGGATTTACTAGTGAATTCTATCAAACATTCAAAGAAAAATTGATTCCAGTACTCTAAAAAATATTTAGGAAAATTAGTGAAGGAGTCCTACCAAATTCTTTTTATGACACAAATATGGTACTGATACCTAAATCTGGAAGAGATAAAATAGAGAAAGAAAATTATAGACAAATCTCCCTCATGAATATAGATGCAAAAATTCTTAATAAAGTACTAGCAAAAAGACTACAGCAACTTATTTCAAGAATAATACACTTTGATCAGGTCAGATTTATTCCAGGAATGCAATTATGATTTAATATTGGGAAAACCATCAATATAATTGATTATATCAACAATAAAACTAGCAGAAACCACATGATCATCTCAATAGATGCAGAAAAGACTTTTGACAAAATACAACATCCATTCCTATTAAAAACATTAGAAAGTATAGGAATAAATGGAGCCTTCCTTAAAATAATAGGTAGCATCTGTTTAAAGCCATCAGCAAGTATTATATGTGATGGGGAGAAGCTAGAAGCATTTTCCATAAGATCAAGGGTGAAACAAGGGTGTCCACTATCACCCCTCTTATTCAATCTGGTACTAGAAATGTTAGTGGTAGCAATTAGAGCAGAAAAAGAAATCAAAGGAATCAAATTAGGCAAAAAAGAGACCAAGCTATCACTCTTTGAAGATGATATGATGATATACTTAGAGAATCCTAGAGAACCAAGCAAAAAACTACTTGAGACAATAAATAAATTTGGCAAAGTTGCAGGATATAAAATAAACCCACATAAATCCTCGGCATTCCTATATATTTCCAATGAAATTCAACAGCAAGAGATAAAAAGAGAAATCCCATTTAAAGTTACTGTAGGCATTTTAAGATATTTGGGAATCTACCTGCCCAAACAAACCCAGAACACAACTATGTTGTGAACACAACTACAAAACACTTTTCACACAAATAAAGTCACATCTAACTAATTGGAAAAATATCAATTGCTCGTGGCTGGGTCGAGCTAATATAATAAAAATGACATTTTAAACTAAATTAAATTATATATTTAGTGCCATACCAATTAATTTACCAAAAAAACTACTTTATACAGCTAGAAAAAAATAGTAACAAAATTCATTTGGAAGAACAAACAGTCCAGAATATCAGGGGAATTAATGAAAAGAAATGCTAGGTAAGGTGGACTAGCTACACCAGATTTCAATCTGCATTATAAAGCAGCAGTCATCAAAACTATTTGGTACTGGCTGAGAAATGGAGGAGTGGAAATATCCTCAGTCTTTTACAATATATCTACTATATTATTGTTTTGCATTAGCCACACATGTATATCTTATAATGAACTGCTTATCTTCCCAGTAAGGATGGGTGACAAGGGAGGAAGGGAATGAATCTGGAATTCAAAGTTTTAAAATCAAACATTCATATATGTATCTGTATATATATATATATATATATATATATATATATGTGTGTGTGTGTGTGTGTGTGTGTGTATACTATTATCAATACTATTTTACATGTACTTGGGAAAGAAGATATACAGGCACTGGGGCGTGGAGTTCCACTGGAAATGTTGAAAGGGGTATGGGAGAAAATATGGTAGAGAGCAGATTGGAGGAGAGGATATCCTGTGGGCCTGCTATTTTGTGGGGGTGGGTAGGGGAAAAACGGGGAGAAAATTTGTAACTCAAAATCTGGCCGAAATGAATGATGTAAATCAGAAGTTAATAAAGCATTTGGAAAAACAAAAAGAAAATACCCTGAGTCAGGAGTTGGAGAACCTTGTACAAAATAGTGAAGAGTCATTGGATCATAGAGTGTGCAGCGGGACTGGTGGGGAGAAGATGTAAAAAGACTGGAAAAGTTTGGGAGGCAGGTTATGAAGGACTTGAAATGCCAAACAAAGGATTTCTATGTTTCACCCTAGAAGTGATAGGGAGTCATTGCAGTTTTTTTTGGGG